>NC_090869.1:2379387-2391887 GCF_036669935.1 Montipora foliosa | reverse complement strand
TGATAACCTGGCATTTCATTATTGGATAAAAAGTTTTGATCAATTTGCAGTTTAATCTCTGTGACATTGGGAGATAGTCATTTGTGCATTCTAATTATTTAATAAGCTTAGGGGGTTCGAATTAAGCTTGGACAGAGGAAAATCCAAGAATTCAAATGCTAGATTCCAAAATACCTGTCCACTTTTCTACAAAGTCCTGCGGTCTGCCAACGCAGTCCTGCAGCCATGTAATTTATACAATGACACGACACTTCCCAAACTAGTCTACTTGTTTGGCACTGCAGGACTTCCCGCACTCATGCAGTTAGTCATTTATGTGACAAGTGTTCATTTCAGATGGTTACTCTTCAGTCAAGGGTTTGGGACACTGCAACAACACTGCATGCCTAATGTGTACAAAGTTGCTTTACAATAATACTTTCATTCCTCACCGGAAAATCCCACAAATGACCAGCTCCCAACATCAGTGGCTTCATAGCTCAGTTGGTTAGAGCATCGCACCAGTATCACAAGTTCACCAGTTCAAGCTGTACTGAAGTCCTGAATTTTTCAGGCTTCTCTACACAATTGCTAAAATTGCGTCCATAACTGAGATGATCATAGCATTACCAGGTACTTGATTTCATATCCCCAGTTCAGTACATGGTTCATTTCATATATCATTAACATTTTGTTCATTGATTTACACTTACTGAAATTCACTGTAGTTTATGGTCTTTAAGCCTTGAAGCGAGCACTTAAAAGATTAAATCTAATAGCTCCTTGAGGTGCGATAAAGGCATATTTAAAATCTTTAGCTTTAAGTTAAGGGTTTGAGACACTGTAAATCAAGTCTCATACTCAACTACGGGCGTGACTGTGGGATGGCGGTGACAGTCATTTATAACTCCTAATCAACATTGTGTAATCATGCATACATGTATTAAACTACTTGAATGCAGAAATGTGGACCACAGTGGTACTTTTCCCACCACTATGGGACCATGGTGGCCCACAGTAATGCAGCTTTAAAGTGGACAGGTGTTCTAAATCCTCTCCAATTCAAATGCACTGCCTGGAGGAGAACTTGTAGCTATGATTAGACCAGCAGATAGAAAATTCTCATTTGCTACATGTAGTTAGGAGGCAATATGATACATCCACCTTGCGTAAACCAATATCTCTATACTCTGCCTGCAGGGAAATTATTAAGTTTTCCTGATGCAGAAAAAAATAAAAAGTGCATTTAACAACTGCGGAACGTTTCAAAACTCCAATGTCACTGAGAAACTAGTCAAATACTAATTTGAAGGATGAACATGGGCAACAAAATTATCAATGCCTTAAAGAAGAAAAATTCTACTAAAAATAATTATTATAACACTATATGGGTTTTGACAATAATTATCATGGATTATTTCTTCATTCACCTGTATTCAAGTGACTTGAAACAATTATAACACCTTTTGAAAACAGGGCCATTAATTCGCCAACTGAATGAAACTGTATGGACATAATGAACTTAATTATCACTGTCAGAGTACATACATGCTCTTGCATTGCCTTCTCTTTTGATGTTTCTTGTTTTAAGACTCAAAAGTGCTTACAACAGTGGTTAATGGGTAAGTCTCCCTTACTAATGTGAGTTCACAATATGGACTTCTTTCATCTACAAAATTAGTTATTTTCCTGCTGTTGGACCATGCTGCCTTTGAGCTGCACCACTGTGAGGTTTTATCTGTAAAAAGGTTGAATCTGTTCCATAACCTTTGCGCAACCTAACATTTCTAGAAATGACAGCTAAATTCTTCACCACCTTCTGTATGATCAGTTAGGTCATGATCTTGAATTCTTTGGTTTTGGAATTCTGGGTTAAGTTTTGTAGACAAGACTTTCTTTTGTTGGCAAATCAAAAGATAATTTTGAGGGGAAAAAACCTTTTTCACTCTTTTATTATTATGAAATTCTCACTTGTAATTCCATCTTTGCAGTTTCTCAAGAAAGCACTTGTAGGCTCCCACAGAGCACATTTTTTGGATCGTAACAATTTCTTTCCAGTCATGTGGTGAGAAAGGAACAATCTCAATTTTGACAAAATTTACTATTGCAGTGATTTTGATCTAGTATAATATAATAATCCAAACAAAAACATTTTAACCATTGCTTCCTGATTATAAACGATTAAAAACATTTTAATGCTTCAGTTGATTGTTAATAATAAATTCACCATGAAGGAGTGGGAAGTTGTTTTGAACTTGCCAAGATTTTGCTTCAGATTAGTACAGCACACAATCCACAGTAGGTATTTGGAACTTCTTTATTTTGCATTGTTTGGGCCATCTTCTTTGACCGAGTTAATTTTCAACCATCTCCATGCCTGGTTTATTTGTAAACATAATTATTGCTGACGATGTTGACTACAATAGACAGGATTTGAAATTCATAAAATGACATAGTCTGGATTTGACATCCCTTATGGCTTATGCCAAAATCTATTGCTGCAGCTTTTGCTACTTCCAGACCTTACAGGCACATAAAATTATTGTAAACCCATCACTTGTTGCCCCAAAGAAGGAGCATTAGTAAATCAAGGAATATACTATATACATGCTGTACTGACATGATAGATGCCCAGAGCATTTACAGTCAACTCAAGCTATGTCATGCATGGGGGAGGGGGAGAGGGGGTGGGAGGAAAAAAAAAACTGTATTTTTTTTTATTTTATCACAGGGGTACTTTAAAGAGAGTTTATAAATAGCAGACTATCCAGTCCATCCATTACTATGTCAGGGCAGTCTTTGACTCGAGATCAATACCCTTACCGGTATTTCAATTTGAACTCAAAATTGAACAAAAATTAATACAATCTGTATTAATCTTGTTGATCAAGCAAACAACAAAATAAATTGGCAGATTAAACACATGCACTTCATTTCTCTATTTCCTCGTATTTTGTAGTAATTTCATCGGGTGGTGGTCTATTAGACTGGGGGCATTTATAAGGGAGGGTCGTCTGATACAAACCTTACAGTATTCTGGACATTTATTTGGAGGGTGGGCGTCCATAACGTACAATAGATCATTTATTTTAAGTACTTACTGCAAAGGTCTGTGATCGCATTAAGAGGTTTTCATTCCATACACATTAGTATTATATAGGAAACAATGCCACTGGTAGTGTTCCAGGTACTGCTCTTAGTATTTCAAGCAAAAAGAGCCGCGGGTGCCCTAAGCCAATGTTGCAATATGCCATTTCCCAGTTCATGTCAGCCCCCTCTTCAAAGCAAGTCTTAAGTGCAAAGTTTTCCTTATAAAAATTAGTTTTCATTCATACCTAAATTAGAACTGAAAATCACAAAAACTTTGCATTTACACTCACTTTGAAGGAGGCAGACATGAACTTGAAAACAGCCTATTTGTCGAATGAGTGTCACGATCAGTTACACAGGGCGTACATTGTAAGGGTTTGTAAGGGAATTTGCAACCATTTTTAGGAGTCGAAAATAAATATAGAGATAGACTGTGAGCAGTCTCTCTTTTCTTCTAAAATCCGCCGTGAGAATGGGATATGTGAGGGGTGAAGCCTCCAGCCACAAGTAGCCCAGGCATAGGGAGATGAACCTGCAACCCACTGGAATCACGCTGAAATGGCCAAAGTATGCCACAAAAACACCAATAAGGTAATTTGATCAGGTATTAAGAAGACAAGGTAAGGCTTTACTGTTCGATTCGTGTTCTTTATTTTTGACTCCTAATATATACAGCGGGTAGATTGCAAAATACCCAGCAACAAGAAATGGACCCTAAAAACACCGTTGTCACAGTGCCGCAGTTGTGGTGTTGATCCACTGACCTTTTCATTCACTATGCCAAAGTGAACTAAGAAATTGACTGCTCCCACAGTGCCACAGTACCTGTCTTGGAAATCGGTTGCCTGCAGTTTAGAATATAACACTTGATTACTGATTAAGCCTAAGTGCTCGTTTCAGTGATTAGGCCTCTACATCTCCATTTGTCTTTTATATCCTTAAAACCATAGGTATCATAAAGATGTAAATAAATAAATAATTTTTGCAAATGATAAATATACAAAAATAAATAATTGCAATAATCGTTTAGAAAATAAATAAAATAACTGTACACCGCCAATCTATTGATGGAGTAGAATAGGCTGGGCTTCTGATAGGATATGGAAAAAAATAAAAGATTAGAAATTCTTGGCCATATTATGCGTAAACATGCGTTGATTATGTGGAAATTACACCGGATTATGTGGAAATTTAAACAATTTATAAAACTAATAATTAGGCCTGTCCAATTATATGCTTATGGTAAATTAGGACTTGAAATTGCGACCAATGCAGTCACATTTGTGACTGAATTTTTTCCCTTTAAGATTAAAATATATGGAGGAGTCGGCAATTTGCGACCAGCTTTCACCGTTGAAATAAAAGGGTTAGCAGTTGGCATTTTGCTGCAACTTTTGCCAAAATAAATAAGGCAATTTAAAAAATTATTTTGTTTCTCGTCATGAATTTTGTTTCAATTTGAAGATATGGAGCATAATAGCGATCCATTCCCTTGATCATTGACCATTTTCAGTGATTTTTCTACAAATATGTATTGCAGGCTCCTATTTTCCCTACGATTACAAATAATACAATTTCATTTGCGACTATAACTCGCACCTAAATTTTCAAATATGTTGTCGCAAAATTTTGACCCTAGGGTATCTGTAATTTATAACACAGGTTCTAGTGTCCAGGCTCATTGCCAAATTTTATGCGTGGAAACTGCGTACAATGTTTCATCTTGCAAACGAAATGGCGTGTACTCTTCAATCGATCTTCAATGTTCCGGAAAATAAGCATTTCAAAACAGTCAATCTCTTTCAAATTGGCTTTTATGTTTGTGCACAGGTGACCCCCAAGCTCAGTGTGAGCATAGCCGACAAAAATACAAGGATTTGTATGGGAATCCTGATAAAAAGCTCAAAAAGATAATTGTATGAAAAAAGTCTCAATTAAAAAGCCTAACCTTATTGCCATTGTGGATACCTTCCTTCATGTGTGGTTATTTTCCAGATCTGACACGATTTGAGCCATTTTTCAAATTTCTGGGTTGTTAACGGTTATAATAAAATCCCAAGGCCGGAGACTAAATTCTCAGGATCCACCAATTTGAGTCAAATATTCCTGGATAAAATGTTCCCATGGTCACAACTCCACACCAGAATCAATTGACATAGATCATCATCTACACAATAGCAGGCCAGCAAGCAACGTCAGGCAGCGAATAATGCAACAAAACAGCTTTTGAAGGAGGTGCTTTATCACCAAAGTGGCCACGGCTTCGACCGTTGATAACAAAATGAGCCTTACCGGGATGGCAGACCGCAGTTTGTCAACCGCAAATTTCTTTATTCCCCTGGGTCTCCCAACATGATTGCATTGACTCAAGCTTTCAAGGAATTAACATGCAAATACAAATAAACTTTGTTCTCGTAGGATATTGTGCTTTGAATATTTTGTGGCTGGACTTACTGAAGCCAGTGAAATTTAATTATTAGCATCTGAGACAAAACAGTCGTGTCGGGAGACCCAGGGGAATAAAAAAATTTGTGGTTGACAAACTACAGGAAACATTTTCCTTTGCATAATTAATGGTAATTCCTTGAAGGCTACGGGTCCAGATTTGAAGAAAGCCCTGTCTCCAAATGGTTTGCATTTAGTTTTTGGAACCAACAACTGATCTTTGTTTCTGAGGTGGTAACGTCCTTCCGGCTTCACTCTTACATGTATCAGATTTTCCAAATAATTATGAGGGGGCTAGACCATGTAGAACTTTGAAAACTAGCAGAGCACTACTTGATCTTAAAGATAACTCGATATTTTATCAGTAGCCAGTGAAGGTCTTTAAGCAGTGGTGATATGTGATAATACTTTGGTAAACGGCATATCAACCAAGCAGCTGCATTGAGAACCCTCTGTAGACGTTGCGATTGGTATTGTGAGACATCATGCAGTAAGGCATTACAGTAGTCTAAATGACAGGTCATGAGTGCGCGCACCAGGGTCTTACTGGCCTCATCCATCAAGCATTTTCTTATTTGTCGTAGGTCATAGAGACTGTAGAACGCTTTGCTACATATTTTCCCAATGTGATCGCTCACTGTCATGTGCTGGTCGAACCATACACCGAGATTTCGTAGAGATGTTACGGGTTTATAATCATAGCATAACCCACTGTGACACTGTCCACACTAATCTTAGCCAATAATTATTGTTTGCGAGAACCGATGATCATAAATTTCAGTTTTGGAGTTGTTGATGAAAAGTCGCTTTGATGCCATCCAGTTACAAACATTGGGAATACACTTCTCAATAGTATTAACTGCAATTTGTTATCAATGGTCGAAGTACCTCCTTCGAAAGCTGTTTTATTGCAATATTCACCACTTGACATTGCTCACAGGACTGCTATTGCATTGATGATGGGTTGAGATGAAAGTTCAATCTTTGTCAATTGATTCTGATGTGGAATTGTAACTGTGGGAACATTTTATCCAGGAATATTTGACTCAAACTGTTGGCTCCTAAGAATTGTCTCAGGCCTTAGGATTTTATTATAACCGTTGACAATCCAGAAATTGAAAAATGGCTCAAATCATCAGGGCTCAAAGTTTATTTTTGGCTTTGGGAGCAGTTGTGCTACCGAGTGTATATTTCTAGGCGCACAGCAGAAAATGTTAGGAGAAGGGCATAAAATACTGGGAGCACCTATTCCAATAGAAAAGCAGCACTTAAGACATTATTACGTCACCTTCAGTTTTTTGTATTTATTTTCATCCCGTGTTTGTTGTTTTAACTAGTAAGGCTAACTTACTTTTCGTTTGAGACAGCGATAAAATTCTTGTGGCTTTTAAATCAACTTGACTTCTCAGTTTCAACAACAAATTATTATTACATGTTCATTTAAAGTACATTCGAAATCACAGAAAAGTTTTCGTCATGCATTTCCTTTTCAATGTACACTTGCAACCAAAGAAAATATACTTGAAAACCGGAATAGATACACAACTTCATAGATGCATCCTTCAATGATTCCATCAGGTCACCAAGATCAGACTTTAAGTTGTCCCAAATGGCAAATAAAACCTGCGCATTTGACGTCGTTGTCATAGGCCGCTATGTATCGCGCATTCCTTTACAAAAATTCTGCTGTTGTTAAGTGACCCTACACAACATCAAGCACAACGTGAGGATTTGGTCACTAAGTAACCGCCGCACATGCCTTCGACCTATGCCAGAGGTCTCTTTTCCAGTACTTGTCAACCCAGTGAACACAAAAGACATAAGACCTCTGCTAGCAGGGAACCATTGACTGAGGATGAAGCGGATGAATGCACGGGGAAAGCTTAACAGTATCTGCAGTGCATACAGTGTAAATTCTTTCTCTGGATCCCACTCTAGCTACTCGAATTCATTTCACACTGCTCTTTGAAATTTGTATATTTTTCTTTTCTTACTCGTTGGCTCATCCTCTTTAGCTTTATCGCGGACTGATATAGTGATGCAGTATCATTCGAGGCAGGTTTACTAGCTTTTGTAGAATGTGAAGGCTGGCTTTTCATAAGAAAATTATTGAATACAAGACAATACAAGCACGATGACTTAACTGGGATATAATTCACTTTTTTAACAATTTTCTTACCTTGAAGAAAAAGGCTCATATTGTTGACCCTCTCTTGACCTTCCACTATCACACACCTTTAACATGCGCAATAAGCATGTGCTTTACTCGTAGTCTTCATTTGCATGTGTCAGCGGAGTTTTAACAAAACAAAATGGACCTTCACAGGTGTTGCGGAATTTATTGAGAAAACTGACAACAAATAAACACACGCCGTTGAAAGGAAAATAATGTAACTTCATTATTTAGGGCCAGATTTTATGTATATCTTTATATCTGTTGATTAATGTTTCTGTTTCGTGACGTACCACTCTGAGTACCCAAGAATAATCAGGTGAGAAAGCAGAGAGGCAATTCAGTCGCACTGTACTTGAGCTTTTAAGGCACGCAAGTGCGATCAGGCATGATTTTTTAGGCGCACAACCAAAAATTTAGTCGCATATGCGACCATTTGGTCGCTAACTTTGAGCCCTGATCATGTCGGATATGGAAAATACCCACTCAGGAAGGAACCTATCCACAATGGCAATAACTTTACCCTTTTTAATTGAGATTTTTTTCATACAATTATCTTTTTAAGCCTTTTATCAGGATTCCCATACAAATCCTTATATTTTTGTTGGCCATGCTCACACTGAGCATGGGGTGCCTGTGGTTTGTGAGTATGGTAAGCAGCTGCTCTATCACTAATATCAAGCATTTCTTCCGTTTATGCGGAAAATATAGTAATCATGTGGAGGATGCGGATTTCAAGGAATTATGCGGACCTGCATTGCCACATCCTCTCAAATGCCATGAATAGGGAACAAAAAAAAAAATTCCTTCCAACATCGAACCTTTTTTTGTATTTTTGCCGCAGACCAAGAGCCATTATCGATGCTCGGATCAAGTGCATTGTCACTTCCACTGTTTACATGTGCGACCTTATACAGCACCTCACTGGTTTAAAAAGGTCGTCACGTTTGCCCTGTCAATTCCAACCCCCTACACTTTAAACACTGTCCTAGCTGCTCAACTGTGTAGTGTTCTGGTTCTCTCTCGAGAATAGAGCCAAGAACATGGTCGACGTTGCTAAAAACCAAATAGATTGAAGCGATTACTATGCCTCATTTCCGTTGTAACTCTTACAGACTGAACTTTGCTTGTGTGAGTCACCTGGGGGTCTATAATTTCATGACGTCATTAGTGCAAAGCGCTATTTAACCCAGGACGTTACATATCGTTAATTTCGATACTCGATAAAATCGATCCTAATCGATATTTTTCGATACTAATCAATCGATTAATATCGGAAATCGATAATAATCGATAACAAAGTTTGTTGCGATTATCGATTTTGATCGATTTTATCGATTTTCGTAATTACAGTTCGATTTCAATCGATTTCCATCAATTTATATCGAGAATATCGAATAGATATCGATCGTAGGCTCGATTTCACCGTGATTTTCACCGCTCGATTTCTCTCATGCGGTTTACGTTCCTCCCGGAAAAGAGACGGTTGGACTCGTGAACAGTGGCTGGGAATCGAGCTTATGCAGAAACGAAATTCATTCAGCGATAGGTTTCCGTGAGTGGAGGCACGCCATGTTTTGAGCAGTTCACAGCGTATACATGTTTACACTGATCTAAACAGTGTGTGGTCTTCGCTCGAGCTCCAGGGGGTTAAAAATTTCCCCAAATGCGAATGAGTTATCTCAGATTAATGGCCAGGAGCGGAAGAAGATTTACAGTAAGACAAAACCCTTACTTTGGAGTTGACCTATTCTCTCGGCCGAGTAAACCGATATAATCGATAATCTGCGCCTAAATCTTGGGGTTGATCTCTCATACACCAGTCAAATCTTGAGCCAGTGTGGCCCAGTGGTTAGGGCGCTTGCCTTGAGATCGGTAGATCCCGGGTTCAAGACCAGCTCTGACCACTCGCTGAATTTGTTCCGGGTAGTCCCTGGTTCAACTTCCCACCTGCACTTGTAAATAGCCAACTGGTTTCCCTCCGGCCAGTTGGGATTCTTAACAGTTGTTGTTGTTGTGTTCTGTTGTTTCGTTGATTGTTTCATTGGCCCTGAAAAGCCCCTATGGGGAGCGGTCAATTAAGAATGTATTGTATTGTATTGTATTGTATTAAATATGGCTCTGTCTCACAAGGACTGGGAACTACCAAGTTCACGAATTTGATTGGCTGAAATTGATATTGACCGCGGTCTAGATTTTCCCATCTAGATCGGCATCTAGATAATGTTTTGCGGTGAAAAGATGCAAACTAAAATGCAAAAATATTGCGTATTTTCTTCTACCAATATTTATTTATGGAAGTACCAAACAGCATGATGACAAAAGAGAGGATGACGAGCAAACTTTGACAGAATTAAGTTCAGCTAATTGCCACTCATCGCCGTTCGCAAGCAAAATGTCAGTTAGTACAAACCAGTTACATTAAACGAATTAAATTGTTCTTGTTTGCCAAATAATAAACATCTTATTAACCGAGCTTAGTCAGTCTGTATGAGAGAATCTTGAGCTCGGTCGTGTGTACAGACCTCACTGCGTTCGGTCTGTACTCACGACCTCGGTCAAGATTCTCCCATACAGACCTCCTACTCTTTTCTTGTGATTATCGATATTTATCGACTATTCTAGCTAATCGATGAACAATTATCGAGTACTATCGAGTAATAGATTGGTTTCCGATGATCGATATTTGTAACGTCCTGTTAACCTTAAGCTAGTTGTCTCATATAATTATAAAGCACCACGGCACTGTGGCACCAGCCATTCTTCTCAACTCAATTTAAACTTAAGCCGACTTGGCACCAGCCATTCTACTCAATCCACGTTACCCACTTTCGTTCCCTTCGGCACTGCAGCTCGCGCAGTAAAAGTAACGCTTCTTTGTGGCGGGGTATTCTGCAATCGCTCCTTCCGCATATAACCGATCATGCCCAAATGTCGGAGGATCGTCATTCTATCAAGTATTTTCCTTTACAGTGTTTTAAAACGCTTACCAAAGGTTTACGAGGCTTTCATAGTATATCAGTCCGGCCTTGATTCCCTTTTCATCTTCTTCATAACTTAGCGAAATAAAACACTTAATTACTGGGTTGCCTCATGGCAAACCCAGTCGAGGTCTGCGTTTAGTTTGTTTGTTTTCTTTTTTTTTTTTTTTTTAGTTTTTTTTTTTCTTTTTTTTTTCCGTGTCGGTAAAAGTCTTGCCTGTCACTCCCCTGGTAAGTGGTGTCTTTGTGGATAGAGCCTTCTGCGAGTATTTTCTTAGGATCGAGAGGGTAGTGGAAATGCGTAGATTTCTCTGGTGGACACAGTAGAATCATTAACTTAGCCTGCAATGGCGTCGAAAGTCATGTAACGCGAATGGCGTTTTAGTGGATCCTTAAACAAAATATACCCTTATGGAGCTCAATAATAGAAAGTCAGTTGGATAAAATAGGTAGGAATCTCAAAAGCGACGAGCACTGGACTTCGACAACAATCTATCGCCCGTCGAGACGAAATCAAAGTGAGCTGCATTTACCTGAAGTACATGGTAATTTGACACGATTGAGTTTCTTGTCTTCACGCACGCAATGAAATAGGAAGAGGTTTTCGCCTCCAAGAGCAAATATGTTGTTTGTTTCAATAAATATTTCGCTGGAAAAGGATTCTGTGGTATTTTCTGCCTTTGTGAATTATAATATCATGTTGTGTATTGAATTTTCGAGCTTAAGGTTCAAATGTGATATGGGAGAAGTTTTTTAGTATTGCTCTGTAAGCAGGAAGGGTTCACAGGCCTGTTGGAAGCGTGCTTGAGTTTCAACAAAATGAGCCCCAAAATCAATGAAAACTTGTGACGCAGATGAATAATAAAGTAGCTGCTATTTCCAAAATGATGGAATTACCTGGTGATAAATAACGTCGTACGCGTCTTGGAGAGTAAATTTTGACTTTGCATAAACAAGAGTTGGGCGATTGTGATCTTTGTTTTGACTTCGCTCATTTCATTGTCAAACTTTATAACACTTGACAGAAAAAGAAACTTACAAAAACCCGCTATCTTGCCATCATTTGACACAGATGCTTCACTGTTTGGCGAGTAAACATGCCGCGGTAACTTAATCACGGCGCCCGCTGAATTCCGGCCATGTCACTTTCGATTTTGCAATTTACTTGAACGTAGCAAAAATCCCCCAAAATGTTTGTCGCTGATCGTAACTTTTTATATTCTATATTCACGGTTCAAAATTAATGTTGTTTTCATGTCGTAAATATTTTATTCTCGATCGACCGTCTGGGAAACTTCCTTCTGCTCTTTCTGAAAACTGTGTTTCAATAGTTATTTACTTTTTCATCAATATTTGC
The DNA here is from genome assembly GCF_036669935.1 of Montipora foliosa. Lineage (NCBI taxonomy): Eukaryota > Metazoa > Cnidaria > Anthozoa > Scleractinia > Acroporidae > Montipora > Montipora foliosa. The sequence continues at coordinate 2,379,862 of NC_090869.1, read as the reverse complement.
TTTGCATAAAGCAAGCTAACAGAATCTGTACCTTGCTGAGTTCGCATTTGTTAGCGTTAATAGTATTTTCGGTCAGATATGTTCCTGTTTTTTATGAAGGGTTTATTGTTTTGGTCTCCCATCCTAACACTAACCCCGCGAAACAGGGATTGACTTCAGTGAAGTTTAGTAGTACAAAGTTTTCGGATGCTCATAGGGCACACTTGTGGTGAAAAGAAGTTGTGAGGGAACTTGAAAATTATCAACATGTCAGCCCAGAAGCCAATGTTTCTCGCTTCTCTTTTATTTGTTATTCTTCGTAGACTGGAATGCTGTATTTCAATACCACACAATTCAGTGCCTTCTGATTTTCTGTAGCACGTACCACAGGCAAGCCAGTGTATGCTTCACAGAAGCATCTAGTTCAGAAACAAGCAGCAACTCTTACACCTTCCTTGGGAGCAGCAAATGAAGTATCAAATGTGGTTACCAAATT
>NC_090869.1:2369387-2374387 GCF_036669935.1 Montipora foliosa | reverse complement strand
CTTGTCTGGCTCCCATGTATTTTCGCTGGGGGAGTAGTTCTGCCAGAGGACTTCATCCAATGACAGAACTACTCCCCAGCCGGTCTCAGAGAGATCATTTTTGATTTTCGTTAAAAAGATCTCGGAGTGTTAGCAACGTTGTTTTATATTGTTGTTGCTTTTTTTTTTCTTAAAAAGCTTGCAAAATACTCTCAGGCAGGACTGCATTAACCGGAGTGTCGAATAGAAATTTCGTGACCTGTGAAAACCATGTCTCGCGCTTGCTCTTTGAGGAACGTTTTGAAAACCACCTGTGTGATATAAATATTTTACCTTATCGGCAGACTGTTAACGATCTCCTTTGCAGCCGATTTTTCAGTTATGAAGAAAATTTCAGCGGAGTATATGAACAACGCGCGTGTGAAGCGAGTGATCCACCCGTCGCACTACTCAGAATGGACCTACGATCAAGCCATTTTTTTTGTGCTCTTTATTTTCTTGACATGGAGGCGAACACAATGTTTGGGACAAAAAGTAAATGTATCGGTCGGCTGTTTTGTTTTGTTTTGTGTTTTCCAGTCCTCCGCATTTCTTACTTGGAAAAAAACCGCCGTAATCGAAGGTTGAGCTTTTCAAACCATTTGTTGCTCGTGAAACTATTTCGATAATTCAGAAAACATTTTTACCATCGGGTGTTGGTTACATGTAAGTCAAATAAAGATATCGGGGCACACGAATTCGCAAAACGCTTTGTGAAGAGAGCGGCTCACCTTTAATTAGTGCGCTTTTGTTAACTGTATTGCACCTTGGGAATTACTTTACGCATTCAACCGTTTGATTGACAGCAGCTGAAATCTGCGAAGAGACTCAAGTATTCCCAAAGCTAAATCTGTTGACCAATCACAACCGACAAGTTCAAGACATGCAAATTATTATGCCGCCCGTTAATAATCTGAGAACTGTAAGTACATGTCGCGAAAGACAATGGCATTCTGCGCGATGCCTTGTAAGGATATGCACACAGGGAGACTATCTGGGAAATTCGCATGAGAAATACCAAGAGAGGATATCATCCACTCAGGCAAAATACATAATAAACTTTAGGGCCAAAACAAGAGACGAAAACCGGTCGTTCCGTGCGCCTAAAGTGCATCTTTTACAGTGTAAGTATTATTAATCGGCAATCTCAAAGCCTGCGTATTTGTTCAAGATTGGTTAGTCATCAGGGCGATATTGATATATGCATGTAGCATCTTTACTACTCTAACGCAATTTTATGTAACTGTCATTAAGTGTCCCACCTGCACTCCAGTCACGACCATTTCACAAGCTGCCAGTCCATAGTTACTAACTATTTTTTTCAGGATTTGTACAGAATTTTTATTTCATCTGGAAATAATGGAATCTTCTAGCGCTGGAGCACTTATTAAACAAATTGACGCAAACAAATTCAAATGCTGGTTTTTCAGGAGGGGGAAAACCGGAGAACCCGAAGAAAAACCTCTCGGAGCAGAATAGAGAATCAACTAACGAAACCCACATGTGACACCGAGTCTAGGAATTGAACCTGGGCCAAAATGGTGGGAAGTCAGTGCTCTCACCACGACGACAGCCCTGCACCAACTAAAGAACACGAGAAGAGAAGATTAAGTTGGGTAAACCACATCGTCAATTTCACAACTTGATGTGTACACCAAAAAAAGTACACCAACAGAAATGTAAGGAAACAACTTAAAAACACAAAGGCTTGCAACACTAAAAAGCAAATTAATTATAATAACAGACTGAGCTTCGTGACGGGATTTCAGAGCCAAAAGGACTTCAAACGGGAGAGCTAACTAATTTTTGCAACTCGTGTTAGCAACCATTTGAAAACCGACTCCCGATCAGTAATGGTGTAAAAAACACAAGTAACACATACAGCAGTCTCATGGTGTTTTACATTTCTCGGAGAGAGACAACCAGTACCGGGGGTCTTCCTTCTCTACTCTTCAAGGCGAACAGTGTGTGCCCGTTGCGCTTTAATTAACGTACCACAGTGTTGATTAATGGGAAGCGTTGTGATGCGGGGACAACGTTTTAAAGTCCTTATCCGAGAAGACTTAAAAGTCGAACCAGTTGGAGATGAAATTGCAAAGCCTGCACTTTCTCCTCCGGGATTTTCAACCCGCGGGCGGAACTTTCAACCCGCGATCTCCCGCAAGAAAGCCCGATACTCAACCAACTGAGCAAGCATCAACCGCGTTGCAAAGTATGGCAAGTAGTGTCAAAATTCAAACACGCAATTCAAACGTCCAATTCGGAAGGGAAGGAAGGAGAGGAACTTTAGTTAAGTGTCAACAAGAGTGAATTAGATATGAGTGTTGTTATGGCATGGGTGGGGTGGGTGGGATCCCCAGCACAGTCACAAATGAGGCTATTTTTAGAATACTCATTACCGCGAAACTCAGTTGTCATGTCCCAGAAAAAAAAATGGCAGAAGCAGTCACGTGTGACATGGCATCTTCTGATTGGTTCAAACTGGCGTCCCCTTGTTTGTTTCGTCATCACTTCTTTCCATCCCTCAAACTAACATTTCCCCTTTTATTCAACTTATACAACGTCAGGAGCCCATCATGAGCTCCTGACGACGGACAGTCTACTTTAGACTATAAATCTACTTCAACGAAACAAAGATTTTAAACAAGCTGAGAGGATTCACAATAGGCGAGGCAAAGAGTTGAACGCGGATCGATGGCTTCACCTTGCAGTTTCCGATATCCACTAGACTAACGAGACAACCTCCCAGAAAAACGAATTTTTTTAGAGTATTGAAATAGTAGTACCCGGCAAAACAATTGACAGTTAACCGTCTTCAACGGGGTTTTTACACCTAAATACTGTAAATCAGCGCGGCATAGCTTAGAAACGCTATTTCTTGTTGAACTAAAGCTGTAATTCTGCCTGTTTTCATTCTTTTTAGAGCGGTAAGCTTGTCAATAATTAACATGGGATATTGCGTCATGTAATTGTTACGAAATGTCCAATGTCAGGATGAGGGATGGAAATTAGTGTTGACCGTTTGTTTCGCGCGCAAAGTGTAATCCATTTGTGGCTGTGCTGGGACAAGGCCGCAAAGTGATAGATCAACACTCTTATCTAATTCACTCTTGGTGCCAAGTTTTCTAGTGCGGGAGCGCTAAATGGGGACACTGACGGTAAACTGCGTAAATCAACAAATTCAGTAACGCAAATCAAATCAATTGCTGGTTCTCTCACTAATACAATTCGGCAATTCAAACATTCCAACCTCCAGTTCTCCAATGCATGTCATTCAAACTTTCAATTCGACAATTCAAATATTCAATTGAATTGAAGGTTTGAATTACGGAAATGAATGTTTGAATTGTTGAATTTTCAAACTAAAGGTTCGAATAGCTAAGTTGAATGTTTGAATTGCCGAATACAAGTTTGAAGTTCGACACTAAAATGCTTCATACTTAGTACCTTTTTTCAATTGCTGTTTCTCTCACTAATAACATTTGTCTCCCGTAGAGACGAATCATCCAATTGAGAGATCGAGCGCCGCGTTTACGTCAAATGGCCAACGGGAAACGGCAGGCGGCCGATGTCACAAAATCATGAATTCTCTTACTCTAATTCGTCTACCTTTTGAGAGGTTGGTTGATAACCATTAGCGTAAGAATGAGCTAATATCAAACTAGTTTCTTCCAGTTTTCACGGTGAAGACGCAAACTCTAGTCTGACTATTGTCGTAGATGCAGGGGCTGTGTCACGGAATTTTAGTCAAACTTCAAAGCACTAAAAGACGTCGTTGTATCAATGAAAACCAAAAAATAATGCTGTAGGTTTGTTACCAGTAACCACTGAAGTGCACTGAAGCTGTTCTTTGTTGTTTGCAGCCAAGGATGGAGAGGATAGAAATGGATTGAAACTTGAGAAAACTGGCCAGTTTAGAGTTTAGAGACAGTGTCGTCAGAACGACACCAAAAATTAAATACGAATAGCTCTTTGTGCCATAAACATATTTAACATCTTGTCTCGAATCTTGTCAGTGGGTTGTCAGGAATCTTGTACGTGAGAGCTAAGTGCTAATTTAGATTTTTACCCAGTTTTTACCCAAAAATCAGCATATTAAGCATGACGGTGCACCTTTCATATCTCTGACAAGACATAGATTGAGTCAAGGATTGTTACCTCGATGAAATTTGATCGTCCGTGTGAAAGTAGTCCTGAGAAGGACTGTTGGTAGTGACTGACGTTTCGAAAACCTGCAAAGGAGTCACTTGACTCTGAAGATGACTTCCTGTCAAAGAGTGGTAGAACAGTCAGTCACTGTCCTTTTCAGGACTCCTTTTACATAGACAATCGGCACCTAAAATTATTAATTCCTTCGCAGCAAAGAGTTCTTGTCTAATACAAAAATAACCCATGCAACTGCCATGAGAAGAAACAGACACAACATTTGCATCAAATTCTATTGGCTTTTTGTCCCGGCGTCCAAGAAGCATCAAAGATCTCCGTTTTCAAAAAACGGGGCTACCCAGACTCCGCTGTCACCACAGGCAAACATCGTGCCCAAGAAATCGATCGAGATACCGCACTACAATCATTACAGAACGAAGAAAGCAACAGAATTCCATTCACCCTCACCTACCATTCACAAAACCTTGCAGTCAAAAATGTAATTCTCAAAAACTTCAAAATTATCCGCAATGATCCCGAAACTAAACACATCTTTTCTCTACCACCACTTATTTCATTCAAACGCGACAAAAACATAGGAAACTTTCTAGTTAGGAGCGCTTTCAAGTTAGACAACCAACCATGCAGGAATTTTCAAATGTACACGCACACGATGCAAAACTTGTCCCTTTATTTCTAACATGGTTAAGATCTCAGGACCTAATCGACCTGCTAAAATCACTGACCACTTTACATGCATCTCTGGAAACGTCATCTACTGCATAACCTGCACACTATGCAAAAAGATCTACATAGACGAAACAGGGAGAAGATTG
>NC_090869.1:2349387-2364387 GCF_036669935.1 Montipora foliosa | reverse complement strand
CTACACTTAATGCTCTTGTTACATTTGGTAAGCTTGCTACACTAGCAGTAGTTTCTGCGAGTGCTCCACTAAATGTAGGTGGCGAATGAAGCAACTGTGTACATTTGTTACACGACTTGTTACGTTTCACACTTGTTCACGAGTCTCATACTCTTCTTTGACTTGCTGTACTTATTAGTGTTCTTTGGATTGCATTTCTAAATCGTTTATCACTCATGAGGTACAGCTTGAACAAAAAACACAAAATGTGATCAACCAGTCGCAGCGCCTCTTCGCCAAGTTGCTGTTTGACTCGAATAAAGACCCAAGACGTGGGAACTCGCAGGTGTGGACACAGCGCAAAAGGAACACGGTGTGTAGATGTCGCGAGGAAACTGGATTCTCCAAATACTACTCTAAGTATGCTGGTTTCTCTGAACGTATAATGTTGTAAGCGAGGCTATAAACAAAACCCCTCTTCTTTCCTTTTTGATAGGAGTCAGGTGACGTAAATATTGAGACTGTCGACATTGTCGACCATGCCTCGAAGTCGGTGACATTGTTATTATGGATAAGTTATCTTTTCATGATTTTCATGATACTTCTCAAATTAAGGTGTAATTACTACAGCAGGACACACTTCGCCCGTAAGAAAAAACTGAAATATGAAGCTTTTGCCAAATGCTTCGGGAAGGACCGCCAGATTAACCCAATAGAGCTTTCTTTTTAATAAACGTAAATCTGAATTGAATGGTAACTTGAAGGAAATTGTTCATTCCAATATTAATTTAGCAATAGCAGAAGCAGTTGAGGGTTAGTACGCAGTTATTACAACGGCTCTCGCGATTGGTTCAGAAAACAATGGACACAAAGAAAGATACAAAAGAAACAATACACCTTAACTCTAAAAACAATAGAGCTGCGTCCTAAAGGGATCCAATGAAATTAGAGGTTGTAATGAGCTGCGTCCTGGGTGCAGTTGAGACTATCAAAGCACGAGATATGGCTGGATTTACGAAGCTATAGATTACTTGTTTGTATGAGGACTGTACATCATTGATCACGGTCATAAGACATTTTTTCTTGAATTTTTCAATGTAAATGAAGTAGTTCAAGTTCACGTTTCCCTGAGAAATTTTTAAGTAGACACGTATCAGTGGTGACCGATGGACATACCACGGCGAAACGAGAATAAATTTTTGCAAAAATATATATATATTGCCAGTGTACGTGCCACTGAGTTCAGTGTTGTTTTAAATTGCACACGCCCTTCAAATACAAATGAACACAATATTTAACTTGAATTTTATGGCGCAGAGGTTAGTAAAATTACCTCTGATGAATTTTACAGTCGAAAATCATCTTCCTGTTGTGTTTATCATTACAATCACATTAATATGAAAATATTATAACGAAACTCTTCATTTCAGCTATGACGGGTTGCTGATAAGTATAAAGATGCTGCTTCATATTCACAGGCATCACTCGACTCCTGTTTAGTACTAATGGCCCTGTTGAATTCTACTGTTTCCTTACTGTTTGTACTTGTACGGTAGTACAGGTTGCAGCACATGCGGCTACGCGGATCGGGAGGATATTACATGGAATACACGCTTGTGTGTGGGTAACCCATTGCCCTTACTGCTACAGGGACATGGACGCCCGAAGGAAAAACTGCTGGGTGTGGAGGTGACAAGAAGTTATAAGGGTAACTTGTGTTGACGCTATTTTCGCTTGTAGACTGTTCCAAGAGAAGGCTTTCCCTGATGAACATTGCTAACTGCTCAGCCTCCTTCCCCTTATTTCTTGGAGCAGTATACAAAATTTGTGAAGACAGCTTCTCAGCACTATGACTGCTACATGCATGTCTATTACTGGGAAATTCTATACCATGTCGCTCAAGGGATGTCTTTGCTGGATTTTTACGCCTGCGGCTGCCGCTCTGCTTTCACTTAGAAAATGCAAGACTACCCGAATTATTGTCAGTAAGAGCTTTCTCTGAAACGTTTACGATGTCTTGTTTCCTAGGCCACAGTCTTTTCCCTCTAAAGTTCTTCCCTCAGTATTCCTCCACGAGATAAACATGTTTAAGTAATAATGACAAGTTTTTGTTGCCGTTCACAAGGTATGCCGCCTTGTTCACTTTTGGAACAAATCACTTTCAATGCGGCTTTGTACTTTGTCTTTCATCCTTCTACGGCACTTTTTTTACTTTCAAATTCTTCGACTAACTTGTTAAGCTCACTTTGATGTCTCTTGATTTGACAACGCATTTCTTTCATATTGAGTTCACCAGGATGAAATTTTTTCTCTCCACACTGCAAGACAAATGAGTATTTTCCGTACTCGCAGTTACGCGCAGAGTGTCCCACAAGCAAATGGCAATTTCTGCAAATATTTCCATCTCGAGGATCAGACCTCTTTCTAGAGGGGAAAGGAACGGTTTAGGGAGCAGGGAGAAACGGCCAAAAAAATTGTGGGACGAGGGATAAAGTACGCCCAAAAATATGGAGACGAGAGAACCAGCATGAAAAGGGAAAGGGAGAATATCTTGAAAACATAAACATGACACGAGTCTTTACGCTTTCCCGAATAGATCTGAATAGACGTTAATATAACTGTACAGATTTGTTCCCCGCTTCCCTGTTAGCAGGGGTCACTTTTCTTTTGCGTCCACTGGGCTGACGAGTACGAGAAAAGAATCCTCTACCATGGGTCGAAACTCACTTTGATCCAACCGCTGTCCACAACCTTAGACGGCACTCTACGAAACGCATGCCCCATGATAAGTTTGCTGACTGTGACTTGAGCCCGCTGTGTCCCGTGCATTCCTTTACAGCAACTCCTCTGTTGTTACATGAGCCCACACAACATGAAGTATCATGTGCGGATTCGGTCGCTAAGTAGCCGCTGCGCATGCTCAACACAACCAATTTCGGCCCATGGCAGGGGTCTCTTTTCCTGTACTCTTCAGCCCGGCGAAAGCAAAAGAAAAGAGACTTTTGCTACCAGGGAAGTTCCCCGCTGGACCCGCTAAACAATTATATCGAAGAGAACACTGGGTAGACCTTGGGTATCCAATGCTTTTTAAGCCCGTAAGCTCCGGTGTTTGCGGTATTTTGAATGGTCTTTTAGCGCTTCAAGCTAGTAAATTCTCGCTTCATTGTTTGGCCATTGCAAGATATTCTGTTTGACCGTACGTGAGATTTAGATGCCACGTCGGAAAATCGTGAGACCTCAAGAAAGTGTTCGTCGAAACGTGACATTTTGGAGACTTAGGTCTTTGGAGGGTCTGTGTGTCCCTTCCGTATGCTTTTTGTGTCTTCTGTGTTGATTCAGACATCAGGGTCATAGCTTAAGGCCATGGTGAATACGAAGTGTTTTCTGCCTTCTTTGCACTGCATGTGAACTAGGTTTTCAGAAATGTACAGCAATAAACTGAAATGCCCATTGAACACTGAGTAAGACAATACATCAAATCAATGCAATAAAAACGCATGAGGCTGTTAGTTTGGAAATGCCACAAAGGTAGAGTACATCATAAAAAGGTAAGCTGGTACTGTAGTCTGCAGGTATTCAAGTCTTTCAGAAACCAAAGTTCTTTAATAAAGTCACAACATCGGAAAGAATTTAGACTGCAAATTTAGTGTTACTTTACGTACTGATCAGGGTGAGAGGTAAAAATTCAGGGAGGAGGCAGAAAAATGAGTTAATAAATAGGAAGATAAGATATTTACCTAACCTTTCCTCTCCCCTCTTTCTACTTTCATTTCAGTTTCGTGTACTTTCCCCCTTTGTTGTTGAATCTAGGACCTTTCCTGTTCTATGCCTACTTCACTTTTGATGATCTACCTTTCAAGAGCATACATTACTCCTGTTCTCAGAGAACTGAAATAGTTGTCTGTGGAATCTATGCTTATCTACAGGGATTGCATACTGGTTTTTAAGAGCCCCTGCCCGTAATTATCAAACACAACTCGGCAAGGGCCGAAAATTCGATTTCGCTCATATTTTTATGGTAGACAGGGTTGGGCATGACAAAAACTACTGGATAGTTTTTTCGGCAAAATATCCTTTTATTTCAAAGAAATATGCAAATTACAAATTCCGTTAAAATCGCCATGTCACGCACTATTTTATTACACAACTTTGAGAGTCTCGCATGGAAAACAACATTATTCTTCCGTCTTTAGAACACTCAAATATTTTTGTGCAATGTTTAAATGTGTGCTTGGTCGATTTTAGTGAATGTTGTGCTGTTGTTTTGGGTGGAAAATAATTAAATTTCGAAGACATGTATTTCATTCACTTAAGAGTACTTCGTAAATATAATTAATTTTCATCATGTGCGAAACCTTCAAATGGATTAAGCTTCTGGTGGTTGAATCGCCGAAGAATGGTCTACAGATTCCTGTAAAAATTTCTTTGGGCAAATGATTGTGAGCGACGCGAGAGCTTTTCAAAGTACGTTAAAAATGCAAATATTTGCCCTTCGTCGTCAAATATCAATTGACGGGTTAGACGTAAATCTTAGCATGCGCCACATGACTTGACCCATATTAAGTTGAAATAGACACAGAGATGATAATTTCGAAATTTTCTAACCTTATTGGCAGTAAGAGACAGGTCCATAGGCCGATTTAACGTGTTTCTTTCACGATTCGTCGGCTTTAAGCGGTCAAAGTTTGCTTCTGTTTAGACAACGTCTAATGCACATCGCCAACTGTCAACGTAATCAGTGGTCGAATATCATGAATCTGTGATCTTCTTTCGCGGCATATAATCATCGCTGCATCTACCTAAGTCAACAGCTGCTAAGCAATTCGTGGATAGTTGTTTGCGTTGTACGTACTACACCAAGTTGACCAAAATATTACATTTGATTGCGACCTTTTACCTTTGCTCCCAAGAGTGTCGGCGCCCGCAGCACAATCTTGCAGCGTTCGTTATTTGGTCGTCACGCAATGCTATCATTTTAGTAGGTAGCTACACCGGTAGGGGTATATAGTAAAAATAATAATAAAAAAATCAAACAAATTAAAAAAGTGTAAAACAAATATAAATATTTGATTTCGATATATTAGTATTTTGCTTTCCATATTTTGTATTGGGCACTCTAACAATGCGACGCGCCTTACCGTGGCCACCCAACAAACATTCTTTTCAAGTTAGCCAATCAGTGTGAGCGGATTTGATTGACAGACAAGCCTCCATTTGGTTCTTGCGCGTTGAAACTTTCTGTGGAGGTGTGTCTGTCAATCAAGTTCGCGTATCTTGATCAGTAGCTAACTTGTAAAAATGTTTGTTGGGTGGCCACGGTATGGCGCGTCGCACTGTAAAATAAGTGAAACAATTAGTTGAATGTTCATCCGTTTTTAGTCTGGGCTAGCGTGCAGTTCTTTGATTGGCTACGCTACTATCTATTCTGTGATAGATAGTATTTAGTGTAGCAGCTAACAAAATTAATGACGGCCGCCTCTTGGCGTTCTCAAAGTGTCTGTGAAGAGGATTTAGATAAAGTTTTCAACCACTAGTTGATTTATGCTAAAGAGAATGAGACGAAGACCCCCGAAACCCGCCCCGAAAGAGCTCTAACTCGGGCCCCGGCCACAGTAAAGCTTAAGCGTTTTTATCTCGAAGAAAACGAAGCAAAATATTTTCGCCCACACTAACGTTTAATTTTCCCATTGGTTTCATCTGTCCAAACTAAAACGTTGGAAAACGATAAGAACGAGTTGGACCTAGGATTGTGCATATGTGAAATAAATGTTCAGTTAATACCACTACATTCACAAAGAAGTCCCACCACGCGCTAGCTCTTCCCGGTCTAGTCCAATGTCTCCTTTGTCTTTCGTATGGCTTTCCTTCTCTATCTCTATATCTCTTCGTGCCATAAGGCACATAAGGCTTTGACATTCTCTTTCCATCCACTTCGGTTTGCTGCTAAAGCTCTGACAGTCGTCCATGATTGCCACCCAGCTACTCGTCTTTCGTCTTCAACCATTCTCCTCCATGTTGTTTATGGTCGACCTGGTCTCCTCCTTCCCTCTGGCCTCCACTCCAATGCTGTAACACAGTGCTCCTCTCTGTTCTTCCTCAATATATGCCCGATCCAATTCCATCTTCGGCGTCTGATCTCATCACTCGTTCTGTTCACTCCTGTGGTCTCCTGGATTTGTTGGTGCGAGATGGTCCGTGGCCATCTTATTCTCAGTATGCGTTTCATGCATTTGTAATGGAAAGCGTCCAGCTTCTTTGCTTCTGTTTTCGTGAGTTTCCAAGCTTCGCAGCCATACATCAAAACTGCTCTGACAATTGTTTTGAACAATTGAACTTTCGTCTTCCTGCTAATTTCGTTACAGTCCCAAATTCCTCGCAACCTGTAGACAGTTTGTCTGGCTTTACTTAGTCTCTGTTGTATGTCTTTGGTCGCCACGCCTTCTTTATCCAGCAGTGCACCTAGGTACTAGGTTTCCTTCATCAGCTCTGAATTGTTATTGCGGAATCTCACAAAACGCTTCAGGCAATAATTTGTGACATTTTGTTTCCGTGCAGAGATCGGGTGACTTCGAACGCGTAAGAAAAACTGCAAATTGGGGAGAGGCTTGTGAAGATTGGTCAGTTTTAAAAAAATGTCTGTTGTCGAGCGCGCGCAAGATGATGCGTTTGGTACCGGGGTTGGGTAACGGTATGATTACCGGTATGTTGCCAAAAGCAATATGCCACGTCAATATTCTAACATGGCCCCAAGGCTTTCAGGACAAACATCCATATTTGGTGTTGTCTTCTTTGTATCCAGTCTCTTTCGGGAATTTAGAGACAAAAGAAACTTTAAAAAGTTACAAAATAATTATCCCTAAAGCCTCAGAGCAAGTAAGAATATTGATATATCGAACGTGGCCTATTTGAGTAAAAAAAAACTTTGCGAAAGACGCACAAAAGTCTCCTACTGTCGCGAGAGTATTCGAAAACAAATTCTGCGAAGTTGAAAAAACGACTAACGACTTCTTTTTGTGTTTGCACTGTTTGGTTTTGTGGAAGCTGCTTTTGCACAGCGCGGAAAGACATAGGAACGAGTTTAATCCGTAAGTGTTACGCAATGTAGGTAGCGGGTCGCGTAAGAGATGACAACAGGAGACAACTCAGAAGACAAAGGGAAAATAGTCATTCTTTATATTCTTTTATTTACTCTCTTCCCACTCAACAAGATTTTGTACTCAAAATGGTTACGTATATATCAGGATAGAAATTCCGCTACCCCTACCCTCTAAGCTGGGATGACAGCATTGCGTGACAAAGAAATGACGAACCGCTGCAAAGTATTCAAGGTCAAGCAGCAATCGTTCAGATGTGGTAGTATTTTGGTGCTGTGCGAAGTAAGCAACTATCCACAAATGACTCAGCCGTTGCTGAGTTAGATGCAGTGGCGATAGATCAGATGCGCCGAAATATGGTATTTGACCATTAAATACGATGACAGTTGGCGATGTAGATCAGACATTGTGTAAACAGAAGGAAACTGTACTGCTTTATATGTGCCGAATGGCGGGAAAAACACGTTAAATCGGCTTTTGGATCTGCCTTATGCAGCAAATAAGGTTAGAACATTTCGAAATTATCATCTCTGTGTCTATTTCAACTTAATATGAGTCAAGTCATGTGTCGCATGCTAAAATATATGGGTAACCAGTCAATTGATATTTGACGACGGAAGGGCAAATATTTGCATTTTTAACGTACTTTGAAAAGCTCTCGCTTCGCTCACAATCATTTGCCCAAAGAAATTTTTACAGGAATCTGTAGACCATTCTTCTACAATTCAACCAGCAGAAGCTTAGTCCATTTGAAGGTTTCGCACATGATGAAAATTAACTATATTTACGAAGTACTTTTAAGTGAATGAAACACATGTCTTCGAAATTTAATCATTTTCCACCCAAAACGACAGCACAACATTCACTAAAATCGACCAAGCACACATTTAAACATTGCACAAAAATATTTGAGTGTTCTAAAGACGGACGAATAATGTCGTTTTGCATGCGAGACTCTCAAAGTTGTTTAATAAAATGGTGCGTGACTTGGCGATTTTAACGGAATTTGGTAATTTGCATATTTCTCTCAAATAAAAGGATATTTTGCCGAAAAAACTGTCCAGTAGTTATTGTCATGCCCTAGCCTATCTACCATGAAAATATGAGCCAAATCGAATTTTCGACCCTTGCCGCGAAATTAAGAATTTGTCTGATTTTTACAGGCAGCCACTCTTAAGTGTTTAAGGGGTTTGGCCCCTGACTACCTTGCCAAAAAGTTCAAAAAAAGGTCTGAAATTCACAATAAAGACACACGGAATAAGAATAAGATGGACATCCCAGGATACAGAACGGCCGCAGGCCAAAGAACCTTCTATTATCGAGCGGTTTCTCTGTGGAATAACCTACCTGGAAGTCTCACTGAGATGACAAACCTTGTATTATTCAAAAAAGAACTAATGCGTCATTTACAAAGAGAATGTTAGAAGCTTTCAATGATTTTAACATATATCAAATTTCTTGTCAAATTTGTTATATAAATATGATTCTAATCATTTCTTACTGTTTTATAGTTTTAAATATTTTATTGAATATTGTAATTACTTTAAGAATTTCAAATATTTAATCATTTCTCATTGTTCTATAGTTTTAGATATTTTATTGAATATTGTAATTACTTTGAAAAGCCAGAATTTGGAAAGTAATAAAGTTATTATTATTATTATTATTATAAGAGAAGTTCCTTCTTTGCATAAGGGCTTGACATTGCCATCCGCACGCGTTTCAATCGATGATTTCTGTGGTCTTTGTGCAAGAACAAGAAGAGAAATTAACTAGTAAATCATTCTCACCGCATACAATAGCCCTGGCACGCGAAGCTAAGTTATGGGAGGATACCCGGGACTAACAGGGCAAAAGGTATGTGAAATGTGGGATACAGCATCAACCGCCAGCGGGGGAGGTGGGAGGGGCGAAACTTTACCGTGACTTCACCGAAATCCGTTGAACTGACCACGAGGCGACCAAAAATTGTGATATTTGAAGTGGAGGCCGCAATGCATTATAGACTACTTTAATAAATGGCGACCACTTTTTCATTCTTTTGTTTTAATGTTCATTAGACCTACTGCCCTCATTTTGAAACAAATATTCTTTTGAAAGTTGCTTGTCGTAGCGAGGCTAGAAAGCCTTATTAGCATTAAAATAAAAGAATATTTTATTTGGCCGTCATTATGAAAGAGGTCTATATTACTAGCGCGCAGGTAGAGAACACTGAAATTTAAAGAACTTGAGCCTTTCCCGTGCAACAGGATAATTATATATGCAGTGAGAATAGGTTTCCTTTTGTAACTCGTGCCCAGTAGAACGGGTATTCGCAAATACTCTGGGGAGCCACCTTACGCATGTGCGGTTTTTAGACGCGGAAGGGGGACTGGAAGAGAACATTCCGGGAGCCAGGACAGAGGTGTCTCCCAGAATTTTATACTAACTATCTCTATTGGAGAAAAGATACTTAATTGTGTGAAGACAAGTTAAAAGGGAAAACAGCCCACTTCCGGTTGCTGTTTGCGTCTCAAAAACGCGCGTGCCTTAGCTCGCTTATGACTAGATTGATCAGCTCTCTCACCAGCTTTTGTTTTCACAGAAGGGGAAGAGCCCTAGAATACTTAGCTTGAGTCGCTGAGTACTTATTCCAACGATTAGTTTTGATGTCGAAATTGGCAATTCTCAGGCTAATTGGATCGTTATTCAAAACTAAATAGATGCTTACCATTTAGCCAAAGAATCCCAAAATTTCGGTTTGACGTCAAATGGAAAGGCTATTTTCCGGGAAATCTCTTCGGAAATTGTGGACAAGCTCCAGATATAGTCCACTTTTTCTGTTCGGAAGGCAAATCGGGAACTTCTCGTATTATTTGCGAGAATCGTTCCGTTTCCAGGCCCTTCCTCGCAAGATCGAGTAAATCTGCGGGATGGAATGCCAGGTGGTAAAAATGGTAAGCGCCATTCTCTTCCGGTTGCACAATAAATTCGGAAAATCGCTTACTTTTATGCTACGATCATTCCACCCAGATTATTTTGCTAAATGGTAAGCACTCTATACTCTCATGATACTCTCCTTCGTCATTTTCATCCAGTATCCCGAAAGTCGAAAAACGCATCTTAAAAATACTACTCGTTATGGCCTTGTTCAACTCGTCAACAGTTTTTGTCGGACTCATGAGAAAAACCCTTCTGGTATTACCAACTTCGACTTGCACTTGCATTTCCGACTCCATAGTTGCTTCGCGCGTGAACCTGCCTACACTCAATGTAAAACTTGAAAACATAATCGTTTGGCGCCAAAAACGTTATCAATTTCGTGACCTGAGTCCGCAAACGTTTCATTGGTCAAACGTGACAGGTATGAGACTAAACCGTTAACGTTTAAAAGGTAAAACTACATGCAAAATTAGTCACACTTCAAGGATGAACGCAAATGGTGGTAATAAAATTTGGCGCAGAGTTTTGGAAATCAAAATAGCTGTGAGGTTGATCGGCTGGATAGGCCAGACTCTTTACAACGTTCAACAGTGAAAAAAATATAATTCATCTAACTTTAATGAAAAGAACGACTTCCTACAGTTTAAAGGTAATATTAATACTGATTGAATTACTGCTCTTACATCAAAGAAATTTCTTATAGAAAATGCTATCGAGGGACACCTCATCTTAGGGTGAATCTTTAAATAAATAGAGGACTTGATTCACTTTTTGAGAGACTGAAGAGAAGGAATCATTTTTGACGAGATACATAGGAATTAAAGAGTTGAACACCAGCATTCCATTTTGGTTAGTGTTAGTGTGTTTCAGGAATAACCGGTTCTGATTGCTTGATTGACGAGTTGAATTAAAATGAGTAGAAGCCCATGCCTTCAAAACGAACATTGAAAAAGCTAGAGAAGAACACATACCTACAATATAAACACATTTACAACACTGCACGGATAAATTTCGTGATGTGACCATATTTTCAGATAAAATGTAACTCGGCTTTTTTTTATCAAATTTACAATTCTAGTCTTTTATTTAGGAGACCAGCGAGGTCTTCGAGTTCATACTTTACCGGTGTGGTTGAAACGGCCGACCCGGGTTGAAACTTGTTGGTTGTTCTGCGTGTCAGAGTTACCCCTGAAACGCTGGATACACCTGATACGCTTGATATACTTGATACGCCGGACACCCCTCCCCTAATACGGTTGCTGCACTTGACAGAGCCTTAGAAAGGAATTTATCACCCGACTCTGGGAGAATACTTTATTTAAACCAAAGAGTGCGTTCGATTGACCGTATTCCGGAATAAGAATACGTGGAGTGATATTTAAAAATGGTGTGTCTGGCGTTTTGAAGCAACAAGGATAATAAACATATGTTTAAAATGGCATTTGAGCAGATGTTTTACAATAGAAACATATTTGTATTCTCAGTATTGCACTGGAACTAGCTTGCAATGGAGGCTAATACGGGGAAATATATGAAACATTTAATGACTGGTCCCGAGGGAAACGGTTAATTTTGTTTCCGGAGAATCTCAATGTTTCCCCGAGATTCGAGGGAAAAAAAATTAAATCATTAAGTGATTTGTCATATAGCAAAAAAAGAAAAAAGAAAAACGTGCAATGGCAAAAGCAACAGCGGTCGTTGGTCAAACATTTACCCTCTCACGTCATAGACGCTGTCGGAAAAAAATTCCTGCTCTATAACAATAAAAAATATTAGCATTTCAAAAGATTTCCCCGCATGAGCTTCCATTGCAAGCTAGTTCGAGTCCAATACTGAGAATACGAATATGGTCTATTTTAATAAGAATCTCCGCAAAAACAAAGGATTTTATTTTATTTTATTTTTACCTTCTAGTCTATGTATTCTTCTCCTGGAATGCGGTCAATCGAAATCACCCCCTAACTCAAATGCAAAGTAGTCAAGCATGTGTTGACTTTGAGAGCCTCAGAAAGGGATTCAGCGCCAGCTACACCAATTTTGTTGAGTCCCAAATCCAAAGTGGTCAAGCATGTGTTGACTTTGAGAGCCTCAGAAAATGATTCAGCGCCAGCGGCACCAATTTTGTTGTCTCTCAAATCCAAAGTGGTCAAGCATGTGTTGACTTTGAGAGCCTCAGAAAGGGATTCAGCGCCAGCAGCACCAATTTTGTTCCAACTCAAATCCAAAGTAGTCAAGCATGTGTTGACTTTGAGAGCCTCAGAAAGGGATTCAGCGTCAGCGGCACCAATGTTGTTGACACTCAAATCCAAAGTAGTCAAGCATGTGTTCACTTTGAGAGCCTCCAAAAGGGATTCAGTGCCAGCGGCATCAATTTTGATCGCACTCAAATCCAAAGTAGTCAAGCATGTGTTGACTTTGAGAGCCTCAGAAAGGCATCCAGCGCCAGCGGCATCAATGTTGCTGTCACTCAAATGCAAAGTAGTCAAGCATGTGTTGACATTAAGAGCCTCAGAAAGGGATTCAGTGCCAGCAGCATCAATTTTGTCTAAACTCAAATGCAAAGTAGTCAAGCATGTGTTGACTTTGAGAGCCTCAGAAAGGGATTCAGCGCCAGCGGCACCAATTTTGTTCGAACTCAAATTCAAAGTAGTCAAGCATGTGTTGATTTTGAGAGCCTCAGAAAGGGATTTAGCGCCAGCGGCACCAATTTCGTTGTATCTCAAACCCAAAGTAGTCAAGCATGTGTTGACTTTGAGAGCCTCAGAAAGGGATTCAGCGCCAGCGGCATCAATGTCGTTGAATCTCAAATTCAAAGTAGTCAAGCATGTGTTGACTTTGAGAGCCTCAGAAAGGGATTTAGCGCCAGCGGCACCAATTTCGTTGTCTCTCAAACCCAAAGTAGTCAAGCATGTGTTGACTTTGAGAGCCTCAAAAAGGGATTCAGGGCCAGGAGCATCAATTTTGGTCCGACTCAAATCCAAAGTAGTCAAGCATGTGTTGACTTTGAGAGCCTCAGAAAGGGCTTCAGCGCCAGCGGAACCAACTTCGTTTCCAAACAAATCCAAAGTAGTCAAGCATGTGTTGACTTTGAGAGCCTTAGAAAGGGATTCAGCGCCAGCGGCACCAATGTTGTTGTCATTCAAATCCAAAGTAGTCAAGCATGTGTTGACTTTGAGAGCCTCAGAAAGGGATTCAGCGCCAGCGGCACCAATGTTGTTGACACTCAAATCCAAAGTAGTCAAGCATGTGTTGACTTTGAGAGCCTCAGAAAGGGATTCAGCGCCAGCGGGACGAATTCCGCTCCAACTCAAATTCAAAGTAGTCAAGCATGTGTTGATTTTGAGAGCCTCAGAAAGGGATTCAGCGCCAGCGGCACCAATGTTGTTGAGAGTCAAATCCAAAGTAGTCAAACATGTGTTGACTTTGAGAATTTCACAAAAAAGGTTCGCACGATCGAATCTAAGAGGCACGGCGAGATCTTTAACACGAAAGTTCTGTCCAAAGGTCTGAAGTAACTTAGACTGAAGGTTCTCTCCATGACATTTGCATTCCAATATACAATCAAGTGCTAACTCTAAAATTTCTGTTTTGGAATTCATGATTCCCATATTGGACGAACTTGCATGCTCTGCTATGCTTTTTACCAACGAAACTGTCATCTCTTCAGATCTTGTGGACAAAATACCACTCATGAATAAAAACACTTGTTTCAGTTTATTCCTGTTCATTACATCGGTCACTACTGATTTACAATCTGTGTCTCCATCAAGGATCTGATAAGCAAGATAAAAGCCAGCAAAGAACTCTTGAAAGGTCTTGTGAAGAAAGCAAAAGCGCGAGGATGGTTTCCTCTTGCTGCCACCGGTCTGGATCGAAAGAAACCCAAACTTGATCAAATTATTGGAAGTGCCTTTAAATTCATTCTCGTCGAAAAACAACTCTCCTTTACCTAAAGACTGCAACGCCATGCATCCTAACTGCAGCAGGTCATCCTTGTAAATTTCCAGTAGGTCAGCATCACTGCCACTCGATGATTGATTTCTCTTTTCATATCTTAACAAAACACATCTCACAATTTCTGTGTACAACTGTGTCCTTTCCGGTGGAAGTACACCCTTGAAATCTTCAATAAGGATGCAAAGTAAAGCTGTATTAAGAGGATTCCGTGTCAAGTCTATCAAGTCTCTATTTGCAAACCTGTCAACACGAAGCTGTTTGATTAGCTCTTTTGCCAAGTGTTCCATGCCTTTAAAGTACTTAAGAATGTAGCTCTTTGCGTCTTCAAGAGTAAATCCCACAATCTCCCACAGGGTGTCACAGTACCGCCTTACACTCTTACCAGTTTCATGCCGTGATGTGATAACAATGTGGCAATTGGGTAACACTTTACTTTCCAGAAGGTCATTGTACATGTAAACTTTACTGGAATCCACTTCATCAAGTCCATCAAGCACTAACAGAACCTTGGATTGATTTTCTCGAATCAACTTGAAGAACCATTCCTTTTCTTCTTTGTCAATATCAAGAGGAAGGATTTGGTCATCAATGGCCTCCCAAATATCAGTTTTGATATCACGACACCTTAAAACCAACAGAACGTCAATCTCGGGAAAAGATTTGTCCCATTCTTCTCGTTTCATTGCCCAATCATATGCCAGTTTCTGACAATAAGTCGTCTTTCCCATGCCTGGGTCTCCTTCAATTAAAACAGTCCGTGGCTTTGCACACTCCTTGTGTCCTCTAAAGATAGCTGTCATGTTGGTGATTTCATCAGTCAATGTTCCCCTTGTCTTTTCTTTGCCCAAAATCTTTAGCTTGGTAAAAACATCATCAAGATGAAAGCTAAAGTCATCAAGCCATGGAACAGGAAAAATATTTTTTTCACGAGTACTGTAGAGCTGACGGATCCTTTCTATAAAATTGGCAGAATATGACAAATCTGCAAAAGACAAAAATAAATTTAAAAAAGGTGCTGCCTGCAGTGTTTTTTTTTTTTTTTTTTTTG
>NC_090869.1:2336887-2344387 GCF_036669935.1 Montipora foliosa | reverse complement strand
GGGTGCTCAGCAGAGCTACGCATGTTTGAAGATGCAGATTTGAGGGACACCAAGGATGGGTCAAAGCCTATCCGAAATCCATCCCGTATGCCAGAAGTCACAAATGCCACAGCTGACTTGTTGGGATGGTGGCATAATTCGGCTTGAAATTGATCCAACTGTAATGGTGTGACCTGAGACACCGGAGATAACGGGGCAAAAGAGACAACTGGAACGCTGGGCTTAACTGGAACAGAAACGGGAACTGAGACTGGAACTGAAACTGGAACAGGACAAAACAACTTTGCCAACTGAGGCAATCCATTCGGCTGGCGAGGCAACGCAATCACATCATTCAAACTATGTACAAACACAACACTGGGCGAACCTCGCCCCTCAGTACTGTCCCCTGCTCCCTCCAGGGGAGGGGGAGCGGGAACGGGAACGAAATCCAGCTGAGCGGGGAAAGGGGCAGTTAGCCTTGGTATGCTCTCCCTCGCAATTGCTGCAGTTGTGGCGGAACTTGCACTTCCCAAATAGCCACCGGCATTTCCCTTCATTCCAGGAATGGCAGAATGGTGTGCGTCGGTGGGAGTCTGGGCTGTCTGAGGAAGACTGAGGAAACCCGGAAAGGGAAGACGGCCTTGGTTGCAGTGAGGACGATGCTGGCAACGCAAATGAAAACTATACAGATCCAAATTCATTTTGGACCAATCCGTAAGGCCCGAGGCAGCGGCATCCCTTCTGAAGGCCAGATCGTATTCAAGCCAAGCCAGACCTGGATATTGGCGGGCTGTTTGAATAATGAGCAGCTTATATCTGGTCAAGTCTAACCAACGCAGGGGGTGAGAGGCACACAGGACCAGCTGGAAAATCGTGAAGGCATCAGTCCAAGTAAGAATATCCTTGATTTCAACCTGCCTGCGTTTTACGTTGGACACCAGGAGTTTACCCTCCAGGAAGGTCTGTGGTTCCTGATCCCCAGCTCGGAGATTGACTGTAAGTAGATCCGCCAACTCCACGAACTGGCCCTCGATGATCTTCTTGGCCAATTTTGCCGGGACTGGTGCATGACCAGGACCAACAATGAAAGCCTTCTCAGACGTAGGCACTGATCCAGAGTTACCAAAACTTGGCAGGCTGCCGGATACACTGGGACTCGCGAATGGAGAGGTAATGGGGGCCATGAAGCGGGCCGAGCTTGAGTCAGTGATGGCCGACACAGGAGAAAAGGTAGGAATGAAGGCCGGCAAAGTAAACGTACCTGATGACGCCCCAAAAGCCATAGACGAGACATTGACATCACAAGAAACAGCAGTCGATCCAGAGGAGCTAGATGGAGTGACGCCAACAGAAGTGCCAAGGACGGAAGGGGGTAATGGCGAGGGGGCGCTCCCTTGAATTGAAGAGATGATAGTCGGAAGGGTGCTTCCAAGCGCGCGAACAACAGCCTCGGCGATCGAATCGACCTCCAAAGGCGCCACGGGGCCAGAGGGAGCCGTAGAAACCACCATCGGCGCGGGGGACAAGAGAGGTATGTCCTCCGAACGAAGTCCAGCGGACAAGCTATTGTTGGTTGAACGAGGTGGGTTCGGCATGATGTATGATCGAACACCAACCAGCGACGAGCGAGTTAGAGGCGACCACGAAAAAAAAGTGAAAAACGAACCAACAAACACGACAGAGAGTGAGAAAAAACCGCGGGCGATGAAGGACGAAATCCTTTGGCCACGCTAACAGATCGGCGAGCACACTACGGTCCAGGGACGAAAGAGCGACGAGTGAAGGAAAGACGAACCAATAAACACGACAGCCGCCGAAGAAAAAAAAAAAAAAACCCTGGTCGATGACTGACGAAATCCTTAGAATTTATTCCTTTGTTGACCACAACTGGGAACCGCTACACTAAGCCCGCCAAAATAAACGTATCGGAGCACACGATGGTCCGAGGCACGAAAGAGCGATGAGCGAGTAAAGACAAACCAACAGACACGACAGAGGGCGAGGAAACCACGGTCGATGACGGAAGAAATCCTTGTGTTTTCTCTATTGTTGTTTTCCTTTGTTGACCACAACTGGGAACCGCTACACTAAGCCCGCCAAAGAAACGCCACGCTATCTGAGCGACGAGCCGACTATCGGAACTGGTACAAGAGAAGGTAAGACGAACCACAACACGGCGGTGAAGACGAGATGGAGACGGTCGAAGATCGAAGAACTTCTATTTCAACCTGGACAGCGACCGAGATAGCCAACGAAGCGAGAAGAAGAACGCCGAGAACCACTGAACTCCTAAACCGACTAACAACGCCACGCCAACAGAGCAATAAACACGCTGCAAGCACATTGGACAACGCATGCACTACGCAGGAATACCGCTGAACCATGTCAGCCCCAGGGCTCCCCCAACCTAAAGAGTGCTGCAAAACGCTACAAAAACGCATAACAACGCTAACAAACGCCTGCAAAACGCTACTGACCGGACTAGCTCCCGGTCGTGAACCATGTAACTATAACAAACGCTACAGAACGCACCAAAACGCTGAACAACGCTACCAGACGGCCAAGACACTAACAACCGCCTGCAAAACACTACTGACCAGACTAGCTCCTAGTCGTTAACTATGTTAAATTTTATTTAACTATATATTATTATTATTATTATTATTATTATTAAATAAAGATGGGTGAAGATAAAATTGACTTTTTCAGAACATGCACTGTATTTTAGAGCCTTCTTGTGCAGCATGCTCTTGCTTGATAAATTCATTACAATAGTGTATTGATCAAAACAAGGGAAAAGTGATATTTGCAAACTTAAAACCTTGAAAGTATTTCCATCCACAGAGCCAGTCAAATACGACACATACGCTGCTGCGTTTGTTATTCACTGTTCCTGCTAGGTTGTTGAAATTTTTTTGGGAATAAAAAGAGTCATTATTGGCAAAAATATTAAGTACTTCTCACAGACTTGATCATTAATTGGGGAAAAATCTGATCATTCATGGACCAGTTTGTAAATCAGATGTTATTTCAATAGTGAGAAAAGGATTTTCTAGAAGTTGAATTAGGTGTAAAATCACAGTGAGCATGAAATGGTGGAAGACATTGAAAGTGTCCCTAATTACCTGGTTAAGTAAGTGTCTTCTTGCAAACAATTAAAGTGGGAAATCATACAGTGATTGGGTGCTTTAGTCTCTTTAAAACTCTCCACTTAATTTTCCATCCTCTGTGGTCAGCAGTGATTATAAATAGGTACATGCTGCAGGATCCAATGAACTTTTGAAAGCAGTGAGCAAAACGAATTGAAATACATGTACATTGTATTGTCATTCAAAGCCATTTGGGTAGTTTCAATGGCATCTTGGGATTTCTTTATTGGTGTTCCCCCACCCGCCCCTCCCTCTCTCTCCCCACTGATTTTATCAGTGTGATTGCTGCTCACTCTCTACCCCTTGTGGGTGTGGGTTTATTGCATTACAACTTACACACAATTCCACGTGCCGACAACGACTAATAAAAGGGCGTGCGAAAAACTGAAACACAACACCCCCTTCAACCACAAACAAAAAACCCAAAGAAATTAAATGATGTCACGCAAAAATAGTAATGCAACTGTAACAATAATTACAGGCTATATCTGGAAAAGGT
Source organism: Montipora foliosa (assembly GCF_036669935.1). NCBI lineage: Eukaryota > Metazoa > Cnidaria > Anthozoa > Scleractinia > Acroporidae > Montipora > Montipora foliosa. The sequence goes on along the minus strand of NC_090869.1, from coordinate 2,340,757 downwards.
TTGACCAAAACAGATTTTTCAGCTGCATGTGGTCAACTTCAGTTTGATTATTGTTGACACTAATCCTTTCTTGATTAGTTTTATAACACAACATCTAATTTTCGACTTCAGTAACTTCCAGACATCTTTCAGTGATCTGTATGAAGTAGTTACCTTGTTCATGATGAGTGTTTGTGCTGCTTCCTGTAGCTGCTGCTGCTGCTGCTGAAACAACATCAGCACAGCCTGCTTCTGGCTGCACAAAATCTATTGTAAAATAATCAGCATGGTCTGTTGTTAGGTTAATAGAAAAAGCAACAGCAAGAATTTAAATTGCACTAATGAAATTGCATAACTTCCTGCATAATTGGTGCATAATCAGATTTGAAAGTGGTGCATAATTTCCCAATTTTATCGCCTCCTATCAGAAGCCCTGTTTATTGTAAAGCAGTCCAATTAGACTTAACCACAGGGAGCAGTTGTCCATCCTTGATGGTCAGCACTCTGCAGTGATGATTAATAGACATATGCCCCTGGATCTTGTGAGGTTTTGAAACCAATATGCATGATTGAAACACATTGTATTGTCATTCATTGTGTTTTAAAAGAATTCATTGGCATCGTGGGAAATGTTTATCAGTGTTCTTCCACCCTCCTGGCTGCCTCGTTTGACTGATCTTAACAGTGTTGATTTATTGGCTACTAATGCATTCCCTTCCCCTTGTGCGTGGGTTGCCAGGGTTTCCCGGGCATGAGACCCCTTTCCTTCTAAAAGCTGCCTGCCACTAGACATTTCAGGCACCCAACCTACACTATGCCATGCAGCTGGTAATTGATGGTAATCAGCAACTAAGGCAACTAAGAAAATTATTGCTTTTAATAGTACTTTATTTCTTTTTCAACAGAAGACACAAATCGTTCAAAATGCTGTTGTAACATCAGCCTAGTACGTTTTCACTCCCAAAACCCACCTGCATCTGTGGAAGTCTTCATTTTACACTCCCACTCATTTAGTTTGTCTGTAATTCTGTTGTCACCCTCTTTCCACTGCTTCAGAAGTTCTTTAAAATGTTCCTCATCTAGTGGATCCATTTCTTCTTTCTCTATTTCACATATGGCATCTTCATATTTAGCTCCACCCAATCGTACCAGAGTTTTCTGGATCTGATCTTTGTATTTGCAAAAAATTGCATCACTAACAGAAGCCTCTTTTTCACGGGCCAATACTGCATCCACAAAATACTTCAAACGTACAATGTCAGACTCACAGCTGGTGTCAAGGGAATGGGGAAGTAGATCCCAGCCAGTGGATGGAGGACTCAGGTTACAGATTGTCCTCAGAAGCACAATCAAGAGTGAATTGTCAAAGCCTGTGGATGATACTGAAGAGGATTTAACTGGATACAATTTACTCCACTGCTCTGGATTGAGGATTCCTTCTTTTTTAAGAGACCGAAGCTTAGAGTGCACTGGCTCACGTTTCAAGGCACCGCAAAGGTCTCGTGGATGAATTATCCTGTCAAACGTATCCCTCAACACTTGCGAACCCAGCCTGACCAGAAAGCAACATAGCAGTGTGTAGTTGGTTTGTCCATCACTAGGAATAACTGCCAAAACAGCACCTGAAACAAGTGTCAGAGAAGATCTTTAGGGCATCATTCATTTAGCCAGATATGTGAAAGATAAATAACACAGCACTGATCAAAAGTTGTTAATAATTATTAAATAAAGACTGGTGTAACAAGCAAGCCAAGTGAAGCTTGGAGCTTATATGAAATAGACTTCCTTGGATAATTAAATAATAAACAGTATATGGTTAAGTACAGAGTGAGCAAATATAATGCAAAATCTAAATGGTACATGTACCTGTAAATAGGCTTTTAGCAAGCTAATCCTTCCGTTTTCTTTTAAAAACAAAAATAGATGGTAAGCTACATGTAATTAGTGAAACAGGCAATGATCTCCAGATTAAGGATGCTGAACTGCTTCATATTCGTTCAACAAAGATGGAACCTGTACTGAGAGGAAAATCCAGTTTGTACTGGTGGACCTGATGACTAGTTGAAAAGAGACTGCGAACGCTAAAAGGCACTTCCACAGAAGGTAAATACAATTTAGGTTGGAGAAGTAGCTGAAGGATCAGGCAACATTGCAACATGTTACAATGTAAGTAAGGATATACTAGAGAGTAATGTAAGGCCAGTAACATTTTCAATTATAGATAAAAGCGAGCTTTGGCAATAATTCCTACAGACTTCAAAATCTTTTTTGACACGGTGTTAATATGTGATTTTCAAGAAAGGTGCCGGTCACTGATGACACCTAAGAGTTAAGATTTTAGTCTCCACAACTTGCTTGATCACAGTATTATCCAGAACTAGAGGAACACTAAAATCACGAAGTTTGTTTTCCTGAAAATCGAGGATAACTTCTTTACTTTAATTAAGCCAAGAAACAATTTTTTCAAGCACCTGGTTAACAATGGAAATAAGGTAGTTGTGATCTTCAGGAGAAAAAAAAATAGAGTTTTAGTCAGACTAGAGACATTAGGAAGATTTTTAACAAACAAAATAAACAAAATAGCTCCAAGGATTGAACCTTGTGGAATGCTACACAACGTAAAATGTTTCTAAAATAAGATCAACAGGACCTACACTGTAATCCGAACAAATTGGAACCGGTCCTTGAGATAACATTAATTTTTAGGATTCCACGTCAAAGCAGTGTTGCAAATACCATAGTGTTGAAACTTCTGACTCAATATTTCATGATTAATAGACTATGTATCAAAATAATGCCTTAGACCAATCAAAGAAGATGGCTAAAGTTGTTTCATTTTTGCCAGTAGCTGACAATATACGTATAATTTACAATTGAAATTAGATCTATTAAGGCAGTGGAATGGTTGTTTCGAAATCCAAATTGCTTCGAGTAGACAATACTATTCAAGTCTAAGAATTTAAACAGTCGGTCGAAAATGACTTTTTCAAAGAGTTTAAAGAATGCAGGAGGAATTGATATTGCCCTGTAGTTACTGAAAAGTGTGGAGTCGTCTGCCTTTATAAAAACTGGAATCACTTTGGCGATATTGAGAGATTCAGGAAACACATACTCCTGACCAGTAGATAAAGAGAGACCGATTATGGTTACGAGGGGCTGCGCAATATCTTCAAACGACTGCTCAAGAACTTTCATTGATATATTATCATGTCTGGGGGCTTTACTGGCATTGCTCAATTCCTTGACCATAAGTGGTTGCAAGGAGATAGAATCAGAAGGAGAGCCAGACACTGAAGAAGTCCTTCTACCTTGGGCAACAAGTTAGTGGTTACATTAAGGGCTATCATCATGATGACCGCATTTAAGACCATCCAACTTAAGCAACTTCCAGACCTTACTTACTATATTTCATTTTAGATTATTTTTACCATTGTATAGTAATTATTAGATTAACAGACCATAAAATACAAATGTAGATGCCAGAAAAGAAGAATTAATGTTGAGGAAACCGTAATAAAAACCATTAAGGGTTGTAAGCTTAGGTTGACTCACATGAAATTTTAGATGGATATTAATTTAACAAATATACAAAATATGAAGTTGTTATCTGAGGTAGAATTAATACTTATCTAGAATAGAATTTTCAAGTTTCTTTCTGAAGGATGCCAGTGATGCAGAGCCAGTTATATCAATAGAGAAGAAGACAAAAAGGAGGGAAGAAGAAAGGAGTTTGCATACCTTGTGTTGTAGCCTGACATTTCCTTTCAGTGATTAAAATTTATTACCTTGATCATGCTGACTGCGTGTGCTGCTCCCTGTAACTGCTGAGTGAATGTCACCACAGCTTGCTTCTGGATGCAAAGGATCTATTGTAAAATAACCAACACAGTC
>NC_090869.1:2311887-2326887 GCF_036669935.1 Montipora foliosa | reverse complement strand
ACCATGTGAGCATTAGCCCTATTAATGGAAATGGGCCCACACAAGGAAAGAGAAGAACTCTGACCAGGGTGGGAATTTAAGGGTGCGTTCGATTGACCATATTCCGGAATAAGAATACATGGAATTTAAGTTAGAAATCCTTCGTTTTTACGGAGATTCGTATTAAAATTGTCAAACATCTGCTAAAATGCTATTTTTATTAATTTTATTTTTTTAACAGAAACGGCACGGCATGATTGTTATCAAGATATACTACTGTTATGTACCAGAAAGTGGAAAAAAATTACCAGAATGTTGATGTCCCTTTTTCTTCCCCCGCAACATTTCCAAACCAATGCCTTTGACAACCTTCCATGGTGATGGCTTCTTACCATGCTCTGGCTTTTTTGACATCTTTCTTGATCACTGTGTTCATGTAAAAGAAAAGAAAAATTGAAAAGAAGTGGGTCAGTGTTTTGTTCACTAAGAGCTCAATTTTTAAATTCTTTCTTTAAAGAAGAGCCATGGGATTAAATGCTGTGCATGGATGGGAGAAGAGGTAAGAACAAACCCAGTGCTCAGAAGTACCATTAACAACAAGGTTCATGACACATGCACCCTTTACACCAAGGCACTGACTGGAAAACCTGTCATACTTACACTTCAACTCCAAACCTACACTACAGGGAGGAAAGGCAGGATATAGTCAAAGGTCTAGGGAGGAACACCCAGGCAGGTTAAGAATGGACAACAAAGCATGTTTCCAGGTAGTTTTCAGGGGGTGAATGTAAATCAGGTTTTTTCAAGTAAACCACTACCAGGCTAGTATCTGGGTTTTGATCTCACCTGGGCTAAATGCAATTAAGTCACAATTTAAGAAGTAAAAACGTTGAGTAGCAATCAGCTATTCCAAGTTTTACTTGCGCCTTCAGATCCAACTACGGGTGCCACAAAATTCACATTTTCTCAAAACTATGGACAAGGATGGATTGTTCATGTTCAATTTAGTGATTAACTTCACGGAAACAGGTTGAATATAAGACAAGACTGAAGGACTAGTACTCTCAGAATTTCTAGAATTTATTTGTCAGCTAAATCTAGGGTTTAACTCCCACTTCCCCTAAAGGCATGTACCCTGAGTATTGATTACTCTTTGTCTTGTCAGAGGTCAGGAAATTTAATTTTATTGCTACAGCAGAGAAGAGGGGACTTTGAACTTGGTCTTATGTGTCACAGTGCTTGCACCCTGTTGGGAAATAATAGATTGACGCACTTGGAGTCATGGACAGCAATGAAAAGTAAGGGATTTTTTCACTTGCCTTCATGCTACCAGATGTTTTCATTCCTACTGAGATGACTTTCTTCAGAATATAAGTGAAGTCATTGTGACAGTCCCAACCTTGTTCCCAGTGTCTCCATCGTTGTTGAGAAGAGACCCTGGTTGGGGCTGGTCACGTGTCTCCCAAAAAATGGAAGATTTTTAAAATTTGTGTTTGGGGAGGGGTGGCAGCATAGGCCTTGTCATCGTTGTAACAAAGGGAATCAGTACACATTTGATTTTTTGGAATGTATTACATATGGAATTCGACCAGAAACAGAAAATATACTCGCGTAGTTCAAATTTTTGTATGCTCGTGAGAACATCCAGATTCAAACTTTAACACTCAAAGAAGCTCAAGTGAGCAGTCGAATTGAGTGATAACAAGGGATACTAACAGTTTGTGACATGTTTAAAGAAAAAAGTTTTCTTGTGAAAGAAAACAAGCGAAACGTTTATCCATGGGAAATAAACATGTTCGGTGATCGATCAGTCGGTGTCATAAGTTATGTCACGTATTGACCTCAAACTAACTGTGCAGGTATTTTATTGTGTTCTTAGATTTTCATTTTTCTTTCAAATGTAAATGAAGTGATTCCTACACGTAAGTCGCAAGCTTGTAAAGAGAGAAAACAGTTTTGACTTACTTATATTTTCAACAACTTCATGTTAATTGCTACTGCTATATTTTTGCAACTGCACACTGGGCTTCAGCGTTTAATTTACAACACAAATTGTAAAGTATATTCTTAACGCGCTAATTGGAGGGCTTGTGATTGGTTGATTTCTGGATTATATATTCTGTTCAGCTGTTGGATATTCACTCACGCTAGTGATCCACACAGTTTAGTACGACATTGAGTACCCCACCCTCCCGCCCAGCTTACTGCAGTCATTCGTTCTGTTTCACTTGCAAGCCATAGGGATGCTATTAATGACAACGCCCGATGTTTCAAATGCGGCAAGTTCGGCCACTGGGCTAAAGATTGTCGTTCCGCCTTTTGGGCGGGAAGCACCCGTAGTCAACCATATGGATACAGTGCAGGTCCCTCATACAACAAACCAACCAGAGGATTTTCAAGCCAGCTGTCTAACAAGTACTGAAGAGGAATTTGTCCAGGTAGAAGAAATCATTGAAAACTTTGAGGTGGAAAGTGGGCAATCATTAAGCTTCAAGGGACATCTTAAGGCTAATATTGAGTTTGGAAGTTCATCGGTGCTCCCAATTTTATTATTTCCTTAATTGACAATGGTTATAGTTTACCATTTGTTAATTTACCAGAACTCGTGAAACTATGAAATAACAAGTTATCTCGGGTCCACGTTGATTTTGTAGACCTGGCTATCTATGAACTGGTCAGCTCTGGTCACGTCCGTGTAGTAAACAAACAACTTCTAGTTGTTAACCCTCTGTCTGTATCCGTTCAACAAAATGGCAAAAAGAGGTTGATTGTCAATTTGCGCCAGTGAACAAGTGTTTACTTAAGCAAAGGGTTAAGTACGAAGACTGGAAGGGTGCTCTTGGTTACTTCGCGATGGGTGCATACATGTTTTCATTCGACTTAAAAAGTGGGTATCATCACGTGGAAATTTCGGAACACCACCAGATTTTCCTTGGATTTTCCTGGCGAATACCTGATTCCAAGATTGAGACGTTTTTTGTGTTTACCGTTCTCCCCTTTGGGCTTTCTTCTGCTCCCTATATTTTCACTAAGTTGCTAAAACCCTTAGAAAATACTGGAGATTGCAGAGTATTTGCATAGCTATTTTTCTAGATGACCGTTGGTGAACAATCCATGACCAGCACGGTTGTCATATTACAGCCCAACATGCGAAAAAGGATCTGGAAAGCGCAGTATTGGTAACTAATGACAAGAAATCAGTGTGGGAGCCCACCCAGGCCTTAAACTGGTTAGGAATTACTTGGAATTCGGTATTAATGGGGACTTTAAAAATTGTTGACCGAAGAACAACTAAGATTCTGTATACCATCAAGCAAAGTACTGATAGCGGTTTTGTGGTTTCTGCGAGAAAATAGGCTTCATTTATTGGGTAAATTATTTCGACCGGACCAGTGGTCGGGAACATAGCTAGAATAATGACTAGACAAATTGGTGGCTCCTAAGAATTGTCTCAGGCCTTGGGATTCTATTATAACCGTTGACAATCCAGAAATTGAAAAATGGCTCAAATCATGTCGGATATGGAAAATAACTACTCAGGAAGGAACCTATCCACAATGGCAATAACTTTAGGCTTTTTAATTCAGATTTTTTTCATACAATTATCTTTTTAAGCTTTTTATCAGGATTCCCATACAAATCCTTATATTTTTCTTGGCCATGCTCACACTGAGCATGGGGTGCCTGTAGTTTGTGAGTATGGTAAGCAGCTGCTCTATCACTAATATCAAGCATTTCTTCCGTTTATGCGGAAAATATCGTAATCATGCGGAGGATGCGGATTTCAAGAAATTATGCCGACCTGCATCGCCGCATCCTATCAGATGCCATGAATAGGGAACAAAACTTGCACTATAGTACATTTCCTTCCAACATCAAACCTCTTTTTGTATTTTTGCCGCAGACCAAGGGCCATTATCGATGCTCGGATCAAGCGCGTTGTCACTTCCACTGTTTACATGTGCGACCTTATACAGCACCTCACTGGTTTAAAAAGGTTGTCACATTTGCCCCGTCAATTCCGACCCCCTACACTTTAAACATCGTTCTAGCTGCTCAACTGTGTAGTGTTCTGGTTCTCTCTCGAGAATAGAGCCAAGAACATGGTCGACGTCGCTTAAAACCAAATAAATTGAAGCGATTACTACATGTATGCCTCATTTCCGTTGTGACTCTTACAGACTGAACTCACCTGGTGGTCTATAATTTCATGACGTCATTAGTGCAAAGCGCTATTTAACCCTAAGTTGTCTCATATAAAGCACCACGGCACTGCGGGCACCAGCCATTCTTCTCAACTCAATTTAAACTTAAGCCGACTTGGCACCAGCCATTCTACTCAATCCACTATTACCCACTTTCATTCACTTCGGCACTGCAGCTCGCGCAGTAAAAGTAACGCTTCTTTGTGGAGGGGTATTCTGCAATCGCTCCTTTCCGCATATAACCGATCATGCCCAAATGTCGCAGGATGGTCATTCTATCAAGTATTTTCCTTTACAGTGTTTTAAAACGCTTACCAAAGGTTTACGAGGCTTTCATAGTATATCAGTCCGGCCTTGATTCCCTTTTCATCTTCTTCATAACTTAGCGAAATAAAACACTTAATTCAGAAACAAGCAGCAACTTCCTTGGGAGTAGCAAATGAAGTATCAAATGTGGTTACCAAATTTAGTAATGTTTGAATGACAGTTGCCATAGCAATGTTGAAGAATCAGTCACGCGATTTTTTACTAAAAAGTTCCAGAACATTGTGGGGACAGCCATTCTTAGAGTTATTTTCATAGAGTTATGTCATAGAGTTAGAGTTAAGTTTCCAAAATCCTGAATTCACGATTTTGGACTGCCAAAATCCTGAATTCAAGATTTTGGACTGCCAAAATCCTGAATTCAAGATTTTGGAATTCAAGATATTTGACTTGCAAAATCTTGAATTCAGGATTTTGGCAGTCGTTAACTCTAACTCTAAGTGATAGTTAACCTCAACCATTTTACACTATTTTTCCGTTTCAACAGTGATTGATGTCTATTTCACCCTGCACGAAGTCACTGTACGTTTTAAAAATTAAATTAAATTAAAGCTGCTTGTTTTTTTGTTGAATGCTGTTTACACTGTGACCGGAATCGCTTGTGCAGACACCGATTGACACACAAATCAATTCTTTCATCTAGATTATATTCTTTAGCTCAAATAGACCTTTTCACGGTTTCTGACGCCACCTTGGTTGGGTGGCAAACGTTGGTGGAGTAACTGCTGAATACCCCGCCACTCCAAAAGGGATCTTGAAAACTGATGGCTACGCCGCTACGCGGTGGTCATTACTGCCCCTCCCTCTAACCTACAACCACCCTTCTTCACACGATCTCGTTAAAAAGTGTAGTTAACCGAACTGCAAAATAACAGCTAAAATTTTGAAAGAGTGCATGCTTAGGCCTATATAATCATTGAAATGAGCGCTTAGGCTTAATCAGCAAACGAGTGCTATATTCATCACACGATCTCGTTAAAAGGCGTGGTTAACCAAACCGTGAAACAAAATCTTAAATTGTGCTTAGGCCTAATCACTGAAACGAGCGCTTAGGCTTAATCAGTAAACGAGTGCTATATTCAGCACACGATTTCGTTAAAGACCACTGCGTAGCCGTGTAGCCGCGTTTTTGCGTAGCCCCTTCTTTCCTTACTAACATGTTCTAGGGGGAGGGGTGGTAATGACCACTGCGTAGCCGCGTAGCCACACTTTTCCAAGGTCACTTTTGGAGTGACGGGGTATTCAGCAGTTAAGCCGAGAAATCAAAAATGTTAAAATGTTTTTAGTCGTTTTATTAATATCATTCACTCGACGGAAACTTGGATCATTGCACAGGGCCCAACGCCTGAAATTAAATTAAAGCTGCTAGTTAAACTGTAGCAGGAATCACTTGTGCAGACCACGATTGACTCATAAATCAATTCTTTCTCCTAGATTATATTCTTGAGCTCAAATTTAGACGTTTCTCATGCGAGATTATCTGCAAAGAAAAAGGAGGAATAGGAATCTTGACAGTTCGACTGCTGACATTCAGGCCGGCAACTAAAGCGGAAACAATAATCAGAGCCATTTTAGAATTAGGTAAAATTATTGGTCCAGGAATGTGACCGAGTCATAACTGATAAATATATCTCTTCATTTATTTAATTAATAACCGGGCCATCTTATTTACAGCAATGCCACTCGCCCGGACAGTAAACTATTTAACCTTCTACCTGAGCCCGCTCCTAGTCATTACAACTTGAGAAAGCCAAGGAGATTACCACTCTTTAAATGCCGAACAAAAAGGTTTAAGAACAGCTTCATACCTAGCTCAGTTGCAAAATGGGACTAACTAAGTTTTAATAATGTGACATTTTAACACTGTAATATTTATAAATATATCCTTTTTTGTGTGTGTAAATACGTAGATATATAGATGCATCAATTTGTAAACATTGAATTTTTCAATCGTCTGATTGCCATTCAATTGTGTTAATAAAGTTATTCATTATTCATTATAAAAAAAAAAACCATGCGACATTTCTGTCCTAAAGCAGTACTACTACTGGTCTACTACAGGTCACGTACTGTTCCTGGCCTAATCTCCCAGTCACCTCTGGTAAACAATTCTTATCGCAAAAACCCTCCTTGACTTCCTTCCAGTTGTCAACTCGTTCGAAGTTTAGAAAATTGCATGCGCTGACACAGTTTTTTCAGTTTGGATTTCTTACTAGAGTGTTGAACAATGACGAATTGATGATACCGCTCTCACAAGAAGACACCCCTGAGGATTCGAGACCGAATGGGGTCAAGTTATTTGATACGCTTATAGCTCTCTTAGAATTTGCAGCGGTTGACGTGAGAAAATATACCGTCCGTAAAAACCCATCAAATAACCCGTGACAACACAGAAAATGAAAGGTGAGTTAGCCAGCGTAACTGGATTATATTATTTAAATACTCGCGAGGAGCGAGTACGATGGTTTTGGCCGCGACTGGCATGAGCACTAGTAAATCGCGGCCAAAAAAACGAAACAACCATCGATTTACTCCCACGTGTTTAAATAATCCTGCAATAAAAATTTCCCACCAGCTACGCAGGCTAAAGGTGAGTGAACTGTTGGTAAAACCGGATTTTGACCAACAGTAAATATAACAGATCAATAGCTGAATCAAATAACTTGAAGTCATGCGGTATCGAATCCATGGGGTTGTCTGCCCGTACTGCGCCGGGGGGGCGAGGGGGGGGGGGGGGGGGGAGCGGGTATGCCCAGGGGATTTGACACTTGATCTCCTCTCCTGTCAGTGTCCTGTGGCTGGGGAATAGTAGGAAATTTGACAAAACTCATGATCCCAAGAGTGGGGCATTCTCGTTCCCAGAGCTGCGATCCTTTTAATTAGCCAACGCAGCACATCGAGAGCTCTAGACTGCGGGTAGTTATCTCTCTTTTGCTCTAGAATCGTTGAAACGAACGCGTACGTTGGACTTTCAGTAGCCGAAGCTACGGGTTGAAAATAGTGCGGGCGTTGGTCGCCGTATTTGCGATCCGCAGTTTCAGCCATTTTGAAGTGTTCATTCGTTTCAACGATTTTAGAGAAAAAGAGAGACTGCTCGCAGTCTGTGAGAGCTCTGGTAGGTACCGATCCCTTCTCGTCACTGATTCACGGTCAGATGGGAACACAATAAAAAGGCTGACCGGAACAAACTAACCCACGATCAGGCGTACTTTTCTTTAGAGAGGGCGCACTCTCTAAAGAAAAGTACGCCTAATCGCAAGGTAAGGTACAAACCGGAAGAGAAACTTCATTGAACAATGGCCGAAACTTGCAACGGAAATATTATTAGTATTAACCATCCTTTGGATTTATTTGATGAAAAGGCAATTAGGGAAGGAATCGTACGGGACTGAGAAAAGTTTTCTGGTTTAAAAATTTCTTTCGACGATGGGAGGATCATTGGTTTACCATAGCGAATATGTAGCACTTGTTTTAAAAAGTCAGGAAATTTCAGGAGGTTGTGAAGACGGATAGTTCATTCGAAAGCTCAGCAGGAATCGGCTATCCGATCTAAAATAGGGAAGTCTGTGCAGCAGAGCCCGTCCTACACCAGGTATGGGACGTGAAAAAAAGGAGCAAGGTCAACTGGTTATATGTTACGCAGGATTTTTGATTAAGCTCGATTCACGTGTTTACAGTTTGTCCATGTGTTTATTTTGGCCCTGGAGACAACGCAAAGCCTTGACTCGCTACGTTGGACAGTAGGAACCTTTAGATTCTAGGACGAGGACGAGAACGAGTAAGAGTTTTGACTGGCAGTTTTTAGCGAAAATACTTTAAATATTTATAGAGCCCGTACGATTAATCTTACTTTTTGTTAGCAGTATACATGTAGGTTGCTTGGTGATTGACTAAAAAGCACTCATGCAACCGACTAGTTAGCGCGCGCATGTTTCTCATGTAGCTCCGCAGTGAGTAGGACTGGTGATGAGATTTAAATTACCGGTAAGTTGCTTTGTTTTAGATATCCCAGTGCGCAATTTGCTCTCCAGTATGGTGGTTTCTGTGCCATGTGATCGCCAGCTGTAAAGGGCCCATTGCAAGCAAGCGAAAGCAACGCAAGCACTAAGGCAAAGAATTTCAAGCAAGCAAGCAAAGCAACTCAAGCAGGCAAAGCACTTCAAGGGCAAGCAAGGTGAACCCAAGCAAGGAAAGCAACCTTAGCAAGCAAACTATCTCAATTAAGTAGGCACTTCAAGTAAGCAAAGCAACGCAAGCACTGAGGCAAAGAACTTCAAGTAGGCATGCAAAGCACCTCAAGCTCTTCAAGAGAATTCAGAATTCCGCGACATATCCGGGACCTTTTCCATCGCTTGTAGCGCTAAATTTAAACTCTCGCGAGTCAAAAGACGCAAAACAATAAAGAAAATGGCCGAAAACGGCGCAACATTGACTGCTTCTTGCCATTTTTTCATTCTATACAGCGCACTGATCGCTTAGTTACACTAGGGCATTTAAAGAAGAGGTATTAAACTTTTATTTTAAATATTTTTCGAAGGCGTTGATCCTAGATAAGGTTTATCAAACTGATATTGAAAATGCTTAAGTTTTACTTGTTATTCGTATGAAAATATTGACTCATTAATATTCCCATTGATTTTTTTCTCCAGAAACGGTATTAGCGACTTAGGTACACTCGGGAATTCTAAGTTCCCGATCTGGAGGAAGACTGTGCAAATTTTCATGTTTATACGATGACCACAAGCTTTATCAAAATGATGGTTTCTAAAAGTTATACCAAAAACCTTCAAAAATGGTTGCCTTCGAACTCCCTTGAGTATTTTAACAGAGTTATCAACTCCGCCCCCGCTGACAACAGAGTGCAGTCGCGAATAATGAAGCATTCTTATGGTGTTGAAAAAAAAAGCGGCACATTTAAACTCTACGGGCTAATAAACATGTGTGTAGGTTCACAGACATAGCGGGAAATGATAAATGTGAAAAAAAATAAAGCAAATTTGTTATGTGGAAAACTTGACTCAACTTATCTATTAAGTGACAGTTATGTGTGCAGTGTGCAGTTATGAATAAATGCCATTGGTCATAAACTTTTATTACATTTGGTGGCTTCTAAAGAAGCCGTTTTCATGAGAGCAGCATTCCGCTCACTGGATGCGTCCGGCGAAATAACTCTTCGTGAACTTGATCTGAACTTTCTCTACTGGGCGGGGAGCTGTTTTGCGGCCTTGTTCATCTAAGAAGGAGAGCGACTTGCCAAGAAACAGCTTCAAGCTGACTGGAGCGTCGACGCGACATCCACCGCCTGTTACTGTTAAACACTTCTTCAGATAAGGACCAAGGCCGGCTGCCATCAGTTCCTCTTCACTTGCGAGGTACGGAGATCCACGGAGGTCTGTCGGCAAACCAGGAAAGATCGCTCGCACTACATCGTGCCGCATCGTGATAGTTTCGTTGCAGGCCAGGGGCGATTTTAAACCCTTCTCAAATAGAAGAGCTAGTCTCTATCGGCATTCATCGGCGCGAAGTGGATCGACAAATCTGTTCTCGAAGGCGGCGATGATATCTTCGGGCAAGTGCTCGTCTGGCTCCCATGTATTTTCGCTCGGGGAGTAGTTCTGCCATTAGGCTGATTTGGCAACAGAACGGGAACGTCAGTGGCGACGTCGCACGCAGCAAAACTACCAATGAGAATTTAGAATAGAGAAGAAAAGAGTAGAAGCTATTTTATTCTGAATTCTCATTGGTGTTTTTTCTGCGCGCGCCGTCGCCACTGACGTTCCCGTTCTGTTGCTAAATCAGCCTATTGTATGAAGCAGAGTACATCTACTTCATCCAATGGCAGAACTACTCTCCAGCCGGTCTCAGGGAGATCATTTTTGATTTTCGTTAAAAAGATCTCGGAGTGTTCGCAACGTTGTTTTATATTGTTGTTGCTTTTTTTTTTCTTAAAAAGCTTGCAAAATACTCTCAGGCGGAACTGCATTAACCGGAGTGTCGAATAGAAATGCGTGACCTGTGAAACCCATGTCTCGCGCTTGCTCTTTGAGTAACGTTTTCAAAACCACCTGTGTGATATTAATATTTTACCTTATCGGCAGACTGTTAACGATCTCCTTTGCAGCCGATTTTTCAGTTATGAAGAAAATTTCAGCGGAGTATATGAACAACGCGTGTGTGAAGCGAGTGATCCACCCGTCGCACTACTCAGAATGAACCTACGATCAAGCCATTTTTTTTGTGCTCTTTATTTTCTTGACATGGAGGCGAACACCATGTTTGGGGCAAAAAGTAAATGTATCGGTCGGCTGTTTTGTTTTGTTTTGTGTTTTCCAGTCCGCCGCATTTCTTACTTACTTCTTTCTTCAGAAAACATTTTTACCATCGGGTGTTGGTTAGCCTTTTACATGTAAGTCAAATAAAGATATCGCGGCACACGAATTCGCAAAACGCTTTGTGAAGAGAGCGGCCCGCCTTTAATTAGTGCGCTTTTGTTAACTGTATTGCACCTTGGGATTTACTTTACGCATTCAACCGTTTGATTGACAGCAGCGAAAATCTGCGAAGAGACTCAAGTATTCCCAAAGCTAAATCTGTTGACCAATCACAACCGACAAGTTCTAGACATGCAAATTATTATGCCGCGCGTTAATAATCTGAGAACTGTAAGTACATGTCGCGAAAGACAATGGCATTCTGCGCGATGCCTTGTAAGGATATGCACACAGGGAAACTATCTGGGAAATTCGCATGAGAAATACCAAGAGAGGATATCATCCACTCAGGCAAAATACATAATAAACTTAAGGGACAAAACAAGAGACGAAAACCGGTCGTTCCGTGCGCCTAAAGTGCATCTTTTACAGTGTAAGTATTATTAATCGGCAATCTCAAAGCCTACGTATTTGTTCAAGATTGGTTAGTCATCAGGGCGATATTGATATATGCATGTAGCATCTTTACTACTCTAACGCAATTTTATGTAACTGTCATTAAGTGTCCCACCTGCACTCCAGTCACGACCATTTCACAAGCTGCCAGTCCATAGTTACTAACTATTTTTTTCAGGATTTGTACAGAATTTTTATTTCATCTGGAAATAATGGAATCTTCTAGCGCTGGAGCACTTATTTGGGACACTGTAAACTGAAATCAACA
Source organism: Montipora foliosa (assembly GCF_036669935.1). Classification (NCBI taxonomy): domain Eukaryota; kingdom Metazoa; phylum Cnidaria; class Anthozoa; order Scleractinia; family Acroporidae; genus Montipora; species Montipora foliosa. Next base: position 2,315,224 of record NC_090869.1, on the reverse strand, counting down.
AATTGACGAAAACAAATTCAAATGCTGGTTTTTCAGGAGGGGGAAAACCGGAGAACCCGAAGAAAAACCTCTCGGAGCAGAATAGAGAATCAACCAACGAAACCCACATGTGACACCTAGTCTAGGAATTGAACCTGGGCCAAAATGGTGGGAAGTCAGTGCTCTCACCACGACGACAGCCCTGCACCCCCAAAGAAACACGAGAAGAGCTAGAAGATTAAGCTGGGTAAACCACATCGTCAATTTCCCAACTTGATGTGTACACCAAAAAAAGTACACCAACAGAAATGTAAGGAAACAACTTAAAAAACACAAAGGCTTGCAACACTAAAAAGCAAATTAATTATAATAACAGACTGAGCTTCGTGACGGGATTTCAGAGCCAAAAGGACTTCAAACGGGAGAGCTAACTAATTTTTGCAACTCGTGTTAGCAACCATTTGAAAACCGACTCCTGATGGTAATGGTGTAAAAAACACAAGTAACACATACAGCAGTCTCATGGTGTTTTACATTTCTCGGAGAGATAGACAACCAGTACCGGGGGTCTTCCTTCTCTACTCTTCAAGGCGAACAGTGTGGGCCCGTTGCGCTTTAATTAACGTACCACAGTGTTGATTAATGGGTAGCGTTGTGATGCGGGGACTACGTTTTATAGTCCTTATCCGAGAAGACTTGTCGAATCAGTTGCAGATAAAATTGCAAAGCCTGCACTTTCTCCTCCGGGATTTTCAACCCGCGATCTCCCGCAAGAAAGCCCGATACTCAACCAACCGAGCAAGAATCAACCGCGTTGCACAGTATGGCAAGTAGTGTCAAAATTCAAACACGCAATTCAAACGTCCAATTCGGAAGGGAAGGAAGGAAAGGAACTTTAGTTAAGTGTCAACAAGAGTGAATTAGATATGAGTGTTGTTATGGCATGGGTGGGGTGGGTGGGATCCCCTGCACAGTCACAAATGAGGCTATTTTTAGAATACTCATTACCGCGAATCTCAGTTGTCATGTCCCAGAAAAAAAACATGCCACAAGCAGTCACGTGTGACATGGCATCTTCTGATTGGTTCAAACTGGCGTCCCTTTGTTTGTTTCGCGCGCAAAGTGTAATCCATTTGTGGCTGTGCTGCGACAAGGCCGCAAAGTGATAGATCAACACTCTTATCTAATTCACTCTTGGTGCCAAGTTTTCTAGTACGGGAGCGCTAACTGGGGACACTGACGGTAAACTGCGGAAATCAACAAATTCAGTAACGCAAATCAAATCAATTGCTGTTTCTCTCACTAGTACAATTCGGCAATTCAAACATTCCAACCTCCAGTTCTCCAATGCATGTCATTCAAACTTTCAATTCGACAATTCAAATATTCAATTGAATTGAAGGTTTGAATTACGGAAATGAATGTTTAAATTGTTGAATTTTCAAACTAACGGTTTGAATAGCTAAGTTGAATGTTTGAATTGCCGAATACAAGTTTGAAGTTCGACACTAAAATGCGTCATACTTAGTACCTTTTTTCAATTGCTGTTTCTCTCACTAATAACATTTGTCTGCCGTAGTTACGAATCATCCAATTGAGAGATCGAGCGCCGCGTTTACGTCAAAAGGCCAACGGGAAACGGCAGGCGCCCGACGTCACAAAATCATGAATTCTCTTACTCTAATTCGCCTATCTTTTGAGAGGTTGGTTGATAACCATTAACGCAAGAAATGAGTTGATATCAAACTAGTTTCTTCCAGTTTTCACGATGAAGACGCAAACTCTAGTCTGACTGTTGCCGTAGATGCAGGGGCTGTGTCACGGAATTTTAGTCAAACTTCAAAGCACTAAAAGACGTCGTTGTATCAATGAAAACCAAAAAATAATGCTGTAGGTTTGTTACCAGTAACCACTGAAGTACACTGAAGCTGTTTTTTGTTTTTTGCAGCCAAGGATGGAGAGGATGGAAATGGATTGAAACTTGAAAAAACTGGCCAGTTTTTTCAAGTTTAGAGACAGTGTCGTCAGAAAGACACCAAATTAAATACGAATCTCTCTTTGTGCCATAAACATATTTCAGATCTTGTCAGTGGGTTGTCAGGACTCTTGTACGTGTGAGCTAAGTACTAATTTAGATTTCTACCCAGTTTTTACCAAAAATCAGCAAATTAAGCATTACGGTGCACCTTTCACATCTCTGATAAGACATAGATTGAGTCAAGGATTGTTACCTCGATGAAATTTGACCGTCCGTGTGAAAGTAGTCCTGAGAAGGACTGTTGGCAGTGACTGACGTTTCGAAAACCTGCAAAGGAGTCACTTGACTCTGAAGATGACTCCCTATCAGAGTGGTCGAACAGTCAGTCACTGTCCTTTTCAAGACTCCTTTCTCATAGACAATCGGTGCCTAAAATGATGAATTCCTTTGCAGCAAAGAGTTCTTGTCTAATACAAAGGTGACCCATGCAACTGCCATGAGAAGAAACAGACACAACATTTGCATTGAATTTTATTGGCTTTTTGTCCCGGCGTCCAAGAGGCATCAACGATCTCCAACAAAGTCTCCAATCACATCTTGTTTTTCTCTTCATGATTTGATTCAGGTGCATCTACTGGAGATTGACGATCATGGCTCTAAAGCTTATTCCCTACATATCCTCCACAATGGTTTCAACATTGCTCTTGCTTATTTGCCCCTAATTGCTATGTATGTTGTTACTTGAAATTTATTGTCCAATATGATGCGGACCGAGAAATGTGATCTACAAGAAATCAATAAAGTTCCTTAAAAAAAGCTCTGCCAGTGATTATTTGTTCCACAGATGTTAATATTGCCAATCATTGATCATCTCAATTTTCATAAAATATTGCTACATCTGGTGTGGCATCCAGGCCACCGCGTTCTCAAAGAGGATATGTCTTCTTGAAAACCTGATCAAAGCTTATGCGTGCCGGCAGCTATAAACCAGCCAGGAATGTAAAGAAATTCCAGCACCAGCCACGAGATGGAAGGATAGCTGAAAGCGACGATTTTCCTCTCTTGACGAATGGACAAAGGTTGGTTTCCTGAAAGACCCAAACAAATATACAATCAAATCGGCCATAATGGTTATACCAAGGACACCTAACGAACAAATTAAGCCAAAAGCCTTTGAGAGACATTTCTAGGCTCTTTGTAATGTATACAGACTGTCTAAAGAGATGTTTCTATCACCTAAAAAAATGTGATCTGTTCGGGTGTCTCTTTAGCAGAAAATTTAAGTGTCCGAAAATTTTAGGAAATGAAATCTTCATTTCCGAAATTGCTAGCTGAACGTTACCTTCTAAGAACTTCCAATCGAACCATTTGCTCATTCGA
>NC_090869.1:2294387-2299387 GCF_036669935.1 Montipora foliosa | reverse complement strand
TTTGAGGCAAAAACTTTGGTACCGGAAAAATTCAAATGTAAACCGCTAGAATTTAAATGTTCGGTTGTTAAGTTTGAATGTGAAATGACATCCCACTCATTCTGATTAGCAAAAGTCTTTAGTATTTTTTCACCTCCTTGACTTTTGAAGCCAGAGAAAAATCACCAGATCTCATCAATAAACTTGAAATTGTTACCTTTGTGTTTGGAGACTCCGTTTCCACAAGGTTGCCAAGATCAACAATTTTTTCTGCTACTTTCCTTGGGTTTGAATTCTTAAGGTCATTAGTTCCCACATGAAGGACTATATGTTCAGGGTGCTGTCTAATTGTTGGCTGAATATAATCAAACATGTCATTGACAGAAGCTCCAGAAAAAGACTTCACTACGGTTTTGACTCGCTTACCGTTGGAAACTCGCCAGCCTTGCACGTTTTTTACCAAGGAGTCTCCAGCAATGACGACAACAGGTCGTTTGGCGGTCGTTTGATCCACGTCAGGAGCGGAACTCGACTCGTGTCCTCTTGTATTTTGAGCTACTCGCTGTTCCTGCGACATTTTTTGTTTGCCTTTCTTTTTCTTTTTCGTCGATTGATTTGACACCCTAGAACTCGGTTCCGCTTGAAATCTGGAAGGAACTGTCTGCCACTGATCTGCTGAAGACTGAGAATTGTGTACAATCGTAGATGGTGTTACATGCTCCGTGGAGAGAATTCTTAGGGCTTCCAGGAGACTAGCTCTTTCAGCTTCAAGGCCTTGAATTTTCTCTTCGTACATGGAACACTTCAATTTATATTCATCAATCTTTTGCAACAAGGCTGTTTGACATTAAACAAACGTTCTAGGCGCTCACCGAAGTTCGCAACATAGACTGGATGAACATAAAACTACAACAAACTTGAGAAACAAATTAAATAAATATATCGTCGTGAAAGGCAAACGGTCTCAAAGGAAAAGAAAGAACAAAATATGCAAAGAAGGCGATCCCAAATAAAGAACGCGCCCCGTGGGGGTGAAAGTTGTATAATAGCGAACTAATAGCACAATAAGACTGACGGAGCAGAATATACACAAGGGAATCCCACCGCACCCAACCAAGCCGAAAGGCGGCGATAAAATAAATAGAAAACCAAACAAAAAAAATCGAAGCGAGCGAAAAGCTATAAAAGCCGAGGGAAAACCTACATAAAAATACCTAGGTCGAAAATGACGAGCAGTAAAAAAGGTCGGGCATGGAAACACGTGAAAACGGGCAAACTAGGCAAAGGAACGGCAAAAAACGTGCATCTGAACCCTAGCTGCCTAAACCTAAACGTTAAGGAAGATTTACAACAGAAGTGAAAAATTATCTCTTGTTCGACCCTAGGGGCCGGAGCAACTACAGTAGGTTCGGGAGCAGGTGCAGCTAAAGGCGCAGGTTCAAGAGCAGGCGCCGCCAGAGCTGGTAGCGGAGGTTAAGCAGGTTCGGCGTCGGACATGAGCGAAACTTTACCGTGACTTCACCGAACTCCGTTGAACTGACCACGAGGCGACCAAAAATTGTGATATTTGAAGTGGAGGCCGCAATGCATTATAGACTACTTTAATAAATGGCGACCACTTTTTCATTCTTTTGTTTTAATGTTAATTAGACCTACTGCCCTCATTTTGAAACAAATATTCTTTTGAAACTTGCTTGTCGTAGCGAGGCTAGAAAGGCTTATTAGCATTAAAACAAAAGAATATTTTATTTGGCCGCCATTATCAAAGAGGTCTATATTACTACCGCGCAGGTAGAGAACGCTGGAATTTAAAGAACTTGAGCCTTTCCCGTGCAACAGGATAATTATATATGCAGTGAGAATAGGTTTCCTTTTGTAACTCATGCCCAGTAAAACGGGTATTCGCAAATACTCTGGGGAGCCACCTTACGCATGTGCGGTTTTTAGACGCGGACGGCAACCGGAAGAGAACATTCAGGGAACCAGGACAGAGGTGTCTCCCAGAATTTTATACTAACTATCTCTATTGGAGAAAAGATACTTAACTGTGTGAAGACAAGTTAAAAGGGAAAACAGCCCACTTCCGGTTGCTGTTTGCGTCTCAAAAACGCGCGTGCTTAAGCTCGCTAAAAAAAACGCGGGTAGTTCAGCTTCCTTATGACTAGATGGATCAGCTCTCTCAGCAGGTTTTGTTTTCACAGAAGGTGAAGAGCCCTAGAATACTTAGCTTGAGTCGCTGAGTACTTATTCCAACGATTAGTTTTGATGTCGAAATTGGCAATTCTCAGGCTAATTGGATCGTTATTCAAAACTAAATAGATGCTTACCATTTAGCGAAAGAATCCCAAAATTTCGGTTTGACGTCAAATGGAAAGGCTATTTTCCGGGAAATCTCTTCGGAAATTGTGGACAAGCTCCAGAGATAGTCCACTTTTTCTGTTCGGAAGGCAAAAGGGGAACTTCTCGTATTATTTGCGAGAATCGTTCCGTTTCCAGGCCCTTCCTCGCAAGATCGAGTAAATATGCGGGATGGAATGCCAGATGGTAAAAATGGTAAGCGCCATTCTCTTCCGGTTGCACAATAAATTCGGAAAATCGCTTACTTTTATGCTACGATCATTCCACCCAGATTATTTTGCTAGATGGTAAGCACTCTATACTCTCATAATACTCTCCTTCGTCATTTTCATCCAGTAACCCGAAAGTCGAAAAACGCATCTTAAAAATACTACTCGTTATGGCCTTGTTCAACTCGTCAACAGTTTTTGGCGGACTCATGTGAAAAACCCTTCTGGTATTACCAACTTCGACTTGCACTTGCATTTCCGACTCCATAGTTGCTTCGCGCGTGAACCTGCCTACACTCAATGTAAAACTTGAAAACATGATCGTTTGGCGCCAAAAACGTTATCAATTTCGTGACCTGAGTCCGCAAACGTTTCATTGGTCAAACGTGACAGGTATGAGACTAAACCGTTAACGTTTAAAAGGTAAAACTACATGCAAAATTAGTCACACTTCAAGGATGAACGCAAATGGTGGTAATAAAATTTGGCGCAGAGTTTTGGAAATCAAAATAGCTGCGAGGTTGATCGGCTGGATATGCCAGACTCTTTACAACGTTCAACAGTGAAAAACATACAATTCATTTAACTTTAATGAAACGAACGACTTCCTAAAGTTTAAAGGTAATATTAATACTGATTGAATTACTGGTCTTACATCAAAGAAATTTCTTATAGAAAATGCTATCGAGGGACACCTCATCTTAGGGTGAATCTTTAAATAAATGGAGGACTTAAAGAATAAATGCTATACCGAGTAATTGCATTGTGACTAAACTTGATAGACAACAAATGCAAGGAAACGATGTTACGTGCTTGTAATATTTCGATATAAATCTATATCATCTTCAGACTAAGGCGGGATACAAGTAGCAGAATTTTAAATACTGCGAGATTGTGCAACAGTATAATCACGTGAAAATGAAAAACAAAGAAACAAAACTGTCAGGAGAATAGGCGGAGTTCTCTACTGGATTGACTTGATTCACTTCTCGAGAGACTGAAGAGAAGGAATCATTTTTGACGAGATACATAAGAATTAAAGAGTTGAACACCAGTATTCCATTTTGGTTAGTGTTAGTGTGTTTCAGGAATAACCGGTTCTGATTGCTTGATTGACGAGTTGAATTAAAATGAGTAGAAGCCCATGCCTTCAAAACGAACATTGAAAAAGCTAGAGAAGAACACATACCTACAATATAAACACATTTACAACACTGCAAGGATAAATTTCGTGATGTCACCATATTTTCAGATAAAATGTAACTCGGCTTTTTTTTATCAAAGTTACAATTCTAGTCTTTTATTTAGGAGACCAGCGAGGTCTTCGAGTTCACACTTTACCGGTGTGGTTTAAACGGCCGACCCGGGTTGAAACTTGTTGGTTGTTCTGCGTGTCAGAGTTACCCCTGAAACGCTGGATACACCTGATACGCTTGATATTATTGATACGCCGGACACCCCTAATACGCTTGCTGCACTTGACAGAGCCTTAGAAAGGAATTTATCACCCGACTCTGGGAGAATACTTTATTTAAACCCAAGAGTGCGTTCGATTGACCGTATTCCGGAATAAGAATACGTGGAGTGATATTTTAAAATGGTATGTCTGGCGTTTTGAAGCAACAAGGATAATAAACATATGTTTAAAATGGCATTTGAGCAGATGTTTTACAATAGAAACATATTTGTATTCTCAGTTTTACACTGGAACTAGCTTGCAATGGAGGCTAATACGGGGAAATATATGAAACATTTAATGACTGGTCCCGAGGGAAACGGTTAATTTTGTTTCCGGAGAATCTCAATGTTTCCCCGAGATTCGAGGGAAAAAAAATTAAATCATTAAGTGATTTGTCATATAGCAAAAAAAGAAAAAAGAAAAACGTGCAATGGCAAAAGCAACAGCGGTCGTTGGTCACTAGGGAGCTTAAGCACGCGCGTTTTGAGACGCGGACGGCAACCGGAAGAGAAATTTTTGCGTGCCATGACAGTGGTGTCTCCCAGATTTTTGTACTAATTATCACTATTGGAGAAAAGATACTTAGCAATGTAAACGTGGTTGCGTGAAAACATGTTAAAAGGGAAAATAGCTCACTTCCGGTTGCCGTCCGCGTCTCAAAAACGCGCGTGCTTAAGCTCCCTAATGCTAATGCGGGGAAACATTTACCCTCTCACGTCAAAGACGCTGTCGGGAAAAAATCCCTGCTCTATAACAATAAAAAGTATTTGCATTTGAAAAGATTTCCCCGCATGAGCTTCCATTGCAAGCTAGTTCGAGTCCAATACTGAGAATACGAATATGGTCTATTTTAATAAGAATCTCCGCAAAAACAAAGGATTTTATTTTATTTTTACCTTCTATTCTATGTATTCTTCTCCTGGAATACGGTCAATCGAAATCACCCCAACTCAAATGCAAAGTAGTCAAGCATGTGTTGACTTTGAGAGCCTACG
>NC_090869.1:2244387-2289387 GCF_036669935.1 Montipora foliosa | reverse complement strand
CACAGCTGACTGAGAAGAGAATGGAACTAAGCTAAATTAGGAAATTGATCACCTAAAATAAACTATAATTTAGAGATGAACTGCTAGCTGCATTCGAAAAAATAGTATACAAGTGCTGAAAAATCAAAGACAACACACATCAGAAAGCAAACGAAGTCAATGGATCAGTTTCAAAATAGCAGAAATAACTACAATCCTCGCCAAAAATCCTTGAAACACCCCCTTCCCCTGCACAGAGTTGAGATGACATTTTACGGTTTGACTGGCTGCAACAACATTGAAAAAGGGAGGGGGACGAATACGGTGCGAGAATGTTCAAAGTGTTTCAAGGTTTTTGTCGAAGATTGTGTGAGCTGCAAAAAGCCATCTGGTTAATATCAGACCGTGTCATTTATTGTTAAGTACCGGTAGTTTCCGTGAATAGCCCAGAAAGACAGTTGATAGCTGGAAAAATCGTGCTGTAACTTTCGTTTGACGCAAGATAGGAAAAATATGACATTTCTAAATTTCGGCAGAAATAAATAGCAAATGTTATTTTCGGTCTTTAAAAATGGCACGAATACCACCTGGCCACAATAGTCACGCATAGGAGAGTTTTCTTTTTTTACTCAGACATGAAGGTTAAGTAGTGTGATCAGTCACACATTTCAGTGAAAAAAGCAAGACATAGTATGGTGTACAATAGGAAAACATCGGCGGAAGAGCGAGCACTCATCAGATTCTTGGAGATGGAAAAAAGGTATTCTCTACGAGAAATTGCCGCAAAAGTCGACTGATCTGCAGTAACGCAAGTGTTAAAATAATTTAACAGTCGCTCAACGCATTCGCGAACTCACGCAAATGTCATCCACGAAAGAAGAGGAAGGCCAAGAAAGTTGTCATCCAGAGAAGAGAGACTCCTTAAAAGGACTCTGCTGAAACTGGGGAAGGTAGCGCCAAGCGACTCATGAATGAGGCAAACATCTGTGAAAGTAATGTGTCAGTTCGCGCCGTGGGAAGATTCTTAAATAGCAAAGGGTACTAGGCCCGGAAAAAAAGGGCTGCTTACTAACAATGAGAAGAGCTTTCGCGTTGCATTTACCAAAAGGGTGAGAGAACGGTATGACAAGGAGTCAGGGGCACCTCAAATGCTTTTGCGCACAAGACCAACCCGCTGGACAATGCACGAGCTTCTACTGGAAGGATCTACCAAAAAAAATCAGAAGGTCTCAACCAGTATTGCACAGCGACAGGGAGTAAAGTTGGATCTAGAGGAAAGGTAGTCAAGTGTTTAGGGGCGATGATTTCATAGGGTAATGTAGGAGTTATTTTACGCCACGAGTATAAGAAAAAGTCGGGAAATTATTTTGCGTCTTTCATTGACAACACTTCTGAGCAAGTGTTTGTGGAATCAAAGAAAGAAAATACAAGACTCTTCATTCAAGATAATAACCAAAGGCAGAACTGATTTGCAACGAGTGAGCGCACAATTGCTTAAGATACCGCCACGCAGTCCTGATGTAAATCTAATCAGTAGAGAACATGTTTGAATCAGTGAGTGACGACTTGCATGACAGCGCTATTGAGGAACAATTAGAGCGTGAGCGTTTCACGCAGTTCAAAAAAAGAGTAAAAAATACAATTGTTCGGTTTCCAGTAGCCAAAATAAACAATTGAATGGAATCCATGGACAGGTGTATACAACTCATACGAGAAACACAAGGACAGAGACTAAAATATTGAATATGTAGCTGTATTTTTTCAGAGAAATATAATGCAATTTACATTTACAAAATTATCCTTTAGCAACTGATGCACTACAGAATTTCATGTAAAAGTCGTTTGTGGCACCTACAAATGTAGCATTTATACCCTAACACTGTTTGTCATAAGGGAATCAGTGTCCATGTACTGTGCATGTTTAGCCTTGGTTGACTCACGTGCGGTAAAGGTCACAACGGTTTACCGTTGTCAAAATAGAAGTTGGTCTGTTGACAATCTTATTTTATTACATGTTATGGTTAACCGTTGTGAAAAGGCTGAATTTCACGATAGCATTGAAGCTGTTCTTGAAAATTCCTTTCAATCATAAGTAACGTCTTCTACAAACTGATTTTCAACTGAGAAATACGAATAACGAATGCGAGAAAAGGCAAAAACTAATGGTAAACCGTGAGGTTTACCAGCGTTTGTTTACACTTTACACTTCCGTTACCATCACGCAATACTTCTCCTGCGCATGCTCAAAAATATTCCCGCCACTTCAGACAATCCTCGCCAAAAATCCTTGAAACACCCCCTTCCCCTGCACAGAGTTGAGATGACATTTTACGGTTTGACTGGCTGCAACAACATTGAAAAAGGGAGGGGGACGAATACGGTGCGAGAATGTTCAAAGTGTTTCAAGGTTTTTGTCGAAGATTGTAGGTCTTTGACAATAATACCTGTAATTATAAACTGAAACAGTGGGTAGGTTGGTATATTGAAAGTGGAAGAGAAAATCATTTCATATCAATAGTACAAAGTTTTCATTATTGTTTATCAGAGAAAAATAGTAAATACCAAACTTAAACAGCACAAAAACCATCCCAAGATAGTATGTCGCAAATGTAGGCCATGAATACAAATAATTTCAATAAGTCAAATATGGATATATGCTAATAATAATAATAATAATAATAATAATAATAATAATAATAATAATAATAATAATAATAATAATAATAATAATAATAATAATAACAACATAATAATAAAAACCCAAACCGGTATATGAAAACGACCAGTTTCAAGCCTACTGGGATGTCTCGCTCTATGCTGAGCACACCGAGGTGAGAGCAAACAGAATCGATGCCCGTTTTATCGACCACCAACAGGAGAAGGTGATAGCACTAGAGATGAGCTGTCCATGGATTGATAACCGAACAAGTAAGGAAGAGGAGAAGACAGCCAAGTATGCCCCCCTAAGATGGGAGATAAAGCGACAGTACCCTGGGTACGATGTGCAACAATACAACATCATTATTGATGTGCTAGGTGGATGGTCCACAGACTTGGAGGTGGGAATGAGGAATTTACTTGGGTCAAGAGTGAGAACTAAAGGAGTCCTGCTAAAGATGCAGAAATCGGTCTTATCAAGCTCTCTTAATATTGCCCGCACTTTTAAAGTAATCACATAAACTTTACGAGCAATATAACACGAATTTCATTTCAGCAAAGGATATTATTGTCAAAAAAAAAATATATATATATATATTATATATATTTTTTTTATTATTATTATTCATTTTTTTTTAAATTTTAGCAATCACTTATTTTATATTTTCACATAGTTTAATAGATTTAAGTGGATAATACTTTTAGAAAGATATTTGTAAATAGGACTTGAACATGGTGTTTTTAAGGAGCTCCTGGGTTACGATTAACACCCCAGGTAGCTTTAAGGTATTGACATTCAAAAGTTTCAAACTGTCATAATAATAATAAATAAATAAAGATGGGTGAAGATAAAATTATAGCCTTCTTGTGCAGCGTGCTATTGCTTGATAAATTCATTGCAATTGTGTATTGATCAAGACAAGGGAAAAGTGACATTTGCAGACTTAAAACCTTGAAAGTATTTCCTTGCACAGAGCCAGTCAAATACGACACATACACTGTTGCTGCTAGGTTGTTGAAATTTTTTTGGGAGTAAAAAAGAGTCATTATTGGCAAAAATATTACATACTTCTCACAGACTTGATCATTAATTTTGGCAAAATCCGATCATTCATGCACCAGTTTGTAAATCAGATGTTATTTCAATAGTGCGAAAAGGATTTTCTAGAAGTTGAATTAGAATAAGTGTATTGCCTTATTGATTATTGCATCTCCCAGCTGTAAAATCACAGTGAACATGAAATGGTGGTAGACACTGAAAGTGTCCCTAATTACCTGGTTAAGTAAGTGTCTTCTTGCAAACAATTTAAGTGGGAAATCATACAGTGATTGGGTGCTTTAAGCACGGTTTACACTACAGAAATTTTTTGGCACGGCTTGGGTGAAATTGGCCCGAGTCCCAAAAAAAAGAAAAAGTTCGACTCGGATAAAATTTGCAGTGTAAACAACCTGTCAGTACCAAATTTCATCTGCGCTGAACCAAAATTGTTACCCGTGCTGGGACCTTCGGCGAGGTAGCCCAAGCACGGGTGAAAATGGTACGGGTGATGAAAAAATTGGCACGGTTCAGATAGAACAAGCAGTGTAAACACTTTAAAGGGCCAAATTCGAGCCTTAATTCATATAGGCTAGCGTTTTTTTTTGCGTTTATTTCAAGATGGCTTCTCATTCTCCACCAAAATCACGCGGCCATTCTTGATTATAATTGAACTGCGCATGTCTACAAGAGAAGTTACCCGGGCCCTCCTCAGGCCCAAAAATACGGTAGAAATGGTGTAGTGTAAACAAAGTTTGCCGAGCTCTTTTTAGGCACTCGTGCCAATTTTACATGAGCCGTGCCAAAAATTTTCTGTAGTGTAAACCGGGCTTTAGTCTCTTTGAGACTTTCAGCTTAAAGTTAATCTGATTATTTAAACTGTTTCTATTGTAAAGCTGTCAAAATAATTAGACTTAACAACAAGGAGTACATGTAATTTTCCATCCTCTGTGGTCAGCAGTGATTACAAATAGACACATGCCGCAGGATCTAACGAACTTTTGAAACCAATGAGCATCAGGAATCAAAATACATTGTATTGTCATTCAAAGCCATTTGGGTAGTTTCAATGGCATCTTGGGATTTCTTTATTGGTGTTCCCTCACCCACCCCTCCCTTTCTCTCCCGACTGATTTTATCAGTGTGATTGCTTGTGTGATTGTGGGGGTTTATTGCATTTTGCTAGATTTCCGGGGTTCCTAGCCATGAGGGCCTTTTCCCTCTAGAAGCTCTTTGCTGCTAGACATTTCTGGCACCCATTACCTACAGTACACACAGTTGGCGATTCACAGTAATCAGCAGCAATCCTATGAGTGTCATGAAACTAACAAAGCTAAACCAACGAAAAGGATCACTCACATATCAATTCCACCACGCCGATGGCTTAAAAAGAACAAAACCAATTACAACTTACACAAAATTCCGCGTGCTGACGACTAATAAAAAGGGCGTGCGAAAAACTGAAACACAACACCACCCTTAACCGCAAAGAAAAAACCCAAAGAAATCAAATGATGTCACGCAAAAATAGTATTGCAACTGTCACAATAATTACAGGCTATATCTGGATAAGATTTGACCAAAACAGTTTTTCAGCTGCATGCGGTCAACTCCAGTTTGATTATTGTGGACGCTAATCCTTTCTTGATTAGTTTTATCACACAAAATCCACTTTCCACTTACACGGTAAGTAATTTCAAGAAATCTTTTAGTGATCTGTATGAAGTAGTTACCTTGTTCATGATGAGTGTGTGTGCTGCTTCCTGTAGCTGCTGCTGCTGAAACAACATCAGCACAGCTTGCTTCTGGCTGCACACGATCTATTGTAAAATAATCAACACAGTCTGCTGTTAGGTTAACAAAAAAAGCAACGGCAAGAATTTCATTTGCACTATTAATTTGCACTATTAATATTAATGAAATCACATAATTTCCGGCATAAATGGTGCATAATTTTTCACACCCTATCAGAAGCCCTGTCTATTGTGAAGCAGTCAAATTAAACTTAACAACAAGGAGCAGTTGTCCATCCTTGATGGTCAGCAGTGATTATTAATAGACACATGCCCCTGGATCTTGTGAGGTTTTGAAACCAATATGCATGATTGAAACACATTGCATTGTAATTCATTGTGTTTTAAAAGGATTCATTGGCATTTTGGGAAAAGTTTATCAGTGTTCTTCCACCCTCCTGGCTGCCTCGTTTGACTGATCTTATCAGTGTTAATTTATTGGCTACTGATGCACTCTCTTCCCCTTGCACGTGGGTTGCCAGGGTTTCCCAGGCATGAGACCCCTTTCCTTCTAGAAGCTGCCTGCCACTAGACATTTCAGGCACCCAACCTACACTATGCCATGCAGCTGGTAATTGATGGTAATCAGCAACTAAGAAAATTATTGCTTGTATTAGTAGTTTATTTCTTTTTCAACAGAAGACACAAATCGTTCAAAATGCTGTTGTAACATTAGCCTAGTACGTTTTCACTCCCAAAACCCACCTGCATCTGTAGAAGTCTTCATTTTACACTCCCACTCATTTAGTTTGTCTGTAATTCTGTTGTCACCCTCTTTCCACTGCTTCAGAAGTTCTTTGAAATGTTCCTCATCTAGTGGATCCATTTCTTGTTTCTCTATTTCACAAATGGCATCTTCATATTTAGCTCCACCCAATCGTACCAGCGTTTTCTGGATCTGATCTTTGTATTTGCAAAAAAATGCATCACTAACAGAGGCCTCTTCGGCATGGGCCAATACTGCATCCACAAAATACTTCAAACGTACAATGTCAGACTCACAGCTGGTGTCAAGGGAATGGGGAAGTAGATCCCAGCCAGTGGATGGAGGACTCAGGTTACAAATTGTCCTTAGAAGCACGATCAAGAGAGAATTATCAAAGCCTGTGGATGATACTGAAGAGGATTTAACTGGATACAATTTACTCCACTGCACTGGATTGAAGATTCCTTCTTTTTTAAGAGACTGAAGCTTAGAGTGCACTGGCTCACGTTTCAAGGTACTGCAAAGGTCTTGTGGATGAATTATTCTGTCAAACATGTCCCTCAACACTTGTGACCCTAGCCTGACCAGAAGGCAACATAGCAGTGTGTACTTGGTTTGTCCATCACTGGGAATAACTGCCACAACAGCACCTGAAACAAGATATTTAAAAGATAACTAACACAGCACTGATGAAAAGTTGTTGATTAAATAAAATTGGTGTGAAAGGGAAGCCCAGTGAAGCTTTGAAGCTTGGAGGTTATATTAAATAGGCTTGCTTGGATAATTACAAAATATACAGCAGGGCCGTAGTAGGCCCGGCAAAACTGAGGGGGCACAAAGATTTGAGCAACTTGTATTTAGAAAGTTAGGGGTTTGGGGCTCGGAGGACGCATTGGACGGGTGTAAGCCCGTTCTTTGTACGGGGGCGGGAGGGGGGGGGGGGGTGTACTGGAGACATGGGTGTCTCTTCGATGTTCGCCTTACCCAGGACAAGAGTGACTTCTGCTTGGATTTTCAGGGTTTTTGAAAGGACATTGCTTAGTTAAGATCACATTCCAAAGACGAATCCAGTGATGGAGAGAGTGAGTCACCTGCAATGTGTATTTATCTATTATCGATGATTTGGAGTCCAAGAAATAATGCAACTCTCACTGGAAATCCCTGCGACTGTGAAAATAATGGTAACTGACATTAAAAGTGTCCCTAATTACCTGCATGGTGTCTTCTTTCAAATAATTAAAATGGAAAATAACGCAATGATTGGGTGGTTCAGTCTCTTTAAAATTTTCAGCTTAGAGTTAAGCTGAAAAGCAGTCAAATTAATTAGACTTAACAACAAGGAGTACATGTAATTTTCCATCCTCTGTGGTCAGCAGTGATTATACATGTAAATAGACACATGCCCCAGGATCTAATGAGCTTTTGATTCCAGTGAGCATGACGAATCGAAATACATTGTATTGTCATTCATAGCCATTTGAGTACTGTAGTTTCAATGGCATCTTGGGATTTCTTTATTGATGTTCTCCACCCTCCCCTCCATCTCTCTCCACTGATTTTATCAGTGTGATCGCTGCTCACTCTCTTCCCCTTGTGTGTGGGGGTTCATTGCATTTTGCTAGATTTCCAGGCCATAAGGGACTTTTTCCTTCCAGAAGCTGCAATCTTCCACCTTGAAACACTTTGAACATTCTCGCACCGTATTCGTCCCCCTCCCTTTTCCAATGTTGTTGCAGCCAGTCAAACAGTAAAATGTCATCTCAACACTGTGCAGGGGCAGGGGGTGTTTCAAGGATTTTTGGCGGGGATTGTCTGAAGTGGCGGGAATATTTTTGAGCATGCGCAGGAGAAGTATTGCGTGATGGTAACGGAAGTGTAAAGTGTAAACAAATGCTGGTAAACCTCACGGTTTACCATTAGTTTTTGCCTTTTCTCACATTCCTTATTAGTATTTCTCAGTTGAAAATCAGCTTGTAGAAGACGTTACTTATGATTGAAAGGAATTTTCAAGAACAGCTTCAATGCCATCGTAAAATTCAGCCTTTTCACAACGGTTAACCATAACATGTAATAAAATAAGATTGTCAACAGACCAACTTCTATTTTGACAACGGTAAACCGTTGTGACCTTTACTGCACGTGAGTCAACTAAGGCTAAACATGCACAGTACATAGACACTGATTCCCTTATGACAAACAGTGTTAGGGTATAAATCCTACATTTGTAGGTGCCACAAACGACTTTTACATGAAATTCTGTAGTGCATCTGTTGCCAAAGGATAATTTTGTAAATGTAAATTGCATTATATTTCTCTGAAAAAATACAGCTACATATTTAATATTTTAGTCTCTGCCCTTGTGTTTCTAGTATGAGTTGTATAAACCTGTCCATGGATTCCATTCAATTGTTTATTTTGGCTACTGGAAACCGAACAATTGTATTTTTCACTCTTTTTTTGAATTGCGTGAAACTCTCATGCTCTAATTGTTCCTCAATAGCGCTGTCATGCAAGTCGTCACTCACTGATTTAAACATGTTCTCTACTGATTGGATTTAGAAAAGGACTGCGTGGCGGTATCTTTAGCAATTGTGCGCTCACTCGTTGCAAAGCAGTGCTGGCTTTGGTTATTGTCTTGAATGAAGAGTCTTGTATTTTCTTTCTTTGATTCCACAAACACTTGCTCAGAAGTGTTATCAATGAAACACGCAAAATAATTTCCCGTCATATGCTCATACTCATGGCATAAAATAACTCCTACATTACCCTATGAAATCATCGCCCCTAAACACTTGACTACCTTTCCTCTAGATCCAACTTTACTCCCTGTCGCTGTGCAATACTGGTTGAGACCTTCTGATTTTTTTCGGTAAGTCCTTCCAGTAGGAGCTCGTGCTTTGTCCAGCGGGTTGGTCTTGTGCGCAAAAGCATTTGAGGTGCCCCTGACGCCTTGTCATACTGATCTCTCACTTTTTTGGCAAATGCAACGCGTAAGCTCTTCTCATTGTTAGTAAGCAGCCCTTTTTTTCCGGGCCTAGTACCCTTTGCTATTTACATGTAAGAATCTTCCCACGGTGCGAACTGACACATTACTTTCACAGATGTTTGCCTTTTTCATGAGTCGCTTGGCAGTATCTTCCTCAGTTTCAGTAGAGTCCTTTTAAGGAGTCTCTCTTCTCTGGATGACAACTTCCTTGGCCTTCCTCTTCTTTCGTGGATGACATTTGCGTGAGTTCGCGTATGCGTTGAACGACTGTTAAATTATTTTAACACTTGCGTTACTGCAGATCAGTCGATTTTTGCGGCAATTTCTCGTAGAGAATACCCTTTTTCCATCTCCAAGAATCTGATGAGTGCTCGTTCTTCCGCCGATGTTTTCCTATTGTACACCATACTTGCTTTTTTCACTGAAATGTGTGACTGATCACACTTAACCTTCATGTCTGAGTAAAAAAAGAAAACTCTCCTATGCGTGACTATTGTGGCCAGGTTGTATTCATGTCATTTTTAAAGACCGAAAATAACATTGCTATTTATTTCTGCCGAAATTTACAACTGTAATATATTATTACCTATCTTGCGTCAAACAAAAGTTACAGCAAGATTTTGCCAGCTATCATAGTCTTTCTGGGCTATTCACCAAAACTACCGTTACTTAACAATAAATGACACGGTCTGATATTAACCAGGTGGCTTTTTGCAACTCACACAATCTTCGACAAAAACCTTGAAACACTTTGAACATTCTCGCACCGTATTCATCCCCCTCCCTTTTCCAATGTTGTTGCAGCCAGTGAAACAGTAAAATGTCATCTCAACACTGTGCAGAGGAAGGGGGTGTTTCAAGGATTTTTGGCGAGGATTGTGGCTGGCGTTAGACATTTCAGGCATCCATTACCTACAGAACACGCAGTTGGTGATTCACAGTAATCAGCAGCTAACAAAAAAATCCTTTTAATTTTTTTTTCAACAGAAGACATCAGTCCTTCAAAATACCAGTTGCTGTAACAGCACACTAAGTTTTCGCTTCATAGTAAAGCATGGTGAATTTTGGGTGGCACTTTCAAATTGACATTTTATTGAAAATAAAAATGCTCATGACTTAAAAAACTATTCAGTACATTTACAGACAAAACATTATTACAGGCTACATCCGGATAAAATTTGACCAAAAGCGATTTTTCAGCTACATGTGGTCAACTCCAGTTCAATTATTGTGGACACTAATCCTTTCTTGATTAGTTTTATCACACAAAATCCAATTTTCCACTTAAGTAACTTCAAAACATCTTTCAGCGATCTGTATGAAGTAGTTACCTTGTTCATGATGAGTGTGTGTGCTGCTTCCTGTAGCTGCTGCTGCTGAAACAACATCAGCACAGCTTGTTTCTGGCTGCTCATGATCTACTGTAAAATAACATGATCTGCCATTAGGTTACTGAAAAAAGGTACGACAAGAATTTAACTGGCATTATCAAAATATTATACAAAGAGAAATCTATTAATATCTAGAAAATATTGATGAAATCACATAATTTGCCACATAATAGACTTTTGTTGCCGCATAATGAGATTTGAAAGTGGTGCATAATTTCCCACATTTTTTCATACCCTATCAGAAGCCCTGTTTATTGTAAAGCAGTCAAATCAGATTTAACAACAAGGAGCAGTTGTCCATCCTTGATGGTCACCAGTAATTATTAATAGACACATGCCCCTGGATCTTGTGAGGTCATGAAACCAATGTTCATGATTGAAACACATTGTATTATTCATTCAAAGTGTTCTAAAAGTTTCATTGGCATTTTGGGAAATGTTTATAATCAGTAGTGGTGGGAATCGGTTGAGATTTCACATTCGATCATCAGAAATAATCAGATTGCCCCAACCGATCGATCATCTATTATAATCGGAAAAATCTACCAATAAGCATTCCACATATTTTTCATCTAAATAGAAGTCAAAGTTGGCCCTTCCTTCACTTGATGAAAACCAAAATATTCCCACACTTTCGACCTGGCATTTCCAGGATAGCGAAAGATCTCCAATTCGTCCATTTTAGCCGCCATGTTGGACTCGTCAGCAACATGTAAGCGAGGCATGTCTGAGAGAGGACACTGGGGATTGGGGAGAGCGAAACAAACATTTTCAAGCCAAGATCAGAGGTGACATTATCTTCCTCTGGTGATTTGTATATACATTTGAGATCTATTTCAAAACTTATTTTGGACGGTAGTGATACTACAAACGCGAAACAGTGAGCTTGTAATTTATGTTTTGGTTCAGTTGTTTACGAAATACAAAGTGGCTTAGCATGCCACATCTTTCAAAGAAGCGTGAGGTATTTGAAGTGACAACAACACAGCAAACAGGGTACCACCAGGTAAACACAGTCAATCTTAGATTATATCTGCTGTTGTGACTTAGAAGTTAGAGTCCATGAAAAAAGACAACTCACACAAGATATTAAACGAACATTTTTATTGATTTTAATACTTTTTTTTGTCCTCAAAAAATTTTTAATTTTTTGGCGACAATCGATTATGAAAAGAGCAAAATCAATTGTCGCGTCGCTTGAACTTTTCGATCAACTTTCGATTATAATCGATCATCGGCCCACCACTATTTATCAGTGTTCTTCCACCCTCCTGGCTGCCTCGTTTGACTGATCTTATCAGTGTTAATTTATTGGCTACTCATGCACTCTCTTCCGCTTGTGCAAGGGTTGCCAGGGTTTCCCAGGCATGAGACCCCTTTCCTTCTAGAAGCTGCCTGCCACTAGACATTTAAGGCATCCTACCTACACTATACCATGCAGCTGGTAATTGATGGCAATCAGCAACTAAGAAAATTATTGCTTTTAGTAGTTTATTTCTTTTTCAACAGAAGACACAGATCGTTCAAAATGCTGTTGTAACATCAGCCTAGTACGTTTTCACTCCCAAAACCCACCTGCATCTGTAGAAGTCTTCATTTTACACTCCCACTCATTTAGTTTGTCTGTAATTCTGTTGTCACCCTCTTTCCACTGCTTCAGAAGTTCTTTGAAATGTTCCTCATCTAGTGGATCCATTTCTTGTTTCTCTATTTCACAAATGGTATCTTCATATTTAGCTCCACCCAATCGTACCAGCGTTTTCTGGATCTGATCTTTGTATTTGTGAAAAAATGCATCACTAACAGAGGCCTCTTCGGCATGGGCCAATACTGCATCCACAAAATACTTCAAACGTACAATGTCAGACTCACAGCTGGTGTCAAGGGAATGGGGAAGTAGATCCCAGCCAGTGGATGGAGGACTCAGGTTACAGATTGTCCTCAGAAGAACAATCAAGAGAGAATTATCAAAGCCTGTGGATGATACTGAAGAGGATTTAACTGGATACAATTTACTCCACTGCACTGGATTGAGGATTCCTTCTTTTTTAAGAGACTGAAGCTTAGAGTGCACTGGCTCACGTTTCAAGGTACTGCAAAGGTCTTGTGGATGAATTATTCTGTCAAACGTATCTCTCAACACTTGTGAACCCAGCCTAACCAGAAGGCAACATAGCAGTGTGTACTTGGTTTGTCCATCACTGGGAATAACTGCCAAAACAGCACCTGAAACAAGTGTCAGAGAAGATCTTTAGGGCATCATTCATTTAGCCAGATATGTGAAAGATAAATAACACAGCACTGATGAAAAGTTGTTACCGGGGTAATAATTATTAAATAAAGATTGGTGTAACAAGCAAGCCAAGTGAAGCTTGGAGCTTATATTAACTAGACCCTCCGTGAGGGTACACTGGGTTACCTGTGGTACGTGCACGGTTCCGGACAATTTTTTTCAAGTTGGGGGGTCATTAAGACCATTTAAGGGGTCACCCAGAAGTCACTTTTAGCTCACAGGTCCTCACACGTTCAAACGACGAAATAGATCCTTTTCTGAGGTTAAAAACCTGGCTACCGGCCTATTAATTAATCATTTGTCAGAAAGAAGAAATTCCAGTCCTCTTTAGAAAAAATAGACACGCATTGCTTACGTGTGGTAGTGAAGTAACACAGCGATTTATTCCATATAAAAATTAATGTCAACTGAGCTGTGTGTTGTCTTCCAAGAGATTCAAGTTGTCCTTGCATAATATGTAGCTCTTTGTAATACTAAAGTTTATTTAAGTTAACCCATATCCGGCAGGGTTAGTATCTGGATGGGTGACCTAAAACATATACCCCTTCGTAAAACAGAAGCATTGGACCGAAAATAGTAATCTATTTCCATTGGTCTTCCCTTCACTCTTTAAGCTATGGAGTAGAAAACGTTGGTTGCCACCTTCGGAAGAAGGGGTACATTCGGTAACAGGGGAAGGGTGGGTGGGAAAGCGGCAACCAACACGGGATCGCGATCAAGTGAAGGGTAGACCATGAGCCCCATGATCTACGGTTATACCATTAGTTCACCCCCTCGACTCCTCGTGTGAAGTGATGCTTATTAGTATGCAAACTAGCTTATATACTGCAGGGAAGACCGCTGAAAATAGTAATCTATTTCCATTGGTCCTCCCTTCACTCTTTAAGCTATGGAGTAGAAAACGTTGGTTGAAACAGACGGATGATGGTAACTTATCAAACAGAGTGGGGCCAAAACTACTTTGTCCTCCCAATCTCAAATATCCTACCTCGAATTATGGCGCTTTAGGGCTCGTGGTGGAAAAGCACAAACAAAACATTTTAAAGTGTTTAAATCAAGGTAGTGGTCGGTTGGTGCCGATTGCAACGGGTCTATACCCGCGAGGATCTCCGAGGGCCCCTCTGATCGGAGCATGTGTGCAATCTTCATATAATAGTTAGCAGTTTTAGGACTATGCCATCCTACAGGGTCGCGAAAGGCGAGATTGGACAAATCACCGATTGCTTTTCCTGAAATAACATCGGAAATTTCATCTGGCGACATGTGAGTATTATACGTTGTCACTCCCTGGGCTGTAAGGATATCCCCATCTGATGACACCCACTGTTGACGATTAGGCAAAACTTGCTGGGGATGGAAATCTGAATGTAACTCCCATTGCAGGGTGTGATATGATCTTGCACGCTTTTGGACCGGCTGGAGAAAAAGATAAAAAGATGGGGAGCCAAAAAAAAAAATAGTACCCTGCGATCATGTAAAAGGGCAGAAAAAGAACAATACCCAGGGAGTGACAGCCTTGGCGCCCGGTAATCTGAGAGGGTGCTTAGAGACCCCCCCAAGCACTGTCACTGGGAGAGAAAAAAGGTTAGGTCCCATTCCAACCCCGATGTATATGTATATATGCAAAACGGGGGGGGGACCCTGTACACCCATCAAGTGAAAAGAATGGAGCATGTGTAGGTTAACCATATTATTTTCTCTTTATTGTAATATAATCGACACATGTATATTCTCCAAAATGCATACAATAATTATCCATTGTCGTATTGTGAAATTGCCACTACACGCCGCTCGTTATCAAAACATCATCATCACTAGAGATGGGTCATGGTTTAATAATTACTTAGGACCCCGATAACCAGGTTGGTGCTGATATGACTGCGAAGTGTTTCTTCGCAGACGCTTACGACATTGTGATACCACGTCGCCCATGACACCACAGTAGAAATAACGTCTATCGCCCGCTGATCTCTGAGGCCTTGAGTGCTTTGACGCTGCCTTATCGACCTTCCCCAAGGTTTCCATCACTTTACTGTGAGCAGAATCGCCAACCAGGGCTTGGTAATACGATCGGAAGATTGCAATAGGCTTGTCGAAACGCTCTTTTAAGGACTCCAAAACCACCTTGTAATAGTGAGCCTTATCGTGATCTTTTGCAGGGCCAGGGCGACCAAATCTTCTAGGACAGAAATGGCTCTGTATTTATCAAAATCGCCTTCTTTCCTTAGCGAATATTCCGTGAGCTTCACAATCAAATTATCGACGGACGGGTGAGAACTATCTTCTAGGACTTTAATGCGCTTTTTAAGCACTTCCAACTCATTAAGCTGGAACACAATAGAAAAGAAAACAACTATTGAGTGTGTGGGCAGCGCAGCGGAACCAAAAAAAAAAAAAAGAAATGAGTACCAGAAGAAGAAAGTTTTGTTTATACAAAAGACTAACTACAAAAACACTGCCGCACAAGGTTTTACGAACAAAATTATAGAAGGTTCGCATTAAGATTTCGCTAACTCTGTGGGAATAAACGAAAGCAATACATTACAGTCACCAGCTCCGTGGCTGCCATATCTCTATGACGCTCTGTGAATGAAATGTTACAAAACTTTAAATTAACAGATACAATATTTTCGCCATCTCTGTGGCTATTACGTCAACTCTGTGACCAAATCTTACACACCAGACCTGTTGCAACAAGAAATTAAACAGATAAAAAAATTTTAATGTTTCGCCATCTCTGTGGCTATCAAGTCAGCGCTGTGACTAAATTTTACACGCCAGCCCCGTGGCAACAAGAAATTGAACAGGTAAAATATTCCGTCATCTCCGTGGCTATCAAGTCAGCTCTGTGACTAAATTTTACACGCCAACCCAGTGGCAACAAGAAATTAAACAGATAAAATAGTTGGCCATCCCTGTGGCTATCAAGTCAGCGCTGAGACTAAATTTTTTACACACCAGCCCTGTGGCAACAAGAAATTAAACAGATAAAATGTTTTTCCATCTCCGTGGCTATCAGGTCAGCTCTGTGACTAAATTTTACACGCCAGCCCTGCGGCAACAAGAAATTAAATAGATAAGCCTAGCGCGTCAGTCGCCATCCCAGTGGACCTCGTGAAGAACGTGACTTATATGGAAGGTCTTTTGATCTAAAACCGCCAATTCTCACAGACTTTTTGAATTTACGATACTTACAAGTCTTAAATAAACCACCAAACATACAAAAGAATAAACAGTCTCACCTCTTGTTCGCTGACAACTTCTCGAGAATTGACTTTTCTCTTATTCTGACCACAGTTAGGTCGCTCAGGTTCAGATATATCGGGTACCGGAGATGTAGAAGTGGATGGCCGCGGGTTACCCGGCGTCGTTGCCTTTTTCTTCTTCAGGGATTGTCTAGCTTCATTGGTGTCGCCATCTAGCGGGACATTTTCAACCAGTTGTGACTCTCTAGGTTCTGACATGGTCAAGGCTCGACTCCTCGTGTGAAGTGACGCTTATTAGTATGCAAACAAGCTTATATACTGCAGGGAAGACCGCTGAAAATACTATTAATGCTAACAAATACGAACTCAGCAAGGTACAGATTTTGTTAGCTTGCTTTATGCAAAAACAAATATTGATGCAAAAGTAAATAAATATTGATACACAGTTTTTAGAAAGAGCAGAAGGAAGTTTTCAGGACAGTCGCTCGAGAACAACACATTAACGACATGAAAACAACATTAATTTTGAACCATGAATATAGAATATAAAAAGTTACGATCAGCGACAAACAATTTGGGAGATTTTTGCTACATTCAATTTTGATATTG
The DNA here is from genome assembly GCF_036669935.1 of Montipora foliosa. Classification (NCBI taxonomy): domain Eukaryota; kingdom Metazoa; phylum Cnidaria; class Anthozoa; order Scleractinia; family Acroporidae; genus Montipora; species Montipora foliosa. The sequence goes on along the minus strand of NC_090869.1, from coordinate 2,272,730 downwards.
TACTTTTGGCTGCACAAATAAATTGCAAAATCGAAAGTGACATCACCGGAATTCAGAAGGCGCCGTGATGAAGTTACCACGGCATGTTTACTCGCCAAACAGTGAAGCATCTGTGTCAAATGATGGCAAGATACCAGGTTTTCGTAAGTTTCTTTTTCTGTAAAGTGTTATAAAGTTTGACAATAGATGAGCAAATTCAAAACAAAGATCACAATCGCCCAAACTCTTGAGGTTGACCATTGTTTCTGCAAAGTCAAAAATTTACTCTCCAAGATGAGGTTATTTATCACCAGGTAATTCCATCATTTTGGAAATAGCAGCTACTTTATTATTCATCGGTGTCACAATTTTTTGCTGATTTTGGGGCTCATTTTGTTGAAACTCAAGCACGCTTCCAACAGACCTGTTTATTTTCGTGAACCTTTCCTGCTTACAAAGCAATACTAAAAATATCCTCCAGTATCACATTTCAACCTTAAGCTCGAAAATTCAATACACAACATGATATTATAATTCACAAAGGCAGAAAATATCACAGAATCCTTTTCCACCGAAACATTTAATTGAAACAAACAACATAAGATGCACTAAAACGCCATTCGCGTTGCAATGACTTTCAACACCATTGCTGGTTAACGAGAATAACAAACTCACGAGGCAGAATGTATATTTATATTTAATTAACTTAGCACAACAGAAAGACGCTAACCTCATTTTGACATGAAATGCTTTACTATTGCCATAAAAACTATCCAGTTAAGCTCGCATATTATAAAACATGATGAATTCATAAAGGCCACCTTTTCCAGCGAACAATTTTTTGAAACAAACAACATATTTGCTATTAGAGGCAAAAACCCCTTCCTACTTCATTACGTGGGTGAAGAGAAAAAACTCAGTCGTGTCAAATATGCGCAATATTACAACAAACTAAAATTTCAGGATCAAACCATTTCCATGAAAAACCTTTTCCTTTTCCTTGAACCTTTTCCTTGAATAAAAAATTAAGTTATTTACAAATTATACAGTAGAAACAGAATTAACGGAATCCAATTACAGTAAAAGTAACTAATCGCTTTGTACTCTGTTTCTTAAAACAATTCCTTGAGAGTCTTAAAAAGGTTCCGTAATCCTTACAGTTTCTAATAGTTTCTGGTAGATTACTAAATAGCTTCGACGCATTATCTTGGAAAGTGCCGTTTTCGGTCGGGACCACTGATCTAATTGAATTGCTTGAGCGCAGTTCCTTTGGGCATTCCTGTTTTATTATAAGTCTCAGCATTATGCAAAGCTTTAAAGCATGATTTCAGAAGGTTCAGATCTCTTCTCTCATTGATTGGAAGCCATCCAATTTTAAGTATATCCCGAAAGTTCTTAACATAGTGACCGAGTACAAAACTTGCAGCAGCAAATTGAACGCGTTGCAAACGGCGAAGTAAGAATTGTGCTAGAGGGTAAAAAACCAGATCGGCATAATCTAGTTTTGACAAAATCAATGTTTCTGTTAGCTGCTTTCTGAGCTCATATTTAGCGAGATATTTCAGTTTTCTTAGTATTGATAGAGTGGCGTAGCATCCTGATACCGTGTGCTTGATATGATCGTCCCACTTAAGGTATTCATTGATGTGAACTCCAAGCAGTTTGCAAGATTTAATACGTTCTTGTTTATAACCACTGACTGCAATGTTAGGATCGTACTCGTCAAGATGATTTACTCTGGACATTTGCGGGGTGGAGAGGATCATAACCTTGGTTTTGTCGTTGTTAAAGGCGAGGGTACTCTCCTTAGACCAGACACTGAGTTTATTAATTGATTGGTAGGTAGTGTTTCTACAGCTATTTAGGTCAGATATTTTGGCGTGATCGTAGATTGTTGTGTCGTCCGCATACTGGAAGCATTTGACATTTACATTGTCCTGAAGAACAGCCTTGGGGAACACCAAAATTCACTGTGCAGAGTTGATCACAGACCACTTAAGGTGTTCGATTCATTCTCTGTCTTTGTTGAACCCATAAGTTACCAGAGATTTTCCATTTGGTTTTGAACAGTGTTCTACATAACAGCACACTTGGTAAAATATTATTTTAGAAATACAGCTCACTTTGATTTTGGCTCGACGGGCGATAGATTGTTGTCGAAGTCCATTACTCGTCGCTTTTGAGATTCCAGGTGTTGGTTTTTCAGCGCCTGCCTAGTTTATCCAACTGACTTTCCATTATTGAGCTCTATAAGGGTATATTTTGTTTAAGGATCCACTAAAACGCCATTCGCGTTACATGACTTTCGACGCCATTGCAGGCTAAGTTAATGATTCTACTGTGTCCACCAGAGAAATCTACACATTTCCACTACCCTCTCGATCCTAAGAAAATACACGCAGAAGGCTCTATGCACAAAGACACCACTTACCAGGGGAGTGACAGGCAAGACTTTTGCCGACACAGAAAAAAAAATATAAACAAAAAAAATAAATAAAATAAAACGAACAAATCCCACCCACTTTCCGACTGGGATTGCCATACTGGCAACCCAGTAAAAAAAAAAAAAGGAAAAAAAAAACAAAGAAATGAAACCCAGACCCCGACTGGATTTGCCATACTGGCAACCCAGTAATTACTACCAATGGATGGTACAGCAAAGCTGGTTTACTAACTTACATTATAAAATAATTAGGATAGTACACACACTCTCATTGGTCAATAGCTGTGTTTAGATGAGAGTATGGAACACTGCTGTGACATCACATGAATTTTGATTGGTCATGTATTGTCAGACGCGTGTTTTTATTGGTTGGTAGGAAATATGAGCGTGTGTCAAGAAAATCTCTTTCAATCAAGAAGTAAAAAAACCCAGCGTTTTCCTTCATTTGTTGAATTGTCTTTGAGAAATATTTTATAAAAGCAATAGAGGACTTTCAGATTGTCCAAACATCAGTCAATGTCATCCTAAACAGTCCTTCTCAGGAATACACTCACCCATGACAGGCAATCATTCTTCAATTTGAGTTTGTAAATGTGATACAATGTTTCTGCCACTCATATTGTATATATTATATCGACTTTCATCACAGAAATCAACCATAATGACTGTTAAAGTCACTGTGGTACTACGACCAAAAAAAAAATTTGTTTTTCCTTTGGATTTCAAAACTATGTTAACTAAACACTAACTCACTAAGTTTTAAGTTCTGATTTTAAAAAGACACCTGTTTACTTTAGCTGGAATTTCCTTATTTATTGGTCCGCCATTACTAACTTTAAAATCTTGAGAGAGCTGGGTCGAGGAGAAAATGACGTCAAACACTCACTAGTTTAAGAATGCAATGCGTGTGTACGCGGCCTAATTAATATGCAGCACGGGAGTTTCGGGCTTTCAGACTTTTCAACCCGTGTTTTGCATATATAAAAAATTGCGTTTACACGCTGAAATTTTAAGCTAGTGAGTAAATGACGTCATTTTCTCTAGATCCAACCCTCTGAGGTCCAATCGGCCAGTTTTGAACGTGACTAATGGCGGACCATGAAATCCAAAACTTACACTCAAATTAGACAGCCTTTGGATAAAACTCAAAGCTCAAAATTTTGCCAGTTAGGTGTTGAGCGAACACACTTTCAAAATCTGAACAAAAAAAGGAAATGATTTTTTTATCATAGCACCACTTTAAGATAGTACTTCAAGAGTGCAAACATTTTCTAATTTTCACGGCCACAACTCAAAAATTGATTTCCCTCAAGTTTTTGTCCAGATTTAGAGTAGATGTCTCCAAATGCACTGTCATATTCCTTTTTGAGAAAATGCAGATTTAAGAATTTTGTTGCAACTGCCATTCACACCATTCAAAACAATCCTCGCTTGCTTTGCTGTCAAACTTTGAATTCCTAAAAAAAGCAATTCAGATCAGCTCAAAACCTCTTAAAAGCTATAATTTTATGTTATCTAGACATCCAGTCACGTGACGTTTGAGAAATTAGAATCTTGTTTAATTTTTCACCCAGAATAATCTCAACTTTAATTAACATTCCTCTTTTTACTTGACTGAAGTATCCTTGATACTGCATCATTTTTAACAAGCAATAAAGCCCCAAATCTAACAATATTTGCACCTTTAACTCTCTAAGTATACAGTGTAATAAGCTTTCAAATCATATAAAAATCTATTTGGGTAAATATTTATGCACTGCATGTCAAATTGATGTATTTTTACTCTGAACTTGGAAGAATCATCAAGTTTGAAAAACACATGACTCTTAATTATTGTTTTTTAATAGAAATCATGCATCATGATTGTTAGCAAGATGCACCACTGTTATGTATCAGAAACTAGAAAAATTATTACCAGAATGTTGACGTTCCTTTTTCTTTCCCCCATACATATCTGACAAATTGTCTCTGATGACCTTCCCTAGTGGCCTCCGACCTTGCTCTGGCTTTTTTGACATCTTCCCTCACTATGTGCAAGAAAATAAAAATTGATAAGAAATTGCGAGTCAGTGTTTCGTTCCTTGACAAGTTAAAAAAACAATCAATATCAATGGATCACCACCATCAATCAGCCACCTGCTCATGATCACCTTGAGCTCAAATAGGGAGACCGTGTGATTTTAAAATTCTCTTTTTAAGGAAGAGCCATGTTGTTGTTGTTGGAGTGGGAGGAGAGATAAGAACCAGCCCAGTCCTCAGGCTAGAAGTACCATGGGCAACAAGTTCAGTGCCTGCACATGCACCCGTTACACCAAGGGAATGACTGGAAAACCTGTCACACTTACTTTCACTTAAACCTACAATACAAGGAGAAGGGAACTTCAAGGCAAGGGACAAAGGCGCATAAAGGGAAGTAACATGCAGGCAGGTTAGGAATGGACAACAAAGCAGATTTCTGGGTAGTTTTCAGGGGGCGAAGATACATAACGTTTCCAAAGCAAAACCACTACCCAGGCCTGTGGCAGGGTTTTGATATCAGCCGGGCCAAATGCAATTGAGCCACAATTTAAAAATTAATTATTTTCAGTACCAGAGCCACTCCAAGTTTTACTTGTGTCTTAAAGACACCCGCACGCATGAGGTTTCGTATCATATCAAACCCTCATTTTTTCTTTCAATCGTTGTTGCTTTCGTTAAATCGTTCAAAATCAGACCCATCCATTAGGATTCTTTCACAGTTAGCGTTTATAATAGTTTAGGGATTGTCGATCTTTGTTGAAAAGAGGTTATTTTGTCATTCACTGGATTTCTAGGAGGTTAACATCAGCGCATCCGAACAAGATGTGAAGTGATAATGGCCACTTCAAAGAACGTCGGTGGAAGACCTCGAAGATCTGAACTTCTGAAGGTCATTTATTTCCGAGAATCAGTTCTTGACCTCTGGAGAAGCCAAAAAAGTCTTTGTGGATACATAAAGCTTCTGACAGCAAGTTTGCTGAAGTCTTGTTGCAGTAAGTGACACAAATAACCAGAAATAACATGAAATAGCACTCACTTATTTGCAGTTCTTCAGAATCATCAAGTTTGTCGTGTTACATTTATAGCTAAAGATGACAATTTCAACACTTTTTTATATGTAGTTCATGTCCCAATAACAAGTCAGGGAATCGAGAAGTCAATGTTGAATTAGAAGACAGCTTGCCACGACTCGAAATTGATGCATCAGGTATAATAAGAGGTTCAGTTCAACACTACATGTATGCAATTCATACATTTACCCGCTCATTGAAGTTTTAGCAAGTAGCTGTTCTTAAAAATTGTCAAAGACAATGTCTTGCTGGTGAAGATATATTTATTTTTATTATTTGCTTGTCAGTCACTTTTACTGTACTTACATGTATGTTTGGAATTATATGTCTTTTAGATATTGCCACACCTTTTTGCTCCACCCCAGCAAAGATTGCAAGAAAAGACCACCCTGCACTATCCTTGGAGGCATCTACCAGGTATACAATGTTGTTAAAAATGAGATTGGCAAATCAACATGTGTATTCATTGAAAGATGTCTATATTGATACTGCAGCCTTTACCACCTGCTGCAGCAGCTAATTAGCTTCCCTGCTCCATCAGATTCTGACCGGACAATATGTTTCCTCATAACCTTGATTACAATTAATTGCAAATTATTTTGCTTTTGTTGTTGAGTACTGTCTGATGGTAAACGTTCGGATAATAAGATGTCCTACTTCCTTGCTATTTGATTTCAGCTATGTAGATGTAACTGGCACAGATATCACTCGGGAAATGGAAGTTGACAATATCTTGGATCCCTTCTCTAAAACCAGGCTAGGGAATGACAGTAATCCTTTTGTCACTGATGCAGTGAATGTGCGTGAACCAGTTCCAGATGACAGTGCAGATATACAAGAATTTAATGAGAGGTAAAGTCTGTTTTTAACCCTTTACACTCTAATGGTATAAGTACTGTCCTACGTGTACATCAATTTTTCCAGCAGCTTATTAAAAATTGAAAGAGAGATGGGATGATAAGAATTATTTAGGGTAGTTTGTAGACCCTTTTTGAAAACAGAAATAACTTAAGCTACTTTAAGATCACTTGGAACAATTCCAGTAGAAAAAGAGGCATTAAATAATTATAATTTCTAAAGGTTTTGCAAGGTTGCTGCCTAACTGTCGCCCGGTCGCCTAGGGCACCTTATTTGCGAGCGCGGGCGACCAAATTTCTGAACGAGTAGCCCGAACGGGCGCCCTGATTCATCCTCACTTTCTTGTAAATATGATCCCAGCTGGAATTAATTAATTCTGGGCTCTTGAAAAAATGACCTTGGCTACTAACTTTTAATGTTGGAAGCCCGAAGGGCTCCCCGAAAATTTCCTTAGGCAGCAACCTTGTTTTGATATAGCATGTTTAGTAGATTTCAGAATGTCAATTGGTATGCTGTAAGGTCCGGTACACTTGTTGCTATTGTTACCTTGGTCATAGGGAAGAGAAAGAACCTATCATGGGATGGGAATGTAAGATACTCAAGAGGGGATTTATTTACTTTGGGAATATTTTTTGTCAACTTCTTAACATTAGAAAAAAAATTGTTAAAAGAATCTGCCATTAACTTAGGATCAGTTACTTCAACATCACTCACCACTCTGACAACTAATTTAGTGGGAGTACAGTCAGACCTTCGTTTAAGGTTTACAAGTTGCTTTATCCCTAAATCCATACTTTCTTAGGGAGGCATGGTGGCCTCATGGTTAGTGTGCTCAACTCCGGATCAAGTGGCCCGGGTTCGGGTCCTGGCCGGGCACATTGTGTTCTTGGGCAAGACACTTAACTCCCACGGTGCCTCTCTCCACCCAGGTGTATAAATGGGTGCCAGCGAAATGCTGGGGGTAACCCTGGATGGACTGGCATCCCATCCAGGGGGGAGTAAAAATACTCCTAGTCGCTTCATCCCACAGAAACTGGGATAAGCTCCGGCTCTGATGGGCCACTTGGCTACAGACTTTACTTTTTATACTCTCTTAGAGTTGGAAATATTTGCCTGAAAGTAATTAGTATAATAACAATATTTATTTTTACTCAGTTTCGGTAATTGATTAAGTTTATTCCTGTAGAGTTTAAATTTTGTGGAATAAGTAGATATTGTTTTCAAGTACTTCTTGTAGATATTGTTTTTGACATCAATTGAATGCCTTACATCAGTAGTGACCCATGGTTTGGAATTCATTTTTAATTCACATTTAGAAAGTTGTTTGATTGGGGCGTGAAAATCAATAATTTCTGAGACTTTTGTATAAAAAGAATTAAACATTACATTAGGATCAGAAGTGGCATTCAACAAATCTTCACAACTCAATTGGCTGGATGTCTTGACTTAAGGCAGATTCATTCAAATTAGAGGAGTCTCTTTTAAAGACATTAGCATCATTAGGAAGAGAAGAATATTATTTATTCACAATAAGGAAGTTGGGTAGATGGTCAGTAAGATCGTAGACAATTGATATTTCCACTTAAGGTGAGATGTTCCAGAGAATTAAAAAATATATTGTCAATACGTGTTTCAGAGTGATCAGTGATACGAGTAGGTTGCAGAATATGAAGCAGAAAACTGAAGGAGCCTAAGAGATTCAAAAAGTTATCTGTATCAGGGTGTGATTCTGATTTGAGGAGATCCAAATTAAAATCTCCTAAGATAATACAGTATTTATTCTCCCTGTGAATCTTTTCAACTGTTGAGTTAAGATTATCCATGAACTTTTGGGTCTTGGAATTAGGATGCCTGTATTATTATTAGTGTATATTATGCCACAGATACGTTTTGTTAAGATCCATTTTGCATTTCTACCCATAATGCCTCAAGGTCATTTGTTGATACAGTAAGTTCTGGCCTATTTGTAAATGATAGTTCTTGCTTAATGTAAAAACCAACTCCTCCAGCATTTGAAAGGCTTGGTTGAAAGGTGAAGTGATAACCTGGCATTTCATTATTGGATAAAAAGTTTTGATCAATTTGCAGTTTAATCTCTGTGACGTTGGGAGATAGTCATTTGTGCGTTCTAATTATTTAATAAGCTTAGGGGGTTCGAATTAAGCTTGGACAGAGGAAAATCCAAGAATTCAAATGCTAGATTCCAAAATACCTGTCCACTTTTCTACAAAGTCCTGCGGTCTGCCAACGCAGTCCTGCAGCCATCTAATTTATACAATGACACTTCCCAAACTAGTCTACTTGTTTGGCACTGCAGGACTTCCCGCACTCATGCAGTCAGTCATTTATGTGACAAGGGTGTATTTTAGATGGTTACTCTTCAGTCAAGGGTTTGGGACACTGCAACAACACTGCATGCCTAATGTGTACAAAGTTGCTTTACAATAATACTTTCATTCCTCACAGGAAAATTACAACCCACAAATGACCAGCTCCCAACATCAGTGGCTTCATAGCTCAGTTGGTTAGAGCATCGCACCGGTATCACGAGTTCACCAGTTCACGCAGTACGGAAGTCCTGAATTTTTCAGGCTTCTCTACACAATTACTGTACAAAATCCTTCGTCTCCGCACTGGTGCCAATAAGCTAATCGATATCCTCGAGAAAAACTACGAAAATACGACGGGGTACATCTCTGGTACCAAAAAAACTGATGCTTTCGACATCAAAGTCGGGGTACACCAAGGTGCACAAGAGTCCCCCTGCATCTTCAACATCTTTATGGACACGGTCCTCCGCGTAGCACTCCACGAGATTGAAAAGATCACCGATGACTGTGGAATCGAAATCGAGTATCGAATAAACATGCGCAGCACCGACCGCAACCAGCGCGCCATAGCTCCTCCATCTGGTAAGCGAAAAGTTAAGCTAATTTTATACGCTGATGATATAGTCTTATTTTGTCGCTCAGCGTCGTCCCTTCAGCTCAGCGTCGACGCGATATACTCCGTTTTTCACCCGCTTCGGCCTGAAAATCGCTGAAGATAAGACCCAGACGATGATTTTCAACGCTGACGAAGAAGAACTCGCTCAAGAGTCAATCATCACGCTAAATGGCTTCGCAGTCGAGAACGTGCGCAACTTGCGCTACCTAGGCTACTGGCTGAACAACACCGCGAAAAATCCACCCCTCGCTGAGCAAATTTCCTCTGCATGGTCAAAATGGACTGAGATAAAACACATCCTCTGCGATCGTGAAATCAACCTCTGGATACGAGTAAAAATTTTAGAATCAACCGTCCGCGCACGCCTCCTCTACGCTGCGCAAACTGACCTCCTCAGCTCTGCTGAGCACGCTAAGTTAGAATCAATTTGGCACCAATATCTTCGAAAAATGGTCAAAGGTGGTTTCCAGCGCAAAAAAGCACCACCCCGAGAAACTAAAAAACAGAAAGCTGAACGGTTGAAACACGAAGCTGAAAATCCTGAGCTGAAAGAGCAATGGGACTGGGGATACAAAATCACGAATGAGAAGCTGAGAAAAATCTGCGGAGCTACTCCCATCGGTGACTTCGCCGATAAATTTCATCTCAAATACGTTGCTCACGTGACCCGCATGCCGAACAACGCTTTGCAGAAACAGCTGGTCTACTGTGAACCAGCCCGTACAATCCGACGAGGAGGCAAAAATGTGAATTTCTGGGCTAAATTATCAGAGACTACTGGCATCGAAGCCGAACAACTACAAAAGACTATGTACGACAGGAATGATTTCAACAAGTGGATCGCAGATCGCTACGAGACGCATTCACGGCCAGCCAAATTCGTAAAGACGAGTAAGTGCTGAACAAATCGATCGATCGAATTGCTAAAATTGCGTCCATAACTGAGATGATCATAGCATTACTTGATTTCATATCCCCAGTTCAGTACATGGTTCATTTCATATATCATTAACATTTTGTTCATTGATTTACACTTACTGAAATTCACTGTCGTTTATGGTCTTTAAGCCTTGAAGCATGCACTTAAAAGATTAAAATGTAATAGCTCGTTGAGGTGCGATAAAGGCATATTTAAAATCTTTAGCTTTAAGTTAAGGGTTTGAGACACTGTAAATCAATTCTCATACTCAACTACGGGTGTGACTGTGGGATGGAGGTGACAGTCATTTATAACTCCTAATCAACATTGAGTAATCATGCATACATGTATTAAACTACTTGAATGCAGAAATGTGGACCACAGTGGTACTTTTCCCACCACTATGGGACCATGGTGGCCCACAGTAATGCAGCTTTAAAGTGGACAGGTGTTCTAAATCCTCTCCAATTCAAATGCACTGCCTGGAGGAGAAGTTTTAGCTCTGATTAGACCAGCAGATGGAAAATTCTCATTTGCTACATGTAGCTAGGAGGCAATATGATACATCCACCTTGCGTAAACCAATATCTCTATACTCTGCCTGCAGGGAAATTATTAAGTTTTCCTGATGCAGAAAAAAATAAAAAGTGCATTTAACAACTGCGGAACGTTTCAAAACTCCAATGTCACTGAGAAACAAGTCAAGTACTAATTTGAAGGATGAACATGGGCAACCAAATTATCAATGCCTTAAAGAAGAAAAATTCTACTTAAAATAATTATTATAACACACATATGGGTTTTGACAATAATTATCATGGATTATTTCTTCATTCACCTGTATTCAAGTGACTTCAAACAATTATAACACCTTTTGAAAACAGGGCCATTAAGTCGCCACCTGAATGAAACTGCATGGACGTAATGAACTTAATTATCACTGTCGGAGTACATACATGCTCTTGCATTGCCTTCTCTTTTGATGTTTCTTGTTTTAAGACTCAAAAGTGCTTACAACAGTGGTTAATGGGTAAGTCTCCCTTACTAATGTGAGTTCACAATTATGGACTTCTTTCATCTAGAAAATTAGTTATTTTCCTGCTGTTGGACCATGCTGCCTTTGAGCTGCACCACTGTGAGGTTTTATCTGTAAAAAGGTTGAATCTGTTCCATAACCTTTGCGCAACCTAACATTTCTAGAAATGACAGCTAAATTCTTCACCACCTTCTGTATGATCAGTTAGGTCATGATCTTGAATTCTTTGGTTTTGGAATTCTGGGTTAAGTTTTGTGGACAAGACTTTCTTTTGTTGGCAAATCAAAAGATAATTTTTAGTGGAAAAAACCTTTTTCACTCTTTTATTATTATGAAATTCTCACTTGTAATTCCATCTTTGCAGTTTCTCAAGAAAGCACTTGTAGGCTCCCACAGAGCACATTTTTTTGATCATAACAATTTCTTTCCAGTCATGTGGTGAGAAAGGAACAATCTCAATTTTGACAAAATTTACTACTTCAGTGATTTTGATCTAGTATAATATAATAATCTAAACAAAAACATTTTAACCATTGCTTCCTGATTATAAACGATTTAAAAAAATTAAATGCTTCAGTTGATTGTTAATAATAAATTCACCATGAAGGAGTGGGAAGTTGTTTTGAATTTGCCAAGATTTTGCTTCAGATTAGTACAGCACAATCTACAGTAGGTATTTGGAACTTCTTTACTTTGCATTGTTTGGGCCATCTTCTTTGACCGAGTTAATTTTCAACCAACCCCATGCCTGGTTTATTTGTAAACATAATTATTGCTGATGATGTTGACTACAATAGACAGCATTTAAAATGACGTAGTCTGGATTTGACATCCCTTATGGCTTATGCCAAAATCTATTGCAGCTTTTGCTACTTCCAGACCTTACAGGCAAATAAAATTATTGTAAACCCATCACTGGTTGCCCCAAAGAAGGAGCATTAGTAACTCAAGGAATATACTATATACATGCTGTACTGACATGATAGATGCCCAGAGCATTTACAGTCAACTCAAGCTATGTCATGCATGGGGGAGGGGGGGGGGGGGGCGGGGGGGAAGAAAAAAAAAGTGTTTTTTTTTTTTAATCACAGGGGCACTTTAAAGAGAGTTTATAAATAGCAGACTATCCAGTCCATCCATTACTACGTCAGGGCAGTCTTTGACTCGAGATCAATACCCTTACCGGTATTTCAATTTGAACTCAACATTGAACAAAATACAATCTGTCAACCCTTGTTGATCAAGCAAACAACAAAATAAATTGGCAGATTAAACACATGCACTTCATTTCTCTATTTCCTCATATTTTGTAGTAATTTCATCGGGTGGTGGTCTATTAAACTGAGGGCATTTATAAGAGAGGGTCGTCTGATACAAACCTTACAGTATTCTGGACATTTATTTGGAGGGTGGGCATCCATAATGTAAAATAGATCATTTATTTTACTGCAAAGGTCTGTGATCCCATTAAGAGGTTTTCATTCCATACACATTAGTATTAGATAGTAAACAATGCCACTGGTAGTGTTTCAGGTACTGCTCTTAGTATTTCAAGCAAAAAGAGCCGCGGGTGACCTAAGCCAATGTTGCAATATGCCATTTCCGAGTTCATGTCAGCCTCCTGTTTAAAGCAAGTCTTAAGTGCAAAGTTTTCCTTATAAAAATTAGTTTTCATTCATACCTAAATTAGAACTGAAAATCACAAAAACTTTGCATTTACACTCACTTTGAAGGAGGCAGACATGAACTTGAAAACAGCCTATTTGAGTGTCACGATCAGTTACACCAAGGGCGTACATTGTAAGGGTTTGTAAGGGAATTTGCAAACATTTTTAGGAGTCGAAAATAAATATAGAGATAGACTGTGAGCAGTCTCTTTTCTTCTAAAATCCGCCGTGAGAATGCGATATGTGAGGGGTGAAGCCTCGAGCCACAAGTAGCCCAGGCATAGGGAGATGAACCTGCAACCCACTGGAATCACGCTGAAATGGCCAAAGTATGCCACAAAAACACCAATAAGGTAATTTGATCAGGTATTAAGAAGACAAGGTAAGGCTTTATTGTTCGATTCGTGTTCTTTATTTTTGACTCCTAAACATGTTTGCAACCCTTATTATATACACCGGGTAGATTGCAAAATACCCGGCAACAAGAAATGGACCCTAAAAACACCGTTGTCACAGTGCCGCAGTCGTGGTGTTGATTCACTGACCTTTTCATTCACTATGCCAAAGTGAACTAAGAAATTGACTGCTCCCACAGTGCCACAGTCTTGGAAATCGGTTGCCTACAGTTTAGAATATGGCACTTGATTACTGATTAAGCATATGTGCTCAGTTCAGTGATTAGGCCTCTACATCTCCATCTGTCTTTAATATCCTCAAAACCATAGGTATCATAAAGATGTAAATAAATAATAATTAATTGCAAATGATAAATATACAAAAATAAATAATTGCAATAATCATTTAGAAAATAGATAAAATAACTGTACACTGCCAATCTATCGACGGAGTAGAATAGGCTGGGCTTCTGAAAGGATGTGGAAAAAAATAAAAGATTAGAAATTCTTGGCCATATTATGTGTAAACATGCGTTGATTATGCGAAAATTACACCGGATTATATGGAAATTGAAACAATTTATAAAACTAATAATTAGGCCTGTCCAATTATATGCTTATGGTAAATTAGGACTTGAAATTCAACGACCAATGCAGTCACATTTGCAACTGAATTTTTTCCCTTTGTGATTAAAATATATGGAGGAGTCGGCAATTTGCGACCAGCTTTCACCGTTGAAATAAAAGGGTTAGCATTTGGCATTTTGCCGCAACTTTTGCCCAAATAAATAAGGCAATTTAAAAAATTATTTTGTTTCAATTTGGAGATATGGCGCATAATAGCAATCCATTCCTTGATCATCGACCATTTTCAGTGATTTTCTACAAATAATTATGTATTGCAGGCTCCTATTTTTCCTACGATTACGAATAATACAATTTCATTTGCGACTATAACTTGCACCTAAATTTTCAAATATGTTGTCCCAAAATTTCGACCCCAGGGTATCTGTAATTTATAACACAGGTTCTAGTGTCCAAGCTCATTGCCAAATTTTATGCGTGGAAACTGCGTAGCATGTTTCATCTTGCAAACAAAATGGTGTGTACTCTTCAATCGATCTTCAATGTTCAGGAAAATAAGCATTTCAAAACAGTCAATCTCTTTCAAATTGGCTTTTATGTTTGTGCACAGGTGGCCCCCAAGCTCAGTGTGAGCATAGCCGACAAAAATACAAGGATTTGTATGGGAATCCTGATAAAAAGCTTAAAAAGATAATTGCATGAAAAAAGTCTCAATTAAAAAGCCTAACCTTATTGCCATTGTGGATAGCTTCCTTCATGTGTGGTTATTTTCCAGATCTGACACGATTTGAGCCATTTTTCAAATTTCTGGGTTGTTAACGGTTATCATAAAATCCCAAGGCCAGAGACTAAATTCTCAGGATCCACCAATTTGAGTCAAATATTCCTGGATAAAATGTTCCCATGGTCACAATTCCACATCAGAAACAATTGACATAGATCATCGTCAACACAATAGCAGGCCAGCAAGCAACCTCAGGCAGCAAATAATGCAACAAAACAGCTTTTGAAGGAGGTGCTTTATCACCAAAGTGGCCACGGCTTCGACCGTTGATAACAAAATGAGCCTTACCGGGGTGGCAGACCGCAGTTTGTCAACCGCAAATTTCTTTATTCCCCTGGGTCTCCCAAAATGACTGCATTGACTCAAGCTTTCAAGGAATTAACATGCAAATACAAATACACTTTGTTCTCATAGGATATTGTGCTTTGAATATTTTGTGGCTGGACTTACTGAAGCCAGTGAAATTTAATTATTAGCATCTGAGAAAAACTATAAACTACAGGAAACATTTTCCTTTGCATAATTAATGTTAATTCCTTGAAGGCTTGATAAAAACAGTTAAGATTGCAAAAAGCCTACTACGTGCAAAGTCCTATTAACTAATAAAAACGGCATTAATGCGCAAACGTTTTTTCACTACAGCTTTCATTCTCCCATCTTTCAACGCTTACCGGCTTTGTGAATGTGTTTTTTAAGTTTGTTAACACAAAGGAGGCTTGACTGTGATTGGATGACACAACTGAGAAAATCGAGTCATGTCGGGAGACCCAGGGGAATAAAGAAATTTGCGGTTGACAAACTACGGTCTGCCACTCAGGTACGGCTCAATTTAATAATAATACTAATAATAATAATAATAATAATAATAATAATAATAATTGGAGCGCTGGGACTAATAAAAAAGGGCTTGGAGAAATACACCAAACAAATACCAGGTACAGTAACATCAAAATTAGTGAACTACAGAAGATTGCACTGCTAGGAACATCTCGCATCCTACATGTAAGAAAGACACTCTCTATCAAGTAGGATAGACTTCTACCTCAATTTAGCCCTAGGCCCAAGGAATGGGCTCCGCTATTGTGTTGTAAATTGGCATAAAGTTATAGGAGATAGAATAATAATAATAATAATAATAATAATAATAATAATAATAATAATAATAATAATAATAATAATAATAATAATGCATTTATATAGCGCCTTCACTATTGGTTAAAGTAAAATAATTAAAATTATACTAAAATTATATTACAATAAAATTACATTACCTGAAAGCTAATCTAGATAATTAAAAATATATAGCTTAGTCTAAGTAAAATGTAAAATGTCATTTTTGGGGTATTTATATTTCCAAACTTTCGAACTAATAGCAGACAAGAAATAACTTTCAAATAGAAACACACAATTTTAAATTTCAGTTGTGAATACAAGTGAACCGCTAGTCCGTGTTATATACAGATAGCTAATAAAATGCATGAGTACTGATTAAATAACAACGTGAATGTGAGGTAACAGAAAATACAATGATGAGAAGACAATGGGTATTGGACGAGGAAAATTACAATGAAAGTGTTAAATTGACATGATTAACTTGCTTGTTTAATGACGGTTTTTCCCAACCTATGTGTAAGGCCTCCTTGATTTTTAGTTGAAAAGGCGTGGAGGCGGTGTCAAGGATTGAAAAACAATCCTTTGAGCATAAAGATTTGCATGCTTCTGACCCATTAATGTGCTGAAAGATATGCGAGTTCTTATCAGATGTTAAATGTTCACGAACACGTGTAGCAAGATGTCGGTTTGTTTCGCCGACATAACAGGCACTAAAGCCTGCGCAAGAAAATTTATAAACAACACGGGATCGTGATAATTTGGAAATAGCATCTTTGGCACTGAATAAGTTCTTAATCTTGTATGGGGCAAACACTAGCTTGATGTCCAAGTTTTTACAATAGCGTTGTGTTAAATTCTCGATTCTGCATTGAATGTGAGTCAAGAAAGGGCCAACAAAAGGTAATTTGTAGTAGTGCGTGCGAATTTCATTAGAGTTGGTTATTGCGGAAGCGTGCAGGGGGGAGGCAAAGAATTTGTTAAGGTATTGTTTAACAGTTCTGTTCACTAGACTGGATGGAAATTGATTCTTTCCGAGAATGTTGGCAAGCTCCTTAATGTTGTTGTGGAAACCGGTCCAGGTGTTATTAATTTTAAATGTCCTGTCCACGAGCGTTCGTATTAACCCTAATTTGTAGGGAAAAGGTGAGAAACTAAGAAAATTGGTGAGAAGGCCTGTGTAAGTGCTCTTGCGAAAAACAGATGTGACTGTTGTCCAAGAGGACATCTAAGAACGGTAGTTTGTGGTTGACCTCCGTCTTCATGGTGAATGTAATGTTAGGGTGTTTATCACTGATATAATGAAAAAATTCCAAAGCATCCGTTTCGTTGTTGAATAGGCAAAATGTGTCATCCACATATCTACGGTAGAAATAAATTGCAGGACCATCGTATTGTTGTAGCCAGATTCTTTCATGATGGCCCATGAAAAGATTCGCAAGCAATGGTGCCAAAGGGGAGCCCATGGCGACGCCATCTATCTGATCGTAATATTTCCCCTGGAATAGAAAATGTGTCTGGGCAGTAGCAACAAGGAACAACTCTTTGAGGCTGTCCTTGCTTAACTTGATGTTCGGGTTAATCAGTACTCATGCATTTTATTAGCTATCTGTATATAACACCGACTAGCGGTTCACTTGTATTCACAACTGACGATGAATGTCGATCATCCGAAACATGTTTTGTAAATTTAAAATTGTGTGTTTCTATTTGAAAGGTATTTATGTTTATATAAATGACTGATGCTCATTGATAGGCAAGTCTAAATAAAAATGTTTTAAGTTCTTTTTTAAACTTTTGTATGTTACATGTAGTTATTTGTCTAATATTGTCAGGTAAACTGTTCCACAGTACGGGTCCAGATTTGAAGAAAGCCCTGTCTCCAAATGTTTTGCATTTAGTTTTTGGAACCAACAACTGATCTTTGTTTCTGAGGTGGTAACATCCTTCTGGCTTCACTCTTATCAGATTTTCCAAATAATTATGAGGGGGCTAGACCATGTAGAACTTTGAAAACTAGCAGAGCACTACTTGATCTTAAAGATAACTCGATATTTTATCAGTAGCCAGTGAAGGTCTTTAAGCAGTGGTGATATGTGATAATACTTTGGTAAACGGCATATCAACCAAGCAGCTGCATTGAGAACCCTCTGTAGACGTTGCGATTGGTATTGTGAGACATCATGCAGTAAGGCATTACAGTAGTCTAAATGACAGGTCATAAGTGCGTGCAGCAGGGTCTTACAGGCCTCATCCGTCAAGCATTTTCTTATTTGTCGTAGGTCATAGAGACTGTAGAACGCTTTGCTACATATTTTCCCAATGTGATCGCTCATTGTCATGTGCTGGTCGAATCATACACCGAGATTTCGTAGAGGTGTTACGGGTTTAATCATAGCATAACCCACTGTGACACTGTCCACACTAATCTTAGCCAATAATTATTGTTTGCGAGAACCGATGATCATAAATTTCGGTTTTGGAGTTGTTGATGAAAAGTCGCTTTGATGCCATCCAGTTACAAACATTGGGAATACACTTCTCAATAGTATTAACTGTAATTTGTTATCAATGGTCGAAGTACCTCCTTCGAAAGCTGTTTTATTGCAATATTCACCACTTGACATTGCTCACAGGACTGCTATTGCGTTGATGATGGGTTGAGATGAAAGTTCAATCTTTGTCAATTGATTCTGATGTGGAATTGTAACTGTGGGAACATTTTATCATATTTGACTCAAACTGTTGGCTCCTAAGAATTGTCTCAGGCCTTGGGATTTTATTATAACCGTTGACAATCCAGAAATTGAAAAATGGCTCAAATCATCAGGGCTCAAAGTTTATTTTTGGCTTTGGGAGCAGTTGTGCTACCGAGTGTATATTTCTAGGCGCACAGCAGAAAATGTTAGGAGAAGGGCATAAAATACTGGGAGCACCAGTGTTCCAATAGAAAAGCAGCACTTAAGACATTATTACGTCACCTTCAGTTTTTTGTATTTATTTTCATCCCGTGTTTATTGTTTTAACTAGTAAGGCTAACTTACTTTTCGTTTGAGACAGCGATAAAATTCTTGTGGCTTTTAAATCAACTTGACTTCTCAGTTTCAACAACAAATTATTATTACATGTTCATGTTAAAGTACATTCGAAATCACAGAAAAGTTTTCGTCATGCATTTCCTTTTCAATGTACATGTACACTTCAATGCAACCAAAGAAAATATACTTGAAAACCGGAATAGATACACAACTTCATAGATGCGTCCTTCAATGATTCCATCAGGTCACCAAGATCAGACTTTAAGTTGTCCCAAATGGCAAATAGAACCTGCGCATTTGACGTCGTTGTCGTTGGCCGCTATGTATCGCACATTTCTTTACAAAAATTCTGCTGTTGTTAAGTGACCCTACACAACATCAAGCACAACGTGAGGATTTGGCCGCTAAAATGGCCAAAATCGATGCCCTATTTATGACCAAGACAGCTGAGAAACCCTACCCTTTGGGGCCGCACATACCTATATAGCCCATATAAGGGAGTACCCCCCCCCCCCCCCCAGATGTTTAAGTTTGTGAATGCGAAGGAGGCTTGACTGTGATTGGATGACAAGACTGAGACAACGGAGTCATGTCAGGAGATACAGGGGAATAAAGAAATTTGAGGTTGGCAAACTACGATCTGCCACCCCGGTACGGCTCAGTTTGTTAACAATGGTCGAAGCCATGGCCATTTTGGTGATAAAGCAACTCCTTCAAAAGCTGTGTTGTTGCAGTATTGACCGCTTGGCGCTGCTTACAGGACTGCTATTGCGTTGATGATGGGGTGAGTTCTGAAAGTTCAACCTTTGTCAATTGATTCTGATGTGGAATTGTGACCGTGGGAAGACATTTTATCCAGGAATGTTTGACTCAAATTGGTGGCTCCTGAGAATTTAGTCTCTGGCCTTGGGATTTTATTATAACCGTTGACAACCCAGAAATTGAAAAATGGCTCAAATCGCGTCGGATCTAGAAAATAACCACACATGAAGGAAGCTATCCACAAAGGCAATAAGGTTAGGCTTTTTAATTGGGATTTTTTCATATAATTATCTTTTTAAGCTTTTTATCAGGATTCCCATATAAATCCTTATATTTTTGTCGGCCATGCCCACACTGAGCTTAGGGCGTCTGTGGTTTGTGAGGATGGTAAGCAGCTGCTTTATCACTAATATCAGGCATTTCTTCTGTTTATGCGGAAACTGTAACTGTGTCTGTACCGCAACGGATTGTCACCCGTTTTGGTCACGGGCCGGGCTCTCGGGGTTTTTGAACTGAAGTTGACCAGACATAGACTTCGATCATTCTAGACCACACCATAAAGAAGCAGCCCGTAAATAATCTGAGTAAATACAGTGAAATATTTTATTAACCGAACATTGCATCACAGTCACAGGGATCGCGTTAACGCAGAAATCGTGCATTTTTACGCAAATAAAATCCAAAAGATGCATCATCGAAATTTTAATGCGTCCCAGGACGCAAGGCACTGACTTAAATAACTCACACAACTTGCTTTGATTTGTCAGTATATTCTGTTGTTTGTAAAACTGTTGGAGCGATCTGTGCTCATAATTAAAGTTCTAAGAAGGGGGTTTAAAACATCTAAAAAGGTTAAAACTAAATTTTCGACCGCCTTCTGCGGTCTTCTTCAGAGGAATGTACTCTGCAAGTCACTGAATGCAAATATATAGCAAAAGACGTCACTGTTCGTTGCTCCTAAGGTAGGAAACCAGTGATGCGTAAACCCTTGGGAAGGGTGCTCTTTCATTAACAGAGTTCTTGTCCAGGAATGAATGTAACGGCTCTAGAAAAAGCCTTTGTCGGCCGGTCCTATGCATATATGCGTCAATATTAATTCCAAGTTGGTTACTCTCTTTTTCTCGTAATCTAAAACATACTCTTTTTCTCGCAGAGAGTCACCAAGATTTTGGGACCCCCAAAAAATGCTTGGGACCCCAATTTGGCCGAACATACGGGTCCCAGGACTCAGATTGAAAAATCCTAGTGCCATCCCTGAGTCAAATCAAGAAAAAAATAGTTATTTAAAGGACAATGCTAAGGATGTAAGGATGAGCTCGAAACTTTGTCATGCAGTCTTATAACCTACCTAATTAAAGCAGATAAACATTGCCTTTAACATTGGTCTTAACTAGGGAAATAATAATAATATTATTATAAGGCAGGTCTGCACAAGGGCATTGATTTAAGGGTCAGGTCATAAATAGGGTATCAAATTTTTGGTCAGATCATAAATAGGGTATGGAAAATCGCTGATTTTGGTCATAAATAGGGTAAGGGTTTTGGGAAGCGGGCCGCACACCCCTGCCCAACTTTTCTGGGAGTACCCCCCCTCCCCTCCCCTGGGGCAGGCAGTCACTTTCACTGTTTACACGAGCGACCTTATACAGCACCTCACTCGTTTAAAATGGTTGTCACGTTTGCTCGTCAATTTCAACCCCATACACTTTAATTAAACACCGTTCTAGCTGCTCAACTGTGTAGTGTTTTGGTTCTCTCTCGAAAATAGAGCCAAGAACATGGTCGACGTTGCTTAAAACCAAATTTGAAGCAAATATACTATGCCTCATTTCCGTTGTGACTCTTACAGACTGAACTTTGCTTGTCTGAGTCACCTGAGGGTCTATAATTTCATGACGTCATTAGTGCAAAGCGCTATTTAAATTGTCTCAAAAAAGCACCACAGCACTGCGGCACCAGCCATTCTTCTCAACTCAATTTAAACTTAAGCCGACTTGGCACCAGCCATTCTACTCAATCCACTTTAACCACTTTCATTCACTTCGGCACTGCAGCTCGCGCAGTAAAACTAAAGTAAAGCTTCTTTGTGGAGGGGTATTCTGCAATCGCTCCTTTCCGCATATAATAACCGATCATGCCCAAATGTCGGAAGATCGTCATTCTATCAAGTATTTTCCTTTACAGTGTTTTAAAACGCTTACCAAAGGTTTACGAGGCTTTCATAGTATATCAGTCCGGCCTTGATTCCCTTTTCATCTTCTTCATAACTTAGAGAAATAAAACACTTAATTCAGAAACAAGCAGCAACTCTTGCACCTTTCTTCGGAGCAGCAAATGAAGTATCAAATGTCGTTACCAAATTTGGTAATGTTTGAATGACAGTTGCCATAGCAAAGTTGAAGAATCAGTCACGCGATTTTATTTGAAAATTCCAGAACATTTTACACTATTTTTCCGTTTTGATAGTGATTCGTCTCTATTTCACCCTGCACGCAATCACTGTACGTGTTAAAAATTAAATTAAATTAAAGCTGCTTGTTTTTTTGTTGAATGCTGTTTACACTGTGACCGGAATCGCTGGTGCAGACACCGATTGACACACAAATCAATTCTTTCATCTAGATTATATTCTTCAGCTCAAATAGACCTTTTCACTGTTTCTGACGCCACCTTGGTTGGGTGGCAAACTTTGGTGGAGTAACTGCTTAGTACCCCGCCACTCCAAAAAGCATTTTGAAAAGTGATGGCTACGCCGCTACGAAGTGGTCATTACTACCCTTTCCTCTAGAATATGTTAGTAAGGAAAGAAGTGGCTACGTGGCTACGCGAGGGGGACATGGGGATTTGCGGTGTTGCGGTGTTGATGGTTTTTTCAATGCGGTGATGCGGTGAATAAAATCTCAATTTGCGGTGTTGCGGTGATCGCAAACCCAACGGTGTGCGATGTTTGTGTTTCTCAAGCTACGGTGTTCGGTGAAATGAAATCATTTGCGGTGCTGTGATTTCTTGTTTGATGTTTCTCAGACCTAAATTCAGCACGTAAACTTCGTTAATCCGTGATATTTTATGACAAGCACGTACCATTGTGTTTAATTTGTAATAAAATACAGACCAAAATTGCCGAGTTAATCTTCAATACCCTTAAGCTGCCAATGAGAAGCTGTTTTCGTTGATAAATACGTAACTTGATAAGTAACGTGACTGCTGCCACCAGGAGCTCAGCCTTCTTTAGGTCCTTTAGACACGTGGAAACCATGGCCGAGGTCAGTGAGGTTAATCGTGGATATTCTGGAAACGACGAGGCGGAATGCATCATTGATTGCGTAGCTTTTTTCTACGAAGAAGGAAAAGGTGGAGCTGCAGTACGACAGCGAACAGTGCGCCAAGAGATGACGATGGCAAAACATGGTACTCTACCCGAGTACATCTATCAGCGACACTGCATCAGGTCTGACCAGCCCATTAATATTACCTTCGAAGAAGCTGACCAAGATGAGGAACATGTACAGGAAAGTGAAGGACCTGGAGAGGACTCTCAAACTGAAGAACAAGCGATCGGGGAAAGCGGAAGTGAGCCTGAATACGATGAAAGCAGCGATGAGGCTGATGTAGAAGCCAGTGACGAAAGTGGAAGCTACTTTCAAGGAGAAATCGGGAGGTCCACAACCTTTCTTCTAGGCGCAAGGTCACGCTTTGGAAGAGCCATACGATTCAATAATCGCCTTATACAGTGAAATGTTTTTCAGCTTCGTCCTGTCTGAAAATGTTGTAATATAACTTTAATGCAATATGAATCTTTCAAAATACTCTAGAGATCAAAGGAACTGAACGCCGAAGTTTATTGATGTAACAATACTTGTTACTAAGAGGACGCTCCACACTCTGGAAATGTTGTTTTATCTCTTGGCAGCTTTTCGGGTCAACTTCTCAGTAATGTTCATGGAACTTCATACAAACGACCTCTCCGAGTAAGTACAAGAAAACTGATTTACTGGTATCAACAGTATCGACGCGTAGGCATGCATTGACAAGAGTACATTTTGTTGTGTTTATTTTGTGGAAAATTGTTTACAAATAGGTATAAACGTGTTATGTCAAGTGTAGACGTTAAAATCATGTAGCTAAAAATAATTGTTGCGGTGACGGTGTTTCGTCGACTTTTCTTGCGGTGATGCGGTGTTCGTTAATTTTTTTTGCGGTGTTGCGGTGTTTAGGGCCCCCCCATGTCCCCCTCCTACGCTGCTACGCGGTGGCTACAACCACCCTTCTTCACACGATCTCGTTAAAAGGCGTAGTTAACCGAACCGTGAAATGAAATCTTAAATTGTGCTTAGGCCTAATCACTGAAACGAGCGCTTAGGCTTAATCAGTAAACGAGTGCTATATTCAGCACACGATTTCGTTAAAGACCACTGCGTAGCCGTGTAGTCGCGTTTTCTCGTAGCCCCTTCTTTCCTTACTAACATGTTCTAGGGGGAGGGGTGGTAATGACCACTGCGTAGCCGTGTAGCTACACTTTTCCAAGGTCGCTTTTGGAGTGGCGGGGTATTCAGCAGTTAAGCGAGAAATTAAAAATGTTAAAATACTTTTAGTCGTTTTATTAATATCATTCACTCGACGGAAACTTAGATCATTGCACAGGGCCCAACGCCTGAAATTAAATTTAAAGGTGCTAGTTAAACTGTGGCAGGAATCACTTGTGCATACCATGATTGACTCATAAATCAATTCTTTCTCCTAGATTATACTCTTGAGCTCAAATTTAGACGTTTCTCATGTGAGATTATCTGCAAAGAAAAAGGAGGCCCCTAATAGGAATCTTGACAGTTCGACTGCTGACATTCCGGCCGGCAGCTAAAGCGGAAACAATGATCAGAGCCATTTTTAGAATAAGGTGCAATTACTGGAGTGAGACCGAGTCATAACTGATAAATAAATCTCTTCATTGATTACTGGGTTGCCTTATAAGGCAAACCCAGTCGAGGTCTTCGTTTAGTTTGTTTGTTTTCTTTTTTTTTTTTTTTTTTTTTCCGTGTCGGTAAAAGTCTTGCCTGTCACTCCCCTGGTAAGTGGTGTCTTTGTGTATAGAGCCTTCTGCGCGTATTTTCTTAGGATCGAGAGGGTAGTGGAACTGCGTAGATTTCTCTGGTGGACACAGTAGAATCATTAACTTAGCCTGCAATGGCGTCGAAAGTCATGCAACGCGAATGGCGTTTTAGTGGATCCTTAAACAAAATATACCCTTATGGAGCTCAATAATGGAAAGTCAGTTGGATAAACTAGGCATGAATCTCAAAAGCGACGAGTACTGGACTTCGACAACAATCTATCGCCCGTCGAGACAAAATCAAAGTGAGCAGTATTTACCTGAAGTACATGGTAATTTGACACAATTGAGTTTCTTGTCTTCACGCACGCAATCAAATAGGAAGAGGTTTTCGCCTCTAAGAGCAAATATGTTGTTTGTTTCAATAAAATTTTCGCTGGAAAAGGATTCTGTGGTATTTTCTGCCTTTGTGAATTATAATATCATGTTGTGTATTGAATTTTCGAGGTTAAGGTTCAAATGTGATATGGGAGAAGTTTTTTAGTATTGCTCTGTAAGCAGGAAGGGTTCACAGGCCTGTTGGAAGCGTGCTTGAGTTTCAACAAAATGAGCCCCAAAATCAGTGAAAACTTGTGACGCAGATGAATAATAAAGTAGCTGCTATTTCCAAAATGATGGAATTACCTGGTGATAAATCACGTCGTACACGTCTTGGAGAGTAAATTTTGACTTTGCATAAACAAGAGTTGGGCGATTGTGATCTTTGTTTTGACTTCGCTCATTTCATTGTCAAACTTTATCACACTTGACAGAAAAAGAAACTTACAAAAACCCGGTATCTTGGGTATATGAATTACGGGGTGGTGACTTCTTTGCCTAAAAGCAACTCACTTAACGAAACTGTCCTTTTTCAAACAACAACAAGGATTCAAACAGCTTCAATTCTTACAGAGTTCGATAAAACATGCGGTGGGGCAACCAAAGCGATGGGAGCTGTGTTGGGGTTTCAGTGTGAAAGTACAAACGGCTACTAACACTCTTATAACTTTTTTTTCATTATTATTTTACTAACCCACAGTCTGCAGTCTGCATTTTATCCCTGGTCTGCAGTCTGCAGTCTGCGTTTTACACTGACCGGTTATTTGAGTGGTTTTTGGCAACAGAGGTTAATTATTCGTAATGCGATCGCTTCCGTTGCCGTTAGCAATGGGTCGCAAATTTGACACTTTTATCGCATTATCACATTACGCATTGAACCACGTTATCTATTATTCCTAAAAATCTAAAAATATTCGTGCCTTATCAGTTTTCGGTCGAATTTATGTCCAAGAAGGCAGATAAATTGCAGAAAATATTAGTTTTGCATCCAAAAATTCGTAATCAACGCTAAAATGACCAAATTTTGCCTAGAAAACATATTTTACTGTTATTTTTCTTAAATTTTTTCGTTCAACTTTCGCTTTTATAAAATGTTTCAGTTTTCTGTAAATAAGTTATATGCTGTTGGAAAGCTTATTTTCTTAGCTTTAAAATGATGTATTTTTTCCCCCTAACTTAAATATTTTTTGAGAAAAAAAAAACATTTTTTGGCGATGGCTGATTTACCGCGGTTTTCTCGCGGTTGGGAAAGTAGGAAGAAGAGTTAGGCCAGTAGCCAGGTTTTTAACCTCAGAAAAGGATCTGTTTCGTCGTACGAACGTGTGAGGACCTGTTAATTACCTTTTGGTTTGTTTTTGCAAGCCCGGGGGAGTACTCCCATATGAAACAGATGGGGATGCTCGTCGTCTCGCTTAGGGGTGTAAATTTTGGATTTTGGTCTCGCTTAGGGTGTTTCGGGCAAAGCGCCAATATTTTAAGCCGCGAAGGTCAAAATTTGCTTAAGTCACGCCCAGATTGGTCTCCTTTAGGAGTCACAAAAAGCTTGAGCCACGCCCAGATGGTCTCCTTCAGGGGTTAAATTTAAAATTTCCGACTAGCATCCCCGTGTGTTCCATATGGGAGTCCCCCCCCCCCCCCACCTCCGGGGCTGCACGTACCACAGGCAACCCAGTGTACCCTCACGGAGGGTGTAGTTTAATTAATAACCGGGCCATCTTATTTACAGCATTTTCAAAAATACTACCATTCGAGATTTCTGTCCTAATGCAGTACACAGGTCTACACAGCACGTACTGTTCCTGGCCTAATCTCCCAGTCACCTCTGGTAAACAATTCTCATCGCAAAAACCCTCCTTGACTTCCTTCCAGTTGTCAACTCGTTCGAAGTTTAGAAAATTGCGAGCGCTGACACAATTTTTTCAGTTCGGGTTTTTTACTAGAGTTTTGAACAATGACGAATTCATGATACTGCTCTCACAGGAAGACACCCCTGAGGGTTCGAGACCGAATGGCGTCAAGTTATTTGATACGCTTATAGCTCTCTTAGAATTTGCAGCGGTTGACGTGAGAAAATATACCTACCGTAAAATTCCATCAAATAACCCGAGACAACACAGAAAATGAAGGGTGAATTAGCCTGCGTAGCTGGCGCGATATTTTATCGCAGGATTATATTGTTTAAATACTCGCGAGAAGCGAGTACGATGGTTTTGGCCGCGACTGGCATGAGCACTAGTAAATCGCAGCCAAAACAACGACACAACCATCGATTTACTTCCACGTGTTTAAATAATCCTTCAATAAAAATTTCCCACCAGCTACGCAGGCTAAAGGTGAGTGAACTGTTGGTAAAACCGGATTTTGACCAACAGAAAATATAACAGATCAATAGCTGAATCAAATAACTTGAAGTCATGCGGTATCGAATCCATGGGGTTGTCTGCCCGTGCTGCCCAGGGGAGGGGGGGGGGGGAGGAGGGGGGAGGAGGGGGGAAGGGCTGGCATGCCCAGGGGATTTGACTTGATCTCCTCTCCCGTGGCTGGGGAATAGTAGGAAATTTGACAAAACTCATGATCCCAGGAGTGGGGCATTCTCGTTCCCAGAGCTGCGATCCTTTTAGCCAGCGCAGCACATCGAGAGCTCTAGACTGCGAGTAGTCGTCTCTCTTTTGCTCCATAATCGTTGAAACGAACGCGTACGTTGGACTTTCAGTGGCCGAAGCTACGGGTCGAAAATAGTGCGGGCGTTGGTCGCCGTATTTGCGAGCCGCAGTTTCAGCCATTTTGAAGTGTTCATTCGTTTCAACGATTTTAGAGTAAAAGAGAGACTGCTCGCAGTCTGGCAGGTGCCGATCCATTCTCGTCACTGATTGGTCAGATGGGACCAATAAAAAGGCTGACCGGAACAAACTAACCCACGATCAGGCGTACTTTTCTTTAGAGAGGGCGCACTCTCTAAAGAAAAGTACGCCTGATCGCAAGGTAAGGTACAAACCGGAAGAGAAACTTCATTGAACAATGGCCGAAACTTGCAACGGAAATATTATTAGTAAAAACCATCCTTTGGATTTATTTGATGAAAAGGCAATTAGGGAAGGAATCGTACAGGACTGAGAAAAGTTTTCTGGTTTAAAAATTTCTTTCGACGATGGGAGGATCATTGGTTTACCATAGCGAATATGTAGCACTTGTTTTAAAAAGTCAGGAAATTTCAGGAGGTTGTGAAGACGGATAGTTCATTCGAAAGCTCAGCAGGAGTCGGCTATCCGATCTAAAATAGGGAAGTCTGTGCAGCAGAGCCCGTCCT
>NC_090869.1:2216887-2224387 GCF_036669935.1 Montipora foliosa | reverse complement strand
ACGCTTTAGGTGTGAATGGATTGAACAACATCTAGGTAAACTAAAGAACTACCGGTATGTCCCCTTTTAATTAATAACCCTTCCCCAACAGCCAGACAACTTACTTGCCGATTGGGGGTCCATGAGGTGTTAAAATGGGTTAAAGTGCCTTGTTTCAAGTTTTCATATCATTACTAATTATTTACTGTTCATTTCATTATATTTTTCAAACCATGGTTTCTCACCTTAAGCCAACATTATTTACGTCATCCCAGAGGCCAAGTGGCTACAAGATAATTAGGACAGGTCAACAGTTAAATAACTGTTTTGTTACTAAAGTATGAAGTTAACAGAGATCTTAGTCTGTGAATTGGCATAGATCGACCTTTCTCTGAGAACACATACTAGTCAATTTTTATTTACTTTACAATTCTCACTTTATGTACGGCTACTGAAAGAAATGCTTTGCATATAAGTTATTTTTAAAAGTTAAGTCTTGACTTCAAAAGCTGACAATGGTGTGTAGGCTCTAATAGAGAGATTTAGAATCGCATTTATGGCAAATGAAAAATATCTGGCTGAGATTTGCGTTTTGTCAAAACTCAAAGAAACTTGTTTGATTCTAGCTAATTCCTTGCCTGTTATCTATACAGCTATGGAGCAACTTCTTAAAACAGAGAGAAGACTTAGCATAAGGGAATTTTGTCGCTATTAGAACAAGCAGCCGCCTTGACATTTCACGTAAACATGATGCTATTTAAATCTCTCCAATATCACCTTGCTGACCAATTCTCAAATTTGGTGCAATAACAGAAAAAGCACTATTGTAAGAACTAAGATTACACCTTGGAACAGAACAAACAAAATTTGTTCTTAACTATTTGTTAAATGGAGTGATCTGGAAGCCTTGGAAGGTTTCTTCAGAAAGATCAGTGCCAGGTCACATTATCATTAAAAGACTTGATCATATGGGAATAAAGTTAATTCTCTCACATATTGGCAGGCAATGTAGTTGCTTCAGGAAATTATGTGTAATACCCTAAAACAGAGGGTAGGTACTATATGAAGACACCAAGCAATGAAGTTTTACCTGTTCATAGAATGGTTTCCCTCCAGAATTAAATATTGCCTGTTGATAATTATGTAACAAAAAACACGGGGTGTTAATCCAGGAACAACCGGCATTAACTCATAGTCCGTATTAATTTTAGCTAGTCCAGGGTCATACCAGATCTAATACATCAAAACGAAGATCCACTTCAAAAGCCTACATGTATGAGTGGGGAACAATGTGAAAACTAATGGCAAATCATTGTAAAACTGTTTCTTTCAAAACTTCTTTTTCAATGATTCTTTATCTTTAAAAATCTCTTGACAATGTCTGTACAGCAAGGCACCAACAATTCCAATGCAAATAAATAAATATATATATGAACTGCCACAAAATTACAGAGTGACATATTCATTGATGCCTTTAATAACTACATCTACTGGTATTGGTTTAGAAAACAATGGAGATAAGTAAATGTTAGACTTGTAACAAAAACAATGGACACCAATCTTGAGCAAAAAAGGCCGGCAACCCATAATGAGTAAACCTTTTATTAAATTAAGAGTGACACTCCTCTGGTTAAAGCCAGACGGTTGTACTACAGTAAAGAATCCCTTATGGTGTTAACGGTTACCAGCCAAAAATCCTTTCACCACAAGAAGTGGCAGATACCAAATACATTTCACTATTATTTTTCCTTATTCTTGGAACCCTCACTAGAGGTGGAAATTATGGCCTAAGGTTAGCTTTTATGAATGTTTAGGATACTTTCTGCGTCAATGGTAAAATAATGACCTGTCAAAAATACCAGCCGTGGAAATTGAGAAGTGGTTAAGAGCTTTCCAGTATCTGTAGACAATACTATAGCATGAAGCTGACTTACCTGTACTCCTGCATATGCATTGTTGACAAGAACATCAAGTCTCCCATTTTGTTCTTTACTGACTTTTTCAAACAACTGTTTGACTTCTTCATCATTTGCATGGTCACATTTCACTGGAATACATTGTCCCACACAATCCTGACCAATCTGGATAATCATTAAAAATGTTATAACTAGACCTATAATTTGCTTACCCCACTAATTAACACGCCTGCCTACTATGTGGAATCAAAAATATGGACTCGCCCCCCCCCCCCCCCCCACTTCCCAATGAGTTCCCTCCAGCACCAAACACAATACTCAGATATTTCTTAATGGCTCAGGCATACTTGGATAATAGTCTATTGTTCCCAACAAGAGTCAAACTCGATCATGACCTTCCAATTACCAGTGTGGATGCTTTAACACCAAGGTTTTGTACAATTTTTGTGCTAAAATTTCACAACTTTTCCAGGACTTTCAAGCACCATATCAAACAAACTCCATGAAATAAGAAACCCTGAAATGAGTGCAGTCCAGAATATGAAATGGTGTGTACAAATGCATCATTTGCCAAAAATTGAGGCAATAATATTTAAGAGCGCGTTCGATTGGCCGTATTCTGGAAAAGGAATATATGGAATTTAGAAGTTAGAAATCCTTCGTTTTTATGGAGATTCACATTAAAATTATTACACACTTGCTAAAATGCTACTTTAAACGTACATTTATTATCCTTGTTGCTTTAAAAGCACCAGACATAACGTTTAAAATCATCACTCCACGTATTCTTATTCCGGAATAGGGTCAATTGAACGCACCCTTATTTTATTTTGTTCTAGCATAGATCTAATTTTCCAGAATTTTTCATGACTGGCCCAGGATTTTACAATATTGGAAATCCGGGACTTTCCAGAATTTCCATGACCTGTACAAACCCTCACTGTAGCAATAAGCTCAAATCTTGATTCTTGACAACTGTGAGACTAATCACCAGCCTCTAAACTCAACATGGAAGGGGTAGGTACAGTGTGCCTGTCTTTGAATTGAAACATGAATTCTACCTACTGTTCTAATAAAGTGTTACAACAATCTATCAGACTGGAGTTGTCCAAAAAAATGGAGAGTGATGAAGTAGAGATCTATATGGTAACAGAAAATTTCATTATGGTTGGTTGTCTTGTCTTGATGGCCATTAAAAACAGAGACAATCATATGCAGTATTAAAATTCAATAAGAAACATTTTTCAATCTTATGCAATTTGATTATCTCTTATTGGCAATACCTTTTCCAATCATGAGAAACAGAAATACAGAAGTGTTGTTTATTTCAGTGTCATTGATAATAAATGTTGCTGCTATGAGTAAATAAATACTGCAGATGCAGGCTGCTTCTTTCTAACATTTCATTAATCACAAGGAATGTATCTTTCCCCAGAAAACTGGAACATGTATCCTGTTTTTTCTTTACCTTTTGAACTCAAACATTAGGACATGTTTGATTATTACGATGGTTCATGACAGTGATATTGCAAAAATGCTTAATTTGATAAAATAGTACAACTTGTGCAATTTCTACCAGTACTTAATACCCACAGCAATCTGCAATAACAAATTAATAAACATCAATAATTCTAATACCTCTTCTGCTGTTTGACGCAATGACCCGGGCTTTCCCTCCGATGTATCAAGAGTCCTCCCTGCCAAATTCAAAAAATGGGAAAATAAATAATTCACTAGCAATGAATAAAAAAGAGCTGCAAAATGTAACTTATAACCTGGCCTTGGATGTTAAGAAATGCAGAGAGCTATCCATCAGATAAATCACTATCTAGGGGATTAGTGCTAGCTTTTTTTTTTAATTCAAGTGCCATTTAGTGATTTATCGTGCATATAGCACCATCCTTTCTACCAATAACTGGTGCCTGCACTGTTCTCTACACTAACCTGTGATGTAAACAGTAGCTCCTGCCTTCGCCAGTATCAAGGCAATACCCTTGCCAATACCTCGTGAGGCTCCGGTCACAATACATACCTTTCCTTTCAAAGAAGGAAGTTGTGCTGATGCCATGTTGCTCTGTCAAATCAAAACAAATTAAAGGACAAAATTTACGCGAGAAAATGTTAAATAGCTGGTGATCATTTCAGTCCCAAATAATGTTTTGTGCAAGCCTGAAAACACCATTTACTCTCACGTTTTTTATTTACACCAATTAAATGATGAGGTTTTTAAATTAGTAAAGCAGAGTTATGCATTCGTCGATGCCTCCTTGTGACCAGACCAAAAAAAATCACTTATTCAATTCTAGAGGTTCTGATATCCTGGTAAGTCAGTACTGTTCCCTTATCACAAATATTATGCTTTACCACTAAATTACAGGAGATCATGGCAACTAGGCAATTACACTATGCTGACTTAAGCAGTAAAACATGTTTTCAAAAATGTGAACAAACCAGCACAGTTAGTGGTATGCACGGTATGCATCCAAGAAACTTAGAGGTGGTTAACTAATTTTGGCACGACAAGACTGTGGCTGGATTTATATTTTGGTTAGAGACAATGTGGAATTAATAACATCATAAGGAATAGCACTTTGTCAAATATAGCACGCAATTTATTATTTAATTGTCTGCCTACATGAATGATCTATATCGTAGGAAGTCCAAGTGCTTTCTGGTTTTTGTGTCTTGATTATGTCATAGCAGTAACATGCAATGTGAAATTATTTACTTCACCCATGATCACCAATCCCTGCAATTTGGATTATAAGCATATTAAAACAATTTTCAGTCTACAGATATTAGGATTTAAAAGTGCTAACTAAAGCTCAAGACAGAGACCTAAGATTTAGAAATTTCCAAACACATAAAATAAAAATTGTACTGAAGTTTAATTCCTTCAAACCTCTTTGGCTCGAAATTTTTTTTCAAGATCCTTTCATTTACAGTGAAAACAAGCAAGAGTTGATTAAGCCACGAGTCTCACAATAAATTTATGAGATTTGGCAAGTTGGCATACTTTATCCTACAAAGTCATTGCAACAAAATCAGATGCATGAAGCATGACAAACCTTGATCCTCATAAAGTTCAAATATCAACATCATCTAATCTCGTTGTTCATGTCTGATCAGTCTAAGTTTTGATTTTCACCTACGGCAGTAGTTTCACATTTCTACATGTACATGTAGTTTAAAGGCGAATGCAGGAATTTTTAATAAGCGAATCAATTCTCCTCGCAACTCCGTCACTCTACCCAACAACCCCCCCCTCCCCCTTGCCGCTGTTACACATTATAATCAATTTAACGCCAGTTTTTTTGGTCCCCTCACCGTGGACATGGTTTTCAAACAAGTGGTAACAGAACAAAAAAAATGGTTAGAGAAGGGGGGTCCAGACACCCTGACCCTCCCCCTGGATCTGACACTGGAAGTTTCAATTGATCAAAAATCAGAATTGCAACTGAGGAAGAGAAACTGATAAACCAAAACAGACGAGTTGCCATTTGGCCTTTGCCAAATCTGAAAATGGAGCTCAAGAGAGGTATATTGTACGAGAAAAGCATCCTTATAAAACCTCTTGAGAAATATACACAATGCGCGCGCATCACTTTTGTGTTTATAATAATTTTCCGCAAAGTTCTGGACTAAATTACGTAACCCTTTGTGAGTTCTGAATCTCTCCAAAAAGGCCCGGAATATTTAAACAAAGAAATCAGTTCAAACCAATTTCTTTTTATCGTATCGCTTCTCAAAATATGATTCATCGCAGCGGAATATCATCCACAGCAAGGGAGACGTGACCTCCTCGATCGAAACTTCAATACAAACTATAGCGCGCCTGTTAAGGTTTGACTGTACGACATGCACTTTTACAAATCCCTACCTTGGTTGGTGTAAACAGTTGAAAACCACAGGAAAAACAAAAAGAACGTGAATAAGTCCTTACTGTGTTCGTCTCAAAGTCTTGGTTGCGGACAGTCACGAGGGCTCAAAGGCCTCTACACATTGTCTACAACATTGCCTTGGGGGAGGAGAAAGGAGACTGGGGTACCCGGTAGGACAAAGTAAGACGGGTATCGTAAGACGACTACTCATTCCACAACGTAATGGCTCAAACTGTCAACAGGAAAACTCTCGTAAGTGCTGTGTTTCGCTACAAAAACGATCCACCACTCGATATTCTTTTCAAGTGTCTTTGACAAATTTACTCGTGGTTGCACAACCACGTTCCCAGGTTTCCTTTGTCGATGAGGAGAGAACGAGGTTGGTGCTTGCACATGTGAACATGTGATTACGTATCCCTATACCAGTGTGAAAAAATTTTACTCTGTCTCATGTTTATTTCTTGTCAAGGCCCGCATCAACTTAAATCGGTTATTGGTTGAAAACATGACAACCTTGATTGACGTGCTAGCACTTGTGGGAAGTTACAGACCAAAATTTTAAAAATGTCATTCAAAATCTGAATTAAAACTCTTAAACCTGTGCGTCACGCGCCACTTAGTCCGCGGTTTTGCTGAGCTTTCACGACTTTCCTGTCAATCAATTTCATTTCAAATTTCTTCACTGTTTGCGGTTAATTGGCATGTTCTAAGCCAATTAGCATACTGAAAAAAAAAACTGGCTATGTTACTTGACAGGCGTACAAGAACTACGAGAGAGGGTCACCCGATTTTTCGGTGGGAAAATGGGATTTGATCTCTGAGAACTGGGATTTTGTTGCTGGGAATGGGAAATAAAGAGTCCTTGGTGTGAAGGGGATTTGCATTATCAGAGACCATCAGTATTAGTTCTCCTCAAACTTCCTGATATCAAATATTTCATGCAGTCTGAGGAAGCAAAATGTTTCTGAACAAGTTCAGAAACATTTTTGCTTCCCGAGAAGCAAATCTTGCTTCCGCAACAAATGTTTCCTGGGACCCGCAAACTGGGAAACATTTGCTTCCGCAAAATTGTTTCCTCGTTTGGGGGCGCCTTAACAGACTTGTTTTTGAACTTCAAAGTTCCTACCTACGACATCCCTACCTCTAATTCGGCTTCACTAGCACGAATTGACTTCCCTAAACCCACTGCAACCAATGTAATCACTCGAAAAGACGAAGCTCAGATGAGGTACTGGGCAATGCACCATGGCAAATGTGTCGGGCACAGGATATGAAACGTCCTTGAACGCACCCTACCGATTTGCAAGACCTTCGGCCTAGCGATTGTTGTGGGTCTAATGAAGAGGGCGAAGACTCCGAGGAGGATACTGGTGAGGATACTTTTGTTGATGAATTAAGTAATGATGATGATGACAGTGACTCTGAAGGGGACGATGAGAAACGAGAGACAGCATCATTCAGAATGCTTTTATAAGCCAGGTGATAGCTGGCCTTTTTCGTCGGACACTTGGGTAAGAAATCGCATGCAGCTACAAATTATACCTCCCACTGTCTTTATTACCTCCGTTCTCCAGTAATAGGGAGCTTAAGCAATTACAACGAAGACGGCAACGAGAACGTCATCTCAAAATATATTTTCGAGTTATTTTTGATCGCTACGTGACTGTCAACATTTTTGATATGACAAGGGTGTGGTACTTCCTCACACTCGTCGGAACGGCACT
>NC_090869.1:2141887-2206887 GCF_036669935.1 Montipora foliosa | reverse complement strand
AAGTGCTAGATTTCAATCCCATATGAACCATGTGAGCGCCAGCCCCACTGATGGAAATGGGCCCACACAAGGACAGTTCAGTTCCCACGGCCTGCTTCCGTCTGACCTTGTAGCTCAGTCGGTAGAGCGGCGGAAATCTAACCCGAAGGTCGTGGGTTCATTTCCCACCCTGGTCAGAGTTTTTCTCTGTCCTTGTGTGGGCCCATTTCCATCAGTGGGGCTGGCGCTCACATGGTTCATATGGGATTGAAATCTAGCACTTCACATTACACTCTATTCAGTTAACTCTGTTTGAAGTATAAGTGCTACACGGTCAACGTTTGTATAAACGTAACCTTTCCTTGCAACCAGCTGATAGTTTGTTAACTTTCTGGCATGTCAAAGAAAGCAATCTTGTGTAATAGCCACTGAAGTTAAAAAGCTATAACTTGATTAATTCAACAGATACTACAAAAGCTTCACGGGTCCAACTGCTGTTTGAAAAGAATAAGGAACTGTTTCTTTCAAAACATATTTACATACAAGAAAATTAATTTCAAAAATCTATCACGTCACATCTTGTTATCACACAGAATACTACTGTACTCGGACATTGCTAACTAAAAACAAATGGACATCTGATTACTTACAGAGGGTACAGCAATGTTTCCTTCAAGAATATTATCAGTAGTGACCTCTACGGAATGAGTGTGTCTTAAATCATCCATGATGATGTTGAACGGCATGTGAGGGAACATGGCTTGTATTTGATGAGCCTATAAAATTGCAAGAAGGAAGATTTGTTGGCCGCAAACAAAGAAAAATATTCCAGTTTTTTTTCAGAAGTGTTTCAGCAAAAGTATTTCCATTTTTATGGGGGCCTTTAAAAGATTGAGATGACACTCACAAATATGCACAATAAACAACTTTACTCCTACATTATATAATTATTTCTTGACATCAAGTACCCTTGTAACAAGCCAAAAGTGTTAGATACATGTAGCAAAACAGGTTTTTCATGTCCCTCACCATAGCTTCAATACGACTTTCGGGAAGTTGTCCTTCGGCTAAGTTATCAGCCCTTGTGTGCATAACCTCAACAGAGAAGCTAGGAAACCAACTGGCTATTTGAGAACCTAAGCAGACAAGACATCAAATAAAGTTACATACAAACTCTCTGTAATTAATCAAATCCCTGCCCTCAAGAGCTTGCACATCCCCCCTCGAGTAAAGGTTAGCATTATTCTTAGGTCAGGGTGAATGTAGCTGTTTATTGTCACTTGAAGAGCAACATTTGCAGGACACTTAATGATGTTAATTGTCTTTACTATAAATACACAGGTGATTATACAAAATTGCGCGCTCTCATTGGCTCGCTATCTCGGATTATCAGCCGATAATCACCTAGATGGACAAAATGGCCGCCAGTAGTCATTTTGCCACTGTAGGTGAAGATGACTTCGCGTTGAAATGTGTTTTTTTCCCTTTTTTTGAAATAATCACCTGTGTATTTATACTAAAACAATTATTCGCCTCAGGCTCAGTGATTATCGGTGAATATTCACCTCGACTTCGTCTCGGTGAATATTCACCGATAATCACTTCGCCTTCGGCGAATAATTGTTAAGTATTCCGAGGCATGAGTGATGTTGAAGATAAGGAAAAGAACAAGGGGACACTCCATGACACTTACTGAAATTCCATCAGCATCTAATAGACCAATTTCGATATACTAAAATTCAGTCCTAAACAAAAGGCACCATCTTGAGGCTCTGGGGAATAAATATAAGTATTTGAATGAGTTAAATCGCCCGAGCCTTGGAATTTTAATATTCTGAAATTGGTCCATTACATGTACATGCATTTCTAAACATATCTCCTAAACTGTCAGCCATGAAAGTTATTGTAGTCATTGGTCTTCTTTCTTCATTGAACAAATTAAATTAACACCAGCAAGGCAATCATGGTACCTCATGTCAGCTCACTCACCATCAAAGTGAAAGAAGTGATTTCTTCTTAGACCACGCCCCATCATGAATGCCGCCATTCCTCTTGGCTGTCTCTCTCCCTCCTGTTCTGGTTGTAAATCGTCAGCTAATGACTGACGACAGGTTGGACAGGAAGTGTCATTTTCTAGCCATGACCTCAGGCAGGAACTGTACAATTAACACAAAAAGAAAAATAATGCTTTTAAACCAAATACTACAGAGAAGCCAAATTCACACTGATAAAGATGTACTTTTTACATTAACTGTAAAGCACTTACAAGAGATCATTGAGAGCCTTTCAGTTTAGTCCCTTTGAAATTCAATTCATTAGATCATATAACACTACTACTTAAGGACACTATAATACTGTGAAATTAACACTATTGAGGACACAGTATCCCCAAGAGTTTGAACTAGTCATTAGTTGTTGCAACTTCATGTAGCAGTAGTAACCTTTCCATTTTGAATTATGACTTTTCCAATACAACTATTCTCTTAAATGTTCATTCTGAACTTGTTCCAGCACTGGAAAAGTAGTACCAGTATCCAAAATAATTTATTTCTTACAAAATAACAACAAAAAACAAGATGTCTCACTTGTGAAAAAGATGACCACAAGGTAGCTTCCTTGCTGATGCCATGGAGTCCCAGCAAATGGCACAGTCATCATTATTTTTGATCAGTTCCTCTTCAGTTGCCAAAGGAAACCTAAATTAACAATGAATTTAACCGAATTGATTCAATACTGAAGTTCAAATAACTGAAGCACACATTGCAAATTATCATTTACAGTATGTATTAATTTTGTTTGAAAATATTTGAACATCAAAGTACTTCTAGTTCTGAGTTTTTGTAAATTTGCAAGTTAACATGTGCAACTAAAGCATGTATCTGACAAATAGTTGCAGGTCATTGTGTTCCTTACATGTAGGTTAAATTGCAACCAAACTAGGTTATTTTGTTTCAACCTGGGTTAACTTGTTTCAACTTACATCAAGTTGTTTCAAGCTAGCCACTTTGGAGCTGGTACAAAACACAGGTCGCGGGTCACTATTTTACCAATACAGGCACTATCCTAAACATTTAATAAAGCTAGCTAACCTTAAGCCTAAATTAGGCCTAAAGAAAAGCTTTTAGGCCTAATGTTAGGATTTGTAAACAGTTAGGGTTGTTGGTAAAACAATGACCTGTGACATGTGACCTGTGTTTTGTACCTGCCCCAAAACCGATCTACAGGTTGGAACAACTTGACCTCGGTTGAAACAAGTTGACCTACTGTAGGTTGAAACAAAATGACCTTGTTTGGTTGCAATGTAACCTACATGCAAGGAACAAAATGACCTGCAACATATCCATTTGTTCAGAATGCTATTAAAGGATCATGTACATGTAAGTCCCAAGGATTCACACATCTGGAGTTTGGATCTGGATCTGGAATTCTGGTCCATTGAAGAGCTACCCCAATGCACTGAAACACATACTGCACATACATGTACAGCACAGTTATGTTTGCTCATCAAACCTCTTTTGCAGCCTACAATCTAAGACATTTCTAATGGAAAATGAAGACCACCCCTCCCCCCAATTTCAATGATGAAAAAATGGTGGGCTTCAACTTGCACACAGATTCATCATTGATTTTTGGGGGGAGGGGGGAGGGGGATACTAACTTTTTCATTTTATTTTGTCCAAGATTGTAGCTATTGCTCTTGTGGTTGCTAACACTATCAAAAGTACCTGATGCCACATAATGTACGAGAGAACAATCAGGATAAAAAGTACACTTTGTATTGACCTTGATTCCATGCACCTGATGATTCTCAGGTAATTTCTGTGCTTTGCCAGCTTTTTCTGGATTTCATAGAAAAGATGTCGCAGTTGCATACACAGCACCAAACTTGCCATGCTCAAGAAGATATTTGACCATAACTAAAATAAAGAAAGTTGCATGTAAGTGAGAACCATGTAAATTATAATTTATTATCACCAAACTTGGACATTATTTTGAGGGAGGGCCCAGTATTATTTTATTTTAGCTTATCAGATTTATTGGACAAAGACAGTACAAAGGAAACTGCACAAATTAATTAAAACAAAATAACCAGACTAAGCAAAGCACAGCCCAGAAACCAATGCAAGACAAAGCCCCTTGCCAAAAACCTTGAAGAGAAAACCAAACCACTCATCTCGGTGATGGTTGAATATAGAGTAATTTTATTTCCTAATCTAGGACACAATGTTTTGGGAGCGTGGCTAAAATGAACTTTATTGTTACCAGTGGACAAGTGGTTTCCATAACAATCCTCCTAATACCAACAGCCAGAAAGCAACCTGTCGGTGCATTAGGACATAATGATGGGTTAAAATAGGGAGCACAGACAAGTTATCTGGACGGCAGTCAAAGTAGGATTTGAAGGAAACTCTGACATACAAATCTAGTTCCTTAATGAAGCATTGCTGCAAGGCTATCCAATGCACATATCAGCTGGCCAACTATCCATATCCCCTTAAATTCACATTTACATTATTGTATCCAGTTCCTGTCCTCGTCATAAATTATGCAAG
Organism: Montipora foliosa; assembly: GCF_036669935.1. Lineage (NCBI taxonomy): Eukaryota > Metazoa > Cnidaria > Anthozoa > Scleractinia > Acroporidae > Montipora > Montipora foliosa. The sequence continues at coordinate 2,202,355 of NC_090869.1, read as the reverse complement.
ACAAACAATTCGATGTTCCATCTTACCAACATATGCAAGTGATGAGCAAAATCGATGGTGTACATTGCTAAGTTCATGATAAGATCTGTATTGTAGCTCCAAGTGCTTCGTCCCTCCCACATCGTTGTATGTCCCACATCCCAGAGATGGATCCCATATCTAAAAAGAATCATTCATTCACTACTCAGTTCATGCCATACATTATAGCACCACTGAAACATACCGAGATGCAAAACTAATTTTGCTACAGTAACTATACTGCCAGTGATTATAATTGTTTATTTTAAATCGTAGCACCCAACTTAAGTAGTCTTTCCCGTCCGTGCAATTAATTTCCAACTCAGATTGCTGGGCCACAGCCTCATGAATCTGAATTGGCCACTTTACAGTTCTGTGCTTTAATTACTACGTGTTTGAATAAAAGCAAAGCTGGAGTTGACCTTTTTTGATACCATTTAGCATTACAACAAGAAGAAGATGATTTACAAAAGAAAAGCATTGAGGTTTGTATCAAAACGAGGTCAACTCCAGCCGCACTGTTATTTAAAGGCGTGGTAACTGAGCACAGAACTGTACAATGGTCAATTAGAAGTGATTTTTCAAAACATTCAACTATAAAAAAAACCATGATTAAAATGTTTCTTAAAAACACATTAAGAAAATGTTTGTTAAAACAACAAAACTTCGACATTAAGCTACATGTAACATCATTATCAGGTCAAAATGATAAATGATGAGAAATGTATAAATAATAAATAAAACAATATATCAATTGCAGAAGGAAAAAAGAATGTTTTTGGAAGCTCATGGAGATGCAGACCACCAATGAACACCAGTTTTGCATACTCAGACTACACTGTACTAGAAATGCTTCTTATTAAGGAATGGAATCCAGGTTTGAACAAGCAGACTGACCTCATTCGTGCTAAAATTTTAGTTTGTTTGAATGAACACTAATTTTTTATCACCTCTATTCCTTCTGCTATTGATTTACTCTTTTATCAACTACTAAAAGGCCCCAGCCCTTTAATTTATTGCAAAATTGTGAGCTTTTTGGATAGTTTTTCATAACAGTTAGGGTTAGGGTTAGGGTTAGCCCTTACGTGAGCTCCCTACAGTTAAAGTAATATCAAAACAAGAAAGGATTGGAGAGGATACTAGACCAAGGATTTACTGTACCTTATCAATGCATGGATTACTTTGATAAACAAAAGCATACACTGAAAGAGGAAAACACATACATGTATGTTAATCAATATCTAAGTAAACACTGCTTTTAAAAACTTCACCAAAATGACTGAAGTCTTTTACAACCCCACAGAAAATACAGCAAGATTACAAACCTCAGCCAACATGAAGGTAAAAGTGTGAATGCCACCTGGCCAGCCAACAAAAAGACAGATGAACAACAACCCATTACAGCATAATGCCAGAACATTGAGCAATCCAATGACCTTTGCATGTGTCCACGGAGATGTCGTTGGTGAAAAAGACAACTAACAAAACCAAACAAGAAAGAAGGGTCATTTCACCAAGTACACCTGTATTTACTGTGAGCAACTAGTTTCAAACGACAAATTTTATCACTCTTAATTGAATCAGAATTATTACCATTACATGTATTTATAAGAGTTTGTGGTTATCTTTTTAATAGTTATATTATTTGATATCGATAGGGGCAGGATAATTGCTATAGCAGGGAGCAACAAAGCCCTTAATATTGAGAACAACAACATTTGCATCCTATCAATTCTCATTAAAGTAGCTGGGGTGAAAACAGTAGTCCACCAAATACTGGTAATTGCCATCGGCTGGTATTTCGGCAATAACCAAAAACCTGATTTAATACCCAATATCCAAAGAAACCAATGAGCTAACAAACCCTTTGTAAAATGCATCCAATTTTCATGATTGCAAAAAAAAAAAAACAGCTCCTGCAGTCATGATTGTATGAGATGTTTCAAATGATGGCACAGTAAGTGAAATAAAACCCAGTGCAGAACTGCCCCAAGCAGAGTAACAGACCTACATGTACCACTAGTATCAATTTTTTTTTAGATTTGAAATGTACTCAAAATGTCCATATCTCTTTTGTTAACAGGAAACGTTGCTTGAAGCTGTGGAGGAAGGGTACACACTAGAAATGTTTGGTGCTCAGATGGATCCTCAAGTGACCAACACACGACATCAGCCACATTTCCAGTGTGGTGTTTCCTGATGGTTAAGCAGTCAGCACACTTGAACAATAACAGGACAGTGCAGGCTCAAATCCAGCTAAGAGAACAGACTGAATGTTTCAAAAAGGTGTGTCAAAAGGTGAATCGCTTTAAGCCTTCATTTCGCTGGTTCTCTCACTGAAATAAATAATTATGATCATTGGAATAACACTGCATTTCTCTGAGATATTCTGGTTTTTTTTCTCGAAAGAACATTCCATTTACATTGTAATACCAGCTAATTTTGGAATTCAAAATGACATTTTTTTTTCAATGGATGAAATCAAGACAAATTTATAATGCTGTCACCAAAAAGACTTACACACTTACATAATCAAACCTTTCCTTACAGAGCTGGGTAAAAAGATGGAAGAAGCCCACCAATGTAAACCAAGCTGTCCACCACATTACTTCAGTGAATCGCTGGACATTTAGCACTCCAAAGATGAAGATGAACTTGTAAAAGATAAAGTTCCAAAATCTGTCTTGAATTTGCTGTAAAGAAGAAGGTTGCTTTGTTTATAGTGGAAGTGCACTTGGCTATCAAGCTAGTTTACAGGCACTCCACTGTTAACAACATGAAAGTAACAATTCAAACTTAATAGGAACATTATTAAGAACCCCAACTGGCGGGAGGCAACCAGTTGGCTATTTACAAAGCGTGGTAGAGTTGAATCCAGGACAACCGGAAACAAATCCAAGCCAGAGGTTAGGACGGGATTTGAACCCGGAGCAGCCGCATGCAAACCCAACGCTCTAACCACTAGACCACACTGCCTCCAAGGTTAAGGTTAAGGTTAAGGGAAAGGTTCTTAACCTCCAAGGTTAACGGAAAGTTGCTTAAACCCATTGACCCCATGGGAGCGAGACTTGATAGATGTTACTCTGTCTAAAACCAGATCAACTGGGGGTGTCCTACAGGGCATTTGAGTTGTCAATGGGTTAAGCAGTCAAAACCTATATCCTTTCACTTCAACAAACTTTTCCCTCACAAGAATACATGTGAAAACAGTTGTTAGTACTTCTTCATCTAATCAGTATAGCTTAAACTGTTATTTGCAACTGGTCAAACTTCAAATACATATTCACAGGTACTGGCATCTTTTTAGCTTTAGATTTTGCTTAGGTCTTCTTCTGAGTGAGTTGTAAAAAAACTTGTACCCTGACGTGACGTATTGATTAATCAGTAGTTTTTCTTTTTTTAGTCTTAATCAAAGTGATCGCTGAGAAAGTCAGCATGCCTTCCTTGAATGCTTAAAGTAATGAACTGGTAGTCACCCACGCCATACTTGAAAGGGAGAAGTCATCATCCTGGCACCAGACAATTTAGGTAAGCAATTTATTGTCTCTTAATATAGACACTTAAAAAATTCCGTTGGTGTCAATGGGATATGAACCCTTTGACCTCTGCGATGTTGGTGCAATGCTCTACCAACTGGGATACTCAGCTGGAAGCAGTTTTCACAGTATCACATGTATTCCTGTGAAAGGATTTGATGATCACTTCTCCCATCTCTGAGCTGCAATAGGCCACTTTGGAAAATACCATAATACTCTTTGCTTGTCCCCCCCCCCCCCCCCCATTTTTTGCATGAGCATTGTTTTTATTTTCTCTTGGGACCATTGTAAGTCCCAAGAAAAATTGGAAACAATGCTTATACAAAATTTGGGGGGACAAACAAAGAGTATTATGGTATTTTTCGAAGTGGCCTATTCAAATAATACATTTATTGCATCCATGTCATACTGTAACTAAAAGATGAATAATTTCTGAGAAAAAGAGGTATTTATCATGTGTTTTCTTTTTAAGCGGTTCTCAGCAAATTAAACCCTTTTTTGTATTTATTCTGAGTCACCAACTAAAATAGATGTAAACTGTGAATGCAATTAGATGAGCAGTCAAGGTCTTTATAAAAGTGAAAGGAAATAAAGGGTTATAGTTCCTAAAGCCCTTATGATTTTTCGCTGGCAAGAAGGACTTCAAAACAAATTCTTTGTGATGTTAGAAAACACATAATATTCAATATAATTATCCAAAATGAAGCCAAGTAAGCAAAGTAACGTCAAACAGAAAGAGAGTCAAAAATGTATACAGAGTAACAATAAAGTTATTAAGCAAATGAATACCAAAAATGCAAAGTATTGTACACGTTGATATTCGCGCGGCATTCACAGTAAGCTTATATATATCTTCATGCCAAACTGAAATTAGCCTTAACTAATGGATCAAGAGTAAAATGCTGTCAATTATTAAGCTGGCATGTACCGCATCAATGATCAGCAAATTGACTGCTCAGTGCAGGCGTGCAGATCTTTGTTTGCAAAGTGCATGCCAAATACTCGCAGAAATTACAAAAAGGTTAGAAATTCTAGCGGAAATCAAAGACGCATCGTATTAGAAAAAAGCCAAGCATCACGATGTTACAAAAACGATTTGGCTGCAATGGGTACCCTTTAAACTTTAGCGAGGTGCGCATGGAGAGATTCGAAAAGATACATCGGTCACGATATACCGATCAACATGAAAGTTCCAGTACACGTAATCAATATTAAGCAAATAACTGAATGGGTATTCAGCAGTTAAGCTAAATCATTCAAATACATATTCCAACCTGAAGTTCACGCGCACGGAGATCGCCAAACACAACTCTCTGGATAACTTTCCCGAGCAAAAATAAACAACAGTAAGCCAAGTTCAGGTTCGTCTGAAAAAAACAAGTTTAAGCTTGTACATTGAGAACCACAATTTTGCTTCAAGGACGATCATAAAAATGTGGAACGAAGGTACAGCAGAAAAGACACAAATTCTTACCCAGAAACAAAAGTTATCTTGAGTGATGAACTCGTAGATCTTCGAAAAATCGCTTTCTCCCGAAGCGACAGTCACATTCAAAGTATAAAGAATGGCGGACAGAAACAACAGTACGCTGACAGTCACATACGATTTAAGCGTCGGAAGAGGCATTTGTTCAAGAAATACCAGCGGCATTTTATTATCTGATGCTGGTTCGGGGGAAGAAATGAAATCAAATGTTCGGCAACGACTCCAATTCGAACAAAGCGCGTGATGCTCACTATGCATTTACAACTCAGTACTTTCAATATAAGTGACGTCACATCGCCAAGGTGGACTCTCAAACCCAGTGCTCCTCTAAGGCCCTCACTGTTAGACGCGAACAGTTCAGTCAGGAAAGACCTCATGCATATACCCACCAAGGGTCCCCAACGACGTGAGACACGCTAAATTATTCAGTTTCCCACAATTCAGTCATCCATATAAATTTACCTAATTCATCTATATCTATTTACCTCCATTTATAAAAAAATATCATCATTTGCACCAATATACATTCACTCCTGGTCATTTACCATCATTTACCTTCAATAATAATCATTAACCCTCATATACCTTCATCTACCTTCAATCACATTCATTTACCGTCATTTACCTTCATTCATGTTCATTTACCCTAATATACCTTCATTCACGTTCATTTACCTTCAGCTAAATTCATTTACTTTCATCTACCTTCAATCATGTTCATTTACCTTAATATACCTTCATTCACTTCCATCTACCTTCAATCACGTTCATTTACCGTCATTTTCCTTCATTTACACCGTTCGTTTACCTCAATATACCTTCATCTACATTCATGTGGGGGAGTCAGGGTGACTCCCGGGAGTCAGGGGGAGTCAGGGTGGTTTAATCTGACTCCGAGGGTTTTTTTCCGGGTACTCCGGTTTTCCTCCCTCCTCAAAATCGACTCCTGGCCTATTCCATCAGGCTGTGGTGCTGTGGTGCCGAGGTCACATATGGGTGGTGTTCAGGGGCCGAGCGCCTAGCCGGCAGCACAGCTCCTTCGGTCCGACCTCGTTGAGCTTATTATTATTATCAGATATTATTATTTCATTCACGTTCATTTGCATTCATTTACCTCAATATAGATGAATTCACGTTCATTTACCTTCAGTTTCATTCATTTACTTTCATCTACCTTCAATCATGTTCATTTACCTTATTATACCTTCATTCACTTCCATCTACCTTCATTCACGTTCAATTACCTTCATCTACCGCCAGCTACCTTCATCTACGTACCTTCAATCACGTTCATTTGCCGTCATTTTCCTTCATTCATGTTCATTTACCTTAATGTACCTTCATCTACATTCATTCTCGTTCATTTGCATCCACTGATTTACCTTCATTCACATTCATTTACCTTAATACACCTTCATTGACGTTCATTTACCTTCAGCTACATTTATTTTCCTTCATTCATGGTCATCAACTAGCATTCACATTCATCTACCCTCATTTACATTCATTTGCCTTAGTTAATATACCGTTATTCACGTTCATCTACCTTCACTCACGTTTATTTACCTTCATCTACCTCCGTCACCTTCAATCACGTTCATCTACCTTCATCTCGTGACCTTCATCTACCTTCAGTTACCTTCATATACCTTCGTATGCCTTCATTCACGATCATCATACCTTCATTAACATTCATTTACCATTCACGTTCATTTACCTTCTGCTACCTACATTTCTTTTTATCCGTGTTCATTTATCGTCATTGACCTTCATTCACGTTCATCATCTACCTTCATTTACCTTTATTCACATTCATCTACCTTCATTTACCTTCATCTACCTTAGTCTACCTTCAATCACAATCATCTACATGTACCTTCATTAACCTCAATATACCTTCATTCACGTTCATTGACTTTCATATACCTTCATTTACCTTCATCTGCCTTTATTCACGTTCAGTTAGCCTCAACTACCTTCAAGTTCAGTTAGCTTCAAAAATAGGAATTCTCATTCCAAAATAGGAACAAAATAGGAACAAAATAGGAAGCTTTCCTTGGATTATACCCTCTTACGGGGGTCTCAATGGGAGGATAGCTTTCACGACTAAGGTTAGAAAATTTGGCTTTTCACTGCTAATGGTTATTTTTTCCCCGTCACGGTTAACTTACATGAAAAACAAAGAAACGTCCCTCGTTGAAAATGAAATTCTTTTTTTGCTTTTCGGGGTTCTCTATGTTAGTTAGTAGGGTGTTAGTACACATTGAAAAGAATAAGTCATTGGTCATCAGAATGCGACTTACATTTTTGTCAAGACCTCCAACTTCGGGCAAGAGAGGATGAGGTAAGAGAACGGGGGTGCTTACCATTTAGCCAAATAATCCGGATGGAATGATGGTTGCATAAAGGTAAGCGATTTTCCGAATTTAATGATCAACCGGATGGGAATGGCGCTTACCATTTTACTACTCTGCATTCCATCCCGCATATTTACTCGATCTTGTGAGAAAGGGCCTGGAAACGGAATTATTCTCACAAATGGTAAGGGCATTTCCCGAATTCCATTGCGAACGGAAAAAGAGGACTACCTCTGAAGGTTGTCCACAATTTCCGAAAAGATTTTCCGGAAAATTGGCCTTCCATTTGACCTCAAACCGAAATTTCCGGATTTTTTGGCTAAATGGTAAGCACCCTGGATCCCCCGTACACCAATGATAGTTTCTTTTTTAAATCTAATCTTAGCTACGCAGCTATTTTTAGAGAGGCACCTGATTGGCCAGTTGTAATGACGTAATGAAATTTTAAATATGCGTGGCGTTGGGAACGAGAAATTAAAATATCTTGGAAACCAAATACAGATTTTTAAAAACTGTGATGGGCATGGGAATCCGTTGTCTTACCTCATCTTCTCTTGTTGGTCGTTATTTGGGACTTGTTTTGTCTTGTCAGACACGCTTAGCGAGATGGAATGTCCACGAGAAGAGCAAAGGAGGTAAAAGGGTATCGAGTGCTCTGAAGTCTCTAAATACTTCGAAACACTCCCTATTCCACTTTTGAAAGTTTAAAAAAAATCTCGCTAAATGCTTTTAATATTTTTCAAGGCTAGCGGTTATTATTTTTTGTTGTCATTTTCACGCCTAACGGTTAACTTTTCTTGACGTGTCACAGCTAACGGTTAACCCCATTGAGACTCTCATATATAACAAAGCCAACAACAGCTCTATTCCACAAAGCAATGCCTTATTCAATAACAAACACTTAAAGACAAGATGGCATGCATCCTTCGTAGAAACAAGTGTTAAAACTTAGTGCGCAACGGAGGTTGCACCAACGTGGCGGATTCATACAAAACTCTGCAAAGTTGCGGAAAATGATTCGACAAATAACTCAGAAACGATGCACCGCACAGACCTGGCAATTGGAGAGGAGATTTCTAAACTTGTCTCCTACAACCTTCCAAGTTTTTGGCTTTTTTCATTCGTGTGATAGACATGAAAGTGATGTTCTAGAATTTGTAATGAATGTTACAGGAACTTTTCATAACGATGCGATGTTGCGGCAGATCACAGATCTAGAGGCGGTCATAATTATTACTCCCCACTCTTTGTATCACTTACATGTTAACCTTTTAAGTTCTAAGTGCTTGTTTGTTTTATTTTGTACTTTTCGGCAAAAAACGGTCAACAAAACTCGGCTACGCCGTAAAAGGGTCCGCGTAAGACGTACTCATTGAAACATCTGCTGTTTTGGGTCAATGTGGGCTCAGGTATGAATCTCACGTGACAAATGTCCAGTTCATATTAGGAGAGCGAGCGACGTGACTTAATGTGGTAGGTTTATCATTTTATAAGTGGATTTTGAGGCCATCTTCGTCCACAGAAGCCCCCACGCTGACATCATTAAGCCGGAATGTGGGTAAAGGCAAACCTTTGAAAAAAACCAGAGGTGAGAGATGGTTTCATGCAGACTGGGACGCCTAAAATGCTCTGTTGTAAACATGGCGGTTCACGAGTGAAGTTGTCTCTCTGGCCTTTCTGTGGACGAATTCCAGGACCTACTGACACAATCTGGGCAAGTTTTGAAAGCTAAAACCTTCAATCGATGCGTTATTTTGCTGGTAGGACTGGGTGGCACGACACTTATGAAAAAAACTATGAAATGAGAATCGGGAGTCTTCCCTTGTCATGGAATGGCAGAATTACCCAGAATTCTTTTCGGGCATGAGCCAGGCAACTTAAGAAGCACGAGACTGGCCCTCATCGAATGGCAAAAGCGCGGCCAGAGGAAAAGATTTCTAGCCAGATACTCAAGAGTAGGCCTGGTGTGTGCTGTTAGCGTAGAGTTTGGATTTCTAAACTCGTTTTTATCATAGAAAATTCGCGAGAAGTTTGTACTTTCATTTCGCTGTAATCCTTGTGTCAAAGAAACGGTATAGTGTAAATAAGAGAATAACCAGATTTATATTTGCAGATCACCTGTCCTCTTACTACTAAAGTCAAACTCTACGTCTCTATGCAATAAGCAGATTCAAAATGTCCTCATATTACTTTATAAAAGGATGTTGTTGTTTTTTTTTTGAAAAAAAAAAGGGGTTCTTCTGCTGATATGAAAAATACGTTTTATCTCCCGTCCTCTTCTTATGCATGATCTTCGCGGAAATTACATTCTGTTCGTCAATAAACCTGGAACAACCAGTTATGGTCTTAGTTTTTTTTTTCTTACGTATCAGCTAAGTTGCGGAATGAGCTACCTGATTTTATCCGTACCTATGAGTTTACTGGTTTTAAAAGAAAATCCAAGGCCGCATTTTGTACAGCGGCTTTTCTTTTTAATGAATATATCTTTAAATATTATGTATTTAGTAGGTATCTGTATATGCTATGTATTTTAGCTGTAAATATAATGTCTCGAAGATATTAGCTCCTGTAGTTATTCGGAAAAGGCTTATGACTGTATGTATGTTACCTTTAGAAGTGCGCATGCGCACACTTTTTAATCTGCGACTCCAGTGCTTACCATATGACAGATAAAATGACTTTTCTCTTGAATATATAAGCCATCTAATTCTTACGCTATATTGACAAGGGCGGTTTGGAGCTGTGAGTAGGCGTGGGATTTGTCACTTATGGTTTAGGGGCCGACATATCTCTCCCTCAATGCCGTACCGGGAGGCAAGGTCGGTAGCAGAAAGCAGCGAAGGGCCAACTGCGTCCAAAAGCGATCGCACGGGCCGAAATCCCGGGATGACTCGTTTGGTACGACGCTCCAGCGCCGGTGTCTGGAGGTACTACGCTTTTCTCTCTTGTTCAAACATTCCGTCAGCGCATGCGCAAATGTTCTGGCTCATCGATACCTAGCCTACCAATAAAAATTAACATGCTGTTTTTTTTTTTGTTTTTGGACCAGCAATTGACATTTCAGTTGATTTTATAGGCATAAACGTAACGTAGGAACCGTGCGTGTCTGTTCTTGTCTCAGACAGAGGCGAGAGATGGTTTCATGCAGACTGGGGCGCCTAAAATGCTCTGTTGTAAACATGGCGGTTCACGAGTGAAGTTGTCTCTCTGGCCTTTCTGTGGACGAATTCCAGGACCTACTGACACAATCTGGGCAAGTTTTGAAAGCTAAAACCTTCAATCGATGCGTTATTTTGCTGGTAGGACTGGGTGGCACGACACTTATGAAAAAAACTATGAAATGAGAATCGGGAGTCTTCCCTTGTCATGGAATGGCAGAATTACCCAGAATTCTTTTAGGGCATGAGCCAGGCAACTTAAGAAGCACGAGACTGGCCCTCATCGAATGGCAAAAGTGCGGCCAGAGGAAAAGATTTCTAGCCAGATACTCAAGAGTAGGCCTGGTGTGTGCTGTTAGCGTAGAGTTTGGATTTGTAAACTCGTTTTTATCATAGAAAATTCGCGAGAAGTTTGTACTTTCATTTCGCTGTAATCCTTGTGTCAAAGAAACGGTATAGTGTAAATAAGAGAATAACCAGATTTATATTTGCAGATCACCTGTCCTCTTACTACTAAAGTCAGACTCTACGTCTCTATGCAATAAGCAGATTCAAAATGTCCTCATATTACTTTATAAAAGGATGTTGTTGTTTTTTTTTTTTTTTGAAAAAAAAAAAGGGGTTCTTCTGCTGATATGAAAAATACGTTTTCTCTCCCGTCCTCTTCTTATGCATGATCTTCGCGGAAATTACATTCTGTTCGTCAATAAACCTGGAACAACCAGTTATGGTCTTAGTTTTTTTTTTCTTACGTATCAGCTAAGTTGCGGAATGAGCTACCTGATTTTATCCGTACCTATGAGTTTACTGGTTTTAAAAGAAAATCCAGGGCCGCATTTTGTACAGCGGCTTTTCTTTTTAATGAACATATTTTTAAATATTATGTATTTAGTAGGTATGTGTATATGCTATGTATTTTAGCTGTAAATATAATGTCTCGAAGATATTAGCTCCTGTAGTTATTCGGAAAAAGCTTATGACTGTATGTATGTTATTTTTAGGAGTGCGCATGCGCACACTTTTTAATCTGCGACTCCAGTGCTTACCATATGACAGATAAAATGACTTTTCTCTTGAATATATAAGCCATCTAATTCTTACGCTATATCGACAAGGGCGGTTTGGAGCTGTGAGTAGGCGTGGGATTTGTCACATATGGTTTAGGGGCCGACATATCTCTCCCTCAATGCCGTACCGGGAGGCAAGGTCGGTAGCAGAAAGCAGCGAAGGGCCAACTGCGTCCAAAAGCGATCGCACGGGCCGAAATCCCGGGATGACTCGTTTGGTACGACGCTCCTGCGCCGGTGTCTGGAGGTACTGCGTTTTTCTCTCTTGTTCAAACATTCTGTCAGCGCATGCGCAAATGTTCTGGCTCATCGATACCTAGCCTACCAATAAAAATTAACATGCTGTTTTTTTTTTGTTTTTGGACCAGCAATTGACATTTCAGTTGATTTTATAGGCATAAACGTAACGTAAGAACCGTGCGTGTCTGTTCTTGTCTCAGACAGAGGCGAGAGATGGTTTCATGCAGACTGGGGCGCCTAAAATGCTCTGTTGTAAACATGGCGGTTCACGAGTGAAGTTGTCTCTCTGGCCTTTCTGTGGACGAATTCCAGGACCTACTGACACAATCTGGGCAAGTTTTGAAAGCTAAAACCTTCAATCGATGCGTTATTTTGCTGGTAGGACTGGGTGGCACGACACTTATGAAAAAAACTATGAAATGAGAATCGGGAGTCTTCCCTTGTCATGGAATGGCAGAATTACCCAGAATTCTTTTCGGGCATGAGCCAGGCAACTTAAGAAGCACGAGACTGGCCCTCATCGAATGGCAAAAGCGCGGCCAGAGGAAAAGATTTCTAGCCAGATACTCAAGAGTAGGCCTGGTGTGTGCTGTTAGCGTAGAGTTTGGATTTCTAAACTCGTTTTTATCATAGAAAATTCGCGAGAAGTTTGTACTTTCATTTCGCTGTAATCCTTGTGTCAAAGAAACGGTATAGTGTAAATAAGAGAATAACCCGATTTATATTTGCAGATCACCTGTCCTCTTACTACTAAAGTCAAACTCTACGTCTCTATGCAATAAGCAGATTCAAAATGTCCTCATATTACTTTATAAAAGGATGTTGTTGTTTTTTTTTTGAAAAAAAAAAGGGGTTCTTCTGCTGATATGAAAAATACGTTTTCTCTCCCGTCCTCTTCTTATGCATGATCTTCGCGGAAATTACATTCTGTTCGTCAATAAACCTGGAACAACCAGTTATGGTCTTAGTTTTTTTTTTCTTACGTATCAGCTAAGTTGCGGAATGAGCTACCTGATTTTATCCGTACCTATGAGTTTACTGGTTTTAAAAGAAAATCCAGGGCCGCATTTTGTACAGCGGCTTTTCTTTTTAATGAACATATCTTTAAATATTATGTATTTAGTAGGTATCTGTATATGCTATGTATTTTAGCTGTAAATATAATGTCTCGAAGATATTAGCTCCTGTAGTTATTCGGAAAAGGCTTATGACTGTATGTATGTTACCTTTAGGAGTGCGCATGCGCACACTTTTTAATCTGCGACTCCAGTGCTTACCATATGACAGATAAAATGACTTTTCTCTTGAATATATAAGCCATCTAATTCTTACGCTATATTGACAAGGGCGGTTTGGAGCTGTGAGTAGGCGTGGGATTTGTCACATATGGTTTAGGGGCCGACATATCTCTCCCTCAATGCCGTACCGGGAGGCAAGGTCGGTAGCAGAAAGCAGCGAAGGGCCAACTGCGTCCAAAAGCGATCGCACGGGCCGAAATCCCGGGATGACTCGTTTGATACGACGCTCCAGCGCCGGTGTCTGGAGGTACTACGCTTTTCTCTCTTGTTCAAACATTCCGTCAGCGCATGCGCAAATGTTCTGGCTCATCGATACCTAGCCTACCAATAAAAATTAACATGCTGTTTTTTTTTTTGTTTTTGGACCAGCAATTGACATTTCAGTTGATTTTATAGGCATAAACGTAACGTAGGAACCGTGCGTGTCTGTTCTTGTCTCAGACAGAGGCGAGAGATGGTTTTATGCAGACTGGGGCGCCTAAAATGCTCTGTTGTAAACATGGCGGTTCACGAGTGAAGTTGTCTCTCTGGCCTTTCTGTGGACGAATTCCAGGACCTACTGACACAATCTGGGCAAGTTTTGAAAGCTAAAACCTTCAATCGATGCGTTATTTTGCTGGTAGGACTGGGTGGCACGACACTTATGAAAAAAACTATGAAATGAGAATCGGGAGTCTTCCCTTGTCATGGAATGGCAGAATTACCCAGAATTCTTTTAGGGCATGAGCCAGGCAACTTAAGAAGCACGAGACTGGCCCTCATCAAATGGCAAAAGTGCGGCCAGAGGAAAAGATTTCTAGCCAGATACTCAAGAGTAGGCCTGGTGTGTGCTGTTAGCGTAGAGTTTGGATTTCTAAACTCGTTTTTATCATAGAAAATTCGCGAGAAGTTTGTACTTTCATTTCGCTGTAATCCTTGTGTCAAAGAAACGGTATAGTGTAAATAAGAGAATAACCAGATTTATATTTGCAGATCACCTGTCCTCTTACTACTAAAGTCAAACTCTACGTCTCTATGCAATAAGCAGATTCAAAATGTCCTCATATTACTTTATAAAAGGATGTTGTTGTTTTTTTTTTGAAAAAAAAAAGGGGTTCTTCTGCTGATATGAAAAATACGTTTTCTCTCCCGTCCTCTTCTTATGCATGATGTTCGCGGAAATTACATTCTGTTCGTCAATAAACCTGGAACAACCAGTTGTGGTCTTAGTTTTTTTTTTCTTAAGTATCAGCTAAGTTGCGGAATGAGCTACCTGATTTTATCCGTACCTATGAGTTTACTGGTTTTAAAAGAAAATCCAGGGCCGCATTTTGTACAGCGGCTTTTCTTTTTAATGAACATATCTTTAAATATTATGTATTTAGTAGGTATCTGTATATGCTATGTATTTTAGCTGTAAATATAATGTCTCGAAGATATTAGCTCCTGTAGTTATTCGGAAAAGGCTTATGACTGTATGTATGTTACCTTTAGGAGTGCGCATGCGCACACTTTTTAATCTGCGACTCCAGTGCTTACCATATGACAGATAAAATGACTTTTCTCTTGAATATATAAGCCATCTAATTCTTACGCTATATTGACAAGGGCGGTTTGGAGCTGTGAGTAGGCGTGGGATTTGTCACATATGGTTTAGGGGCCGACATATCTCTCCCTCAATGCCGTACCGGGAGGCAAGGTCGGTAGCAGAAAGCAGCGAAGGGCCAACTGCGTCCAAAAGCGATCGCACGGGCCGAAATCCCGGGATGACTCGTTTGGTACGACGCTCCAGCGCCGGTGTCTGGAGGTACTAAGTTTTTCTCTCTTGTTCAAACATTCTGTCAGCGCATGCGCAAATGTTCTGGCTCATCGATACCTAGCCTACCAATAAAAATTAACATGCTGTTTTTTTTTTGTTTTTGGACCAGCAATTGACATTTCAGTTGATTTTATAGGCATAAACGTAACGTAAGAACCGTGCGTGTCTGTTCTTGTCTCAGACAGAGGCGAGAGATGGTTTCATGCAGACTGGGACGCCTAAAATGCTCTGTTGTAAACATGGCGGTTCACGAGTGAAGTTGTCTCTCTGGCCTTTCTGTGGACGAATTCCAGGACCTACTGACACAATCTGGGCAAGTTTTGAAAGCTAAAACCTTCAATCGATGCGTTATTTTGCTGGTAGGACTGGGTGGCACGACACTTATGAAAAAAACTATGAAATGAGAATCGGGAGTCTTCCCTTGTCATGGAATGGCAGAATTACCCAGAATTCTTTTCGGGCATGAGCCAGGCAACTTAAGAAGCACGAGACTGGCCCTCATCGAATGGCAAAAGCGCGGCCAGAGGAAAAGATTTCTAGCCAGATACTCAAGAGTAGGCCTGGTGTGTGCTGTTAGCGTAGAGTTTGGATTTCTGAACACGTTTTTATCATAGAAAATTCGCGAGAAGTTTGTACTTTCATTTCGCTGTAATCCTTGTGTCAAAGGAACGGTATAGTGTAAATAAGAGAATAACCAGATTTATATTTGCAGATCACCTGTCCTCTTACTACTAAAGTCAAACTCTACGTCTCTATGCAATAAGCAGATTCAAAATGTCCTCATATTACTTTATAAAAGGATGTTGTTGTTTTTTTTTTGAAAAAAAAAAGGGGTTCTTCTGCTGATATAAAAAATACGTTTTCTCTCCCGTCCTCTTCTTATGCATGATGTTCGCGGAAATTACATTCTGTTCGTCAATAAACCTGGAACAACCAGTTGTGGTCTTAGTTTTTTTTTTCTTACGTATCAGCTAAGTTGCGGAATGAGCTACCTGATTTTATCCGTACCTATGAGTTTACTGGTTTTAAAAGAAAATCCAGGGCCGCATTTTGTACAGCGGCTTTTCTTTTTAATGAACATATCTTTAAATATTATGTATTTAGTAGGTATCTGTATATGCTATGTATTTTAGCTGTAAATATAATGTCTCGAAGATATTAGCTCCTGTAGTTATTCGGAAAAGGCTTATGACTGTATGTATGTTACCTTTAGGAGTGCGCATGCGCACACTTTTTAATCTGCGACTCCAGTGCTTACCATATGACAGATAAAATGACTTTTCTCTTGAATATATAAGCCATCTAATTCTTACGCTATATTGACAAGGGCGGTTTGGAGCTGTGAGTAGGCGTGGGATTTGTCACATATGGTTTAGGGGCCGACATATCTCTCCCTCAATGCCGTACCGGGAGGCAAGGTCGGTAGCAGAAAGCAGCGAAGGGCCAACTGCGTCCAAAAGCGATCGCACGGGCCGAAATCCCGGGATGACTCGTTTGGTACGACGCTCCAGCGCCGGTGTCTGGAGGTACTGCGTTTTTCTCTCTTGTTCAAACATTCTGTCAGCGCATGCGCAAATGTTCTGGCTCATCGATACCTAGCCTACCAATAAAAATTAACATGCTGTTTTTTTTTTTGTTTTTGGACCAGCAATTGACATTTCAGTTGATTTTATAGGCATAAACGTAACGTAAGAACCGTGCGTGTCTGTTCTTGTCTCAGACAGAGGCGAGAGATGGTTTCATGCAGACTGGGGCGCCTAAAATGCTCTGTTGTAAACATGGCGGTTCACGAGTGAAGTTGTCTCTCTGGCCTTTCTGTGGACGAATTCCAGGACCTACTGACACAATCTGGGAAAGTTTTGAAAGCTAAAACCTTCAATCGATGCGTTATTTTGCTGGTAGGACTGGGTGGCACGACACTTATGAAAAAAACTATGAAATGAGAATCGGGAGTCTTCCCTTGTCATGGAATGGCAGAATTACCCAGAATTCTTTTCGGGCATGAGCCAGGCAACTTAAGAAGCACGAGACTGGCCCTCATCGAATGGCAAAAGCGCGGCCAGAGGAAAAGATTTCTAGCCAGATACTCAAGAGTAGGCCTGGTGTGTGCTGTTAGCGTAGAGTTTGGATTTCTGAACACGTTTTTATCATAGAAAATTCGCGAGAAGTTTGTACTTTCATTTCGCTGTACTCCTTGTGTCAAAGAAACGGTATAGTGTAAATAAGAGAATAACCAGATTTATATTTGCAGATCACCTGTCCTCTTACTACTAAAGTCAAACTCTACGTCTCTATGCAATAAGCAGATTCAAAATGTCCTCATATTACTTTATAAAAGGATGTTGTTGTTTTTTTTTTGAAAAAAAAAAGGGGTTCTTCTGCTGATATGAAAAATACGTTTTCTCTCCCGTCCTCTTCTTATGCATGATCTTCGCGGAAATTACATTCTGTTCGTCAATAAACCTGGAACAACCAGTTATGGTCTTAGTTTTTTTTTTCTTACGTATCAGCTAAGTTGCGGAATGAGCTACCTGATTTTATCCGTACCTATGAGTTTACTGGTTTTAAAAGAAAATCCAGGGCCGCATTTTGTACAGCGGCTTTTCTTTTTAATGAACATATCTTTAAATATTATGTATTTAGTAGGTATCTGTATATGCTATGTATTTTAGCTGTAAATATAATGTCTCGAAGATATTAGCTCCTGTAGTTATTCGGAAAAGGCTTATGACTGTATGTATGTTACCTTTAGGAGTGCGCATGCGCACACTTTTTAATCTGCGACTCCAGTGCTTACCATATGACAGATAAAATGACTTTTCTCTTGAATATATAAGCCATCTAATTCTTACGCTATATTGACAAGGGCGGTTTGGAGCTGTGAGTAGGCGTGGGATTTGTCACATATGGTTTAGGGGCCGACATATCTCTCCCTCAATGCCGTACCGGGAGGCAAGGTCGGTAGCAGAAAGCAGCGAAGGGCCAACTGCGTCCAAAAGCGATCGCACGGGCCGAAATCCCGGGATGACTCGTTTGGTACGACGCTCCAGCGCCGGTGTCTGGAGGTACTAAGTTTTTCTCTCTTGTTCAAACATTCTGTCAGCGCATGCGCAAATGTTCTGGCTCATCGATACCTAGCCTACCAATAAAAATTAACATGCTGTTTTTTTTTTGTTTTTGGACCAGCAATTGACATTTCAGTTGATTTTATAGGCATAAACGTAACGTAAGAACCGTGCGTGTCTGTTCTTGTCTCAGACAGAGGCGAGAGATGGTTTCATGCAGACTGGGACGCCTAAAATGCTCTGTTGTAAACATGGCGGTTCACGAGTGAAGTTGTCTCTCTGGCCTTTCTGTGGACGAATTCCAGGACCTACTGACACAATCTGGGCAAGTTTTGAAAGCTAAAACCTTCAATCGATGCGTTATTTTGCTGGTAGGACTGGGTGGCACGACACTTATGAAAAAAACTATGAAATGAGAATCGGGAGTCTTCCCTTGTCATGGAATGGCAGAATTACCCAGAATTCTTTTCGGGCATGAGCCAGGCAACTTAAGAAGCACGAGACTGGCCCTCATCGAATGGCAAAAGCGCGGCCAGAGGAAAAGATTTCTAGCCAGATACTCAAGAGTAGGCCTGGTGTGTGCTGTTAGCGTAGAGTTTGGATTTCTGAACACGTTTTTATCATAGAAAATTCGCGAGAAGTTTGTACTTTCATTTCGCTGTAATCCTTGTGTCAAAGGAACGGTATAGTGTAAATAAGAGAATAACCAGATTTATATTTGCAGATCACCTGTCCTCTTACTACTAAAGTCAAACTCTACGTCTCTATGCAATAAGCAGATTCAAAATGTCCTCATATTACTTTATAAAAGGATGTTGTTGTTTTTTTTTTGAAAAAAAAAAGGGGTTCTTCTGCTGATATGAAAAATACGTTTTCTCTCCCGTCCTCTTCTTATGCATGATGTTCGCGGAAATTACATTCTGTTCGTCAATAAACCTGGAACAACCAGTTGTGGTCTTAGTTTTTTTTTTCTTACGTATCAGCTAAGTTGCGGAATGAGCTACCTGATTTTATCCGTACCTATGAGTTTACTGGTTTTAAAAGAAAATCCAGGGCCGCATTTTGTACAGCGGCTTTTCTTTTTAATGAACATATCTTTAAATATTATGTATTTAGTAGGTATCTGTATATGCTATGTATTTTAGCTGTAAATATAATGTCTCGAAGATATTAGCTCCTGTAGTTATTCGGAAAAGGCTTATGACTGTATGTATGTTACCTTTAGGAGTGCGCATGCGCACACTTTTTAATCTGCGACTCCAGTGCTTACCATATGACAGATAAAATGACTTTTCTCTTGAATATATAAGCCATCTAATTCTTACGCTATATTGACAAGGGCGGTTTGGAGCTGTGAGTAGGCGTGGGATTTGTCACATATGGTTTAGGGGCCGACATATCTCTCCCTCAATGCCGTACCGGGAGGCAAGGTCGGTAGCAGAAAGCAGCGAAGGGCCAACTGCGTCCAAAAGCGATCGCACGGGCCGAAATCCCGGGATGACTCGTTTGGTACGACGCTCCAGCGCCGGTGTCTGGAGGTACTAAGTTTTTCTCTCTTGTTCAAACATTCTGTCAGCGCATGCGCAAATGTTCTGGCTCATCGATACCTAGCCTACCAATAAAAATTAACATGCTGTTTTTTTTTTGTTTTTGGACCAGCAATTGACATTTCAGTTGATTTTATAGGCATAAACGTAACGTAAGAACCGTGCGTGTCTGTTCTTGTCTCAGACAGAGGCGAGAGATGGTTTCATGCAGACTGGGACGCCTAAAATGCTCTGTTGTAAACATGGCGGTTCACGAGTGAAGTTGTCTCTCTGGCCTTTCTGTGGACGAATTCCAGGACCTACTGACACAATCTGGGCAAGTTTTGAAAGCTAAAACCTTCAATCGATGCGTTATTTTGCTGGTAGGACTGGGTGGCACGACACTTATGAAAAAAACTATGAAATGAGAATCGGGAGTCTTCCCTTGTCATGGAATGGCAGAATTACCCAGAATTCTTTTCGGGCATGAGCCAGGCAACTTAAGAAGCACGAGACTGGCCCTCATCGAATGGCAAAAGCGCGGCCAGAGGAAAAGATTTCTAGCCAGATACTCAAGAGTAGGCCTGGTGTGTGCTGTTAGCGTAGAGTTTGGATTTCTGAACACGTTTTTATCATAGAAAATTCGCGAGAAGTTTGTACTTTCATTTCGCTGTAATCCTTGTGTCAAAGGAACGGTATAGTGTAAATAAGAGAATAACCAGATTTATATTTGCAGATCACCTGTCCTCTTACTACTAAAGTCAAACTCTACGTCTCTATGCAATAAGCAGATTCAAAATGTCCTCATATTACTTTATAAAAGGATGTTGTTGTTTTTTTTTTGAAAAAAAAAAGGGGTTCTTCTGCTGATATAAAAAATACGTTTTCTCTCCCGTCCTCTTCTTATGCATGATGTTCGCGGAAATTACATTCTGTTCGTCAATAAACCTGGAACAACCAGTTGTGGTCTTAGTTTTTTTTTTCTTACGTATCAGCTAAGTTGCGGAATGAGCTACCTGATTTTATCCGTACCTATGAGTTTACTGGTTTTAAAAGAAAATCCAGGGCCGCATTTTGTACAGCGGCTTTTCTTTTTAATGAACATATCTTTAAATATTATGTATTTAGTAGGTATCTGTATATGCTATGTATTTTAGCTGTAAATATAATGTCTCGAAGATATTAGCTCCTGTAGTTATTCGGAAAAGGCTTATGACTGTATGTATGTTACCTTTAGGAGTGCGCATGCGCACACTTTTTAATCTGCGACTCCAGTGCTTACCATATGACAGATAAAATGACTTTTCTCTTGAATATATAAGCCATCTAATTCTTACGCTATATTGACAAGGGCGGTTTGGAGCTGTGAGTAGGCGTGGGATTTGTCACATATGGTTTAGGGGCCGACATATCTCTCCCTCAATGCCGTACCGGGAGGCAAGGTCGGTAGCAGAAAGCAGCGAAGGGCCAACTGCGTCCAAAAGCGATCGCACGGGCCGAAATCCCGGGATGACTCGTTTGGTACGACGCTCCAGCGCCGGTGTCTGGAGGTACTGCGTTTTTCTCTCTTGTTCAAACATTCTGTCAGCGCATGCGCAAATGTTCTGGCTCATCGATACCTAGCCTACCAATAAAAATTAACATGCTGTTTTTTTTTTTGTTTTTGGACCAGCAATTGACATTTCAGTTGATTTTATAGGCATAAACGTAACGTAAGAACCGTGCGTGTCTGTTCTTGTCTCAGACAGAGGCGAGAGATGGTTTCATGCAGACTGGGACGCCTAAAATGCTCTGTTGTAAACATGGCGGTTCACGAGTGAAGTTGTCTCTCTGGCCTTTCTGTGGACGAATTCCAGGACCTACTGACACAATCTGGGCAAGTTTTGAAAGCTAAAACCTTCAATCGATGCGTTATTTTGCTGGTAGGACTGGGTGGCACGACACTTATGAAAAAAACTATGAAATGAGAATCGGGAGTCTTCCCTTGTCATGGAATGGCAGAATTACCCAGAATTCTTTTCGGGCATGAGCCAGGCAACTTAAGAAGCACGAGACTGGCCCTCATCGAATGGCAAAAGCGCGGCCAGAGGAAAAGATTTCTAGCCAGATACTCAAGAGTAGGCCTGGTGTGTGCTGTTAGCGTAGAGTTTGGATTTCTGAACACGTTTTTATCATAGAAAATTCGCGAGAAGTTTGTACTTTCATTTCGCTGTAATCCTTGTGTCAAAGGAACGGTATAGTGTAAATAAGAGAATAACCAGATTTATATTTGCAGATCACCTGTCCTCTTACTACTAAAGTCAAACTCTACGTCTCTATGCAATAAGCAGATTCAAAATGTCCTCATATTACTTTATAAAAGGATGTTGTTGTTTTTTTTTTGAAAAAAAAAAGGGGTTCTTCTGCTGATATGAAAAATACGTTTTCTCTCCCGTCCTCTTCTTATGCATGATCTTCGCGGAAATTACATTCTGTTCGTCAATAAACCTGGAACAACCAGTTATGGTCTTAGTTTTTTTTTTCTTACGTATCAGCTAAGTTGCGGAATGAGCTACCTGATTTTATCCGTACCTATGAGTTTACTGGTTTTAAAAGAAAATCCAGGGCCGCATTTTGTACAGCGGCTTTTCTTTTTAATGAACATATCTTTAAATATTATGTATTTAGTAGGTATCTGTATATGCTATGTATTTTAGCTGTAAATATAATGTCTCGAAGATATTAGCTCCTGTAGTTATTCGGAAAAGGCTTATGACTGTATGTATGTTACCTTTAGGAGTGCGCATGCGCACACTTTTTAATCTGCGACTCCAGTGCTTACCATATGACAGATAAAATGACTTTTCTCTTGAATATATAAGCCATCTAATTCTTACGCTATATTGACAAGGGCGGTTTGGAGCTGTGAGTAGGCGTGGGATTTGTCACATATGGTTTAGGGGCCGACATATCTCTCCCTCAATGCCGTACCGGGAGGCAAGGTCGGTAGCAGAAAGCAGCGAAGGGCCAACTGCGTCCAAAAGCGATCGCACGGGCCGAAATCCCGGGATGACTCGTTTGGTACGACGCTCCAGCGCCGGTGTCTGGAGGTACTGCGTTTTTCTCTCTTGTTCAAACATTCTGTCAGCGCATGCGCAAATGTTCTGGCTCATCGATACCTAGCCTACCAATAAAAATTAACATGCTGTTTTTTTTTTGTTTTTGGACCAGCAATTGACATTTCAGTTGATTTTATAGGCATAAACGTAACGTAAGAACCGTGCGTGTCTGTTCTTGTCTCAGACAGAGGCGAGAGATGGTTTCATGCAGACTGGGGCGCCTAAAATGCTCTGTTGTAAACATGGCGGTTCACGAGTGAAGTTGTCTCTCTGGCCTTTCTGTGGACGAATTCCAGGACCTACTGACACAATCTGGGCAAGTTTTGAAAGCTAAAACCTTCAATCGATGCGTTATTTTGCTGGTAGGACTGGGTGGCACGACACTTATGAAAAAAACTATGAAATGAGAATCGGGAGTCTTCCCTTGTCATGGAATGGCAGAATTACCCAGAATTCTTTTCGGGCATGAGCCAGGCAACTTAAGAAGCACGAGACTGGCCCTCATCGAATGGCAAAAGCGCGGCCAGAGGAAAAGATTTCTAGCCAGATACTCAAGAGTAGGCCTGGTGTGTGCTGTTAGCGTAGAGTTTGGATTTCTGAACACGTTTTTATCATAGAAAATTCGCGAGAAGTTTGTACTTTCATTTCGCTGTACTCCTTGTGTCAAAGAAACGGTATAGTGTAAATAAGAGAATAACCAGATTTATATTTGCAGATCACCTGTCCTCTTACTACTAAAGTCAAACTCTACGTCTCTATGCAATAAGCAGATTCAAAATGTCCTCATATTACTTTATAAAAGGATGTTGTTGTTTTTTTTTTTTGAAAAAAAAAAGGGGTTCTTCTGCTGATATGAAAAATACGTTTTCTCTCCCGTCCTCTTCTTATGCATGATCTTCGCGGAAATTACATTCTGTTCGTCAATAAACCTGGAACAACCAGTTATGGTCTTAGTTTTTTTTTTCTTACGTATCAGCTAAGTTGCGGAATGAGCTACCTGATTTTATCCGTACCTATGAGTTTACTGGTTTTAAAAGAAAATCCAGGGCCGCATTTTGTACAGCGGCTTTTCTTTTTAATGAACATATCTTTAAATATTATGTATTTAGTAGGT
Source organism: Montipora foliosa (assembly GCF_036669935.1). NCBI lineage: Eukaryota > Metazoa > Cnidaria > Anthozoa > Scleractinia > Acroporidae > Montipora > Montipora foliosa. The sequence goes on along the minus strand of NC_090869.1, from coordinate 2,178,594 downwards.
ATCTGTATATGCTATGTATTTTAGCTGTAAATATAATGTCTCGAAGATATTAGCTCCTGTAGTTATTCGGAAAAGGCTTATGACTGTATGTATGTTACCTTTAGGAGTGCGCATGCGCACACTTTTTAATCTGCGACTCCAGTGCTTACCATATGACAGATAAAATGACTTTTATCTTGAATATATAAGCCATCTAATTCTTACGGTATATTGACAAGGGCGGTTTGGAGCTGTGAGTAGGCGTGGGATTTGTCACATATGGTTTAGGGGCCGACATATCTCTCCCTCAATGCCGTACCGGGAGGCAAGGTCGGTAGCAGAAAGCAGCGAAGGGCCAACTGCGTCCAAAAGCGATCGCACGGGCCGAAATCCCGGGATGACTCGTTTGGTACGACGCTCCAGCGCCGGTGTCTGGAGGTACTGCGTTTTTCTCTCTTGTTCAAACATTCTGTCAGCGCATGCGCAAATGTTCTGGCTCATCGATACCTAGCCTACCAATAAAAATTAACATGCTGTTTTTTTTTTGTTTTTGGACCAGCAATTGACATTTCAGTTGATTTTATAGGCATAAACGTAACGTAAGAACCGTGCGTGTCTGTTCTTGTCTCAGACAGAGGCGAGAGATGGTTTCATGCAGACTGGGACGCCTAAAATGCTCTGTTGTAAACATGGCGGTTCACGAGTGAAGTTGTCTCTCTGGCCTTTCTGTGGACGAATTCCAGGACCTACTGACACAATCTGGGCAAGTTTTGAAAGCTAAAACCTTCAATCGATGCGTTATTTTGCTGGTAGAACTGGGTGGCACGACACTTATGAAAAAAACTATGAAATGAGAATCGGGAGTCTTCCCTTGTCATGGAATGGCAGAATTACCCAGAATTCTTTTCGGGCATGAGCCAGGCAACTTAAGAAGCACGAGACTGGCCCTCATCGAATGGCAAAAGCGCGGCCAGAGGAAAAGATTTCTAGCCAGATACTCAAGAGTAGGCCTGGTGTGTGCTGTTAGCGTAGAGTTTGGATTTCTAAACACGTTTTTATCATAGAAAATTCGCGAGAAGTTTGTACTTTCATTTCGCTGTACTCCTTGTGTCAAAGAAACGGTATAGTGTAAATAAGAGAATAACCAGATTTATATTTGCAGATCACCTGTCCTCTTACTACTAAAGTCAAACTCTACGTCTCTATGCAATAAGCAGATTCAAAATGTCCTCATATTACTTTATAAAAGGATGTTGTTTTTTTTTTTTTTTTGAAAAAAAAGGGGTTCTTCTGCTGATATGAAAAATACGTTTTCTCTCCCGTCCTCTTCTTATGCATGATCTTCGCGGAAATTACATTCTGTTCGTCAATAAACCTGGAACAACCAGTTATGGTCTTAGTTTTTTCTTTTTCTTACGTATCAGCTAAGTTGCGGAATGAGCTACCTGATTTTATCCGTACCTATGAGTTTACTGGTTTTAAAAGAAAATCCAGGGCCGCATTTTGTACAGCGGCTTTTCTTTTTAAAGAATATATCTTTAAATATTATGTATTTAGTAGGTATCTGTATATGCTATGTATTTTAGCTGTAAATATAATGTCTCGAAGATATTAGCTCCTGTAGTTATTCGGAAAAAGCTTATGACTGTATGTATGTTACCTTTAGGAGTGCGCATGCGCACACTTTTTAATCTGCGACTCCAGTGCTTACCATATGACAGATAAAATGACTTTTCTCTTGAATATATAAGCCATCTAATTCTTACGCTATATTGACTAGGGCGGTTTGGAGCTGTGAGTAGGCGTGGGATTTGTCACATATGGTTTAGGGGCCGACATATCTCTCCCTCAATGCCGTACCGGGAGGCAAGGTCGGTAGCAGAAAGCAGCGAAGGGCCAACTGCGTCCAAAAGCGATCGCACGGGCCGAAATCCCGGGATGACTCGTTTGGTACGACGCTCCAGCGCCGGTGTCTGGAGGTACTGCGTTTTTCTCTCTTGTTCGAACATTCTGTCAGCGCATGCGCAAATGTTCTGGCTCATCGATACCTAGCCTACCAATAAAAATTAACATGCTGTTTTTTTTTTATGTTTTTGGACCAGCAATTGACATTTCAGTTGATTTTATAGGCATAAACGTAACGTAAGAACCGTGCGTGTCTGTTCTTGTCTCAGACAGAGGCGAGAGATGGTTTCATGCAGACTGGGACGCCTAAAATGCTCTGTTGTAAACATGGCGGTTTACGAGTGAAGTTGTCTCTCTGGCCTTTCTGTGGACGAATTCCAGGACCTACTGACACAATCTGGGCAAGTTTTGAAAGCTAAAACCTTCAATCGATGCGTTATTTTGCTGGTAGAACTGGGTGGCACGACACTTATGAAAAAAACTATGAAATGAGAATCGGGAGTCTTCCCTTGTCATGGAATGGCAGAATTACCCAGAATTCTTTTCGGGCATGAGCCAGGCAACTTAAGAAGCACGAGACTGGCCCTCATCGAATGGCAAAAGCGCGGCCAGAGGAAAAGATTTCTAGCCAGATACTCAAGAGTAGGCCTGGTGTGTGCTGTTAGCGTAGAGTTTGGATTTCTAAACACGTTTTTATCATAGAAAATTCGCGAGAAGTTTGTACTTTCATTTCGCTGTACTCCTTGTGTCAAAGAAACGGTATAGTGTAAATAAGAGAATAACCAGATTTATATTTGCAGATCACCTGTCCTCTTACTACTAAAGTCAAACTCTACGTCTCTATGCAATAAGCAGATTCAAAATGTCCTCATATTACTTTATAAAAGGATGTTGTTGTTTTTTTTTTGAAAAAAAAAGGGGTTCTTCTGCTGATATGAAAAATACGTTTTCTCTCCCGTCCTCTTCTTATGCATGATCTTCGCGGAAATTACATTCTGTTCGTCAATAAACCTGGAACAACCAGTTATGGTCTTAGTTTTTTCTTTTTCTTACGTATCAGCTAAGTTGCGGAATGAGCTACCTGATTTTATCCGTACCTATGAGTTTACTGGTTTTAAAAGAAAATCCAGGGCCGCATTTTGTACAGCGGCTTTTCTTTTTAAAGAATATATCTTTAAATATTATGTATTTAGTAGGTATCTGTATATGCTATGTATTTTAGCTGTAAATATAATGTCTCGAAGATATTAGCTCCTGTAGTTATTCGGAAAAAGCTTATGACTGTATGTATGTTACCTTTAGGAGTGCGCATGCGCACACTTTTTAATCTGCGACTCCAGTGCTTACCATATGACAGATAAAATGACTTTTCTCTTGAATATATAAGCCATCTAATTCTTACGCTATATTGACTAGGGCGGTTTGGAGCTGTGAGTAGGCGTGGGATTTGTCACATATGGTTTAGGGGCCGACATATCTCTCCCTCAATGCCGTACCGGGAGGCAAGGTCGGTAGCAGAAAGCAGCGAAGGGCCAACTGCGTCCAAAAGCGATCGCACGGGCCGAAATCCCGGGATGACTCGTTTGGTACGACGCTCCAGCGCCGGTGTCTGGAGGTACTGCGTTTTTCTCTCTTGTTCGAACATTCTGTCAGCGCATGCGCAAATGTTCTGGCTCATCGATACCTAGCCTACCAATAAAAATTAACATGCTGTTTTATTTTTATGTTTTTGGACCAGCAATTGACATTTCAGTTGATTTTATAGGCATAAACGTAACGTAAGAACCGTGCGTGTCTGTTCTTGTCTCAGACAGAGGCGAGAGATGGTTTCATGCAGACTGGGACGCCTAAAATGCTCTGTTGTAAACATGGCGGTTTACGAGTGAAGTTGTCTCTCTGGCCTTTCTGTGGACGAATTCCAGGACCTACTGACACAATCTGGGCAAGTTTTGAAAGCTAAAACCTTCAATCGATGCGTTATTTTGCTGGTAGAACTGGGTGGCACGACACTTATGAAAAAAACTATGAAATGAGAATCGGGAGTCTTCCCTTGTCATGGAATGGCAGAATTACCCAGAATTCTTTTCGGGCATGAGCCAGGCAACTTAAGAAGCACGAGACTGGCCCTCATCGAATGGCAAAAGCGCGGCCAGAGGAAAAGATTTCTAGCCAGATACTCAAGAGTAGGCCTGGTGTGTGCTGTTAGCGTAGAGTTTGGATTTCTGAACACGTTTTTATCATAGAAAATTCGCGAGAAGTTTGTACTTTCATTTCGCTGTAATCCTTGTGTCAAAGAAACGGTATAGTGTAAATAAGAGAATAACCAGATTTATATTTGCAGATCACCTGTCCTCTTACTACTAAAGTCAAACTCTACGTCTCTATGCAATAAGCAGATTCAAAATGTCCTCATATTACTTTATAAAAGGATGTTGTTGTTTTTTTTTTGAAAAAAAAAAGGGGTTCTTCTGCTGATATGAAAAATACGTTTTCTCTCCCGTACTCTTCTTATGCATGATCTTCGCGGAAATTACATTCTGTTCGTCAATAAACCTGGAACAACCAGTTGTGGTCTTAGTTTTTTTTTTTTCTTACGTATCAGCTAAGTTGCGGAATGAGCTACCTGATTTTATCCGTACCTATGAGTTTACTGGTTTTAAAAGAAAATCCAGGGCCGCATTTTGTACAGCGGCTTTTCTTTTAATGAACATATCTTTAAATATTATGTATTTAGTAGGTATCTGTATATGCTATGTATTTTAGCTGTAAATAATGTCTCGAAGATATTAGCTCCTGTAGTTATTCGGAAAAGGCTTATGACTGTATGTATGTTACCTTTAGGAGTGCGCATGCGCACACTTTTTAATCTGCGACTCCAGTGCTTACCATATGACAGATAAAATGACTTTTATCTTGAATATATAAGCATCTAATTCTTACGGTATATTGACAAGGGCGGTTTGGAGCTGTGAGTAGGCGTGGGATTGTCACATATGGTTTAGGGGCCGACCATATCTCTCCCTCAATGCCGTACCGGGAGGCAAGGTCGGTAGCAGAAAGCAGCGAAGGGCCAACTGCGTCCAAAAGCGATCGCACGGGCCGAAATCCCGGGATGACTCGTTTGGTACGACGCTCCAGCGCCGGTGTCTGGAGGTACTGCGTTTTTCTCTCTTGTTCAAACATTCTGTCAGCGCATGCGCAAATGTTCTGGCTCATCGATACCTAGCCTACCAGTAAAAATTAACATGCTGTTTTTTTTTTGTTTTTGGACCAGCAATTGACATTTCAGTTGATTTTATAGGCATAAACGTAACGTAAGAACCGTGCGTGTCTGTTCTTGTCTCAGACAGAGGCGAGAGATGGTTTCATGCAGACTGGGGCGCCTAAAATGCTCTGTTGTAAACATGGCGGTTCACGAGTGAAGTTGTCTCTCTGGCCTTTCTGTGGACGAATTCCAGGACCTACTGACACAATCTGGGCAAGTTTTGAAAAGCTAAAACCTTCAATCGATGCGTTATTTTGCTGGTAGAACTGGGTGGCACGACACTTATGAAAAAAACTATGAAATGAGAATCGGGAGTCTTCCCTTGTCATGGAATGGCAGAATTACCCAGAATTCTTTTCGGGCATGAGCCAGGCAACTTAAGAAGCACGAGACTGGCCCTCATCGAATGGCAAAAGCGCGGCCAGAGGAAAAGATTTCTAGCCAGATACTCAAGAGTAGGCCTGGTGTGTGCTGTTAGCGTAAGATTTGGATTTCTAAACACGTTGTTATCATAGAAAATTCGCGAGAAGTTTGTACTTTCATTTCGCTGTACTCCTTGTGTCAAAGAAACGGTATAGTGTAAATAAGAGAATAACCAGATTTATATTTGCAGATCACCTGTCCTCTTACTACTAAAGTCAAACTCTACGTCTCTATGCAATAAGCAGATTCAAATGTCCTCATATTACTTTATAAAAGGATGTTGTTTTTTTTTTTTTTTTGAAAAAAAAGGGGTTCTTCTGCTGATATGAAAAATACGTTTTCTCTCCCGTCCTCTTCTTATGCATGATTCTTCGCGAAATTACATTCTGTTCGTCAATAAACCTGGGAACAACAGTTATGGTCTTAGTTTTTTCTTTTCTTACGTATCAGCTAAGTTGCGGAATGAGCTACCTGATTTTATCCTACCTATGAGTTTACTGGTTTTAAAAGAAAATCCAGGGCCGCATTTTGTACAGCGGCTTTTCTTTTTAAAGAATATATCTTTAAATATATGTATTTAGTAGGTATCTGTATATGCTATGTATTTTAGCTGTAAATATAATGTCTCGAAGATATTAGCTCCTGTAGTTATCGGAAAAAGCTTATGACTGTATGTATGTTACCTTTAGGAGTGCGCATGCGCACACTTTTAATCTGCGACTCCAGTGCTTACCATATGGCAGATAAAAGACTATTCACTTGAATATATAAGCCATCTAATTCTTACGCTATATTGACTAGGGCGGTTTGGAGCTGTGAGTAGGCGTGGGATTTGTCACATATGGTTTAGGGGCCGACATATCTCTCCCTCAATGCCGTACCGGGAGGCAAGGTCGGTAGCAGAAAGCAGCGAAGGGCCAACTGCGTCCAAAAGCGATCGCACGGGCCGAAATCCCGGGATGACTCGTTTGGTACGACGCTCCAGCGCCGGTGTCTGGTACTGCGTTTTTCTCTCTTGTTCGAACATTCTGTCAGCGCATGCGCAAATGTTCTGGCTCATCGATACCTAGCCTACCAATAAAAAATAACATGCTGTTTTTTTTTATGTTTTTGGCCAGCAATTGACATTTCAGTTGATTTTATAGGCATAAACGTAACGTAAGAACCGTGCGTGTCTGTTCTTGTCTCAGACAGAGGCGAGAGATGGTTTCATGCAGACTGGGACGCCTAAAATGCTCTGTTGTAAACATGGCGGTTTACGAGTGAAGTTGTCTCTCTGGCCTTTCTGTGGACGAATTCAGGACCTACTGACACAATCTGGGCAAGTTTTGAAAGCTAAAACCTTCAATCGATGCGTTATTTTGCTGGTAGAACTGGGTGGCACGACACTTATGAAAAAAACTATGAAATGAGAATCGGGAGTCTTCCCTTGTCATGGAATGGCAGAATTACCCAGAATTCTTTTCGGGCATGAGCCAGGCAACTAAGAAGCACGAGACTGGCCCTCATCGAATGGCAAAAGCGCGGCCAGAGGAAAGATTTCTAGCCAGATACTCAAGAGTAGGCCTGGTGTGTGCTGTTAGCGTAGAGTTTGGATTTCTAAACACGTTTTTATCATAGAAAATTCGCGAGAAGTTTGTACTTTCATTTCGCTGTACTCCTTGTGTCAAAGAAACGGTATAGTGTAAATAAGAGAATAACCAGATTTATATTTGCAGATCACCTGTCCTCTTACTACTAAAGTCAAACTCTACGTCTCTATGCAATAAGCAGATTCAAAATGTCCTCATATTACTTTATAAAAGGATGTTGTTTTTTTTTTTTTTTTGAAAAAAAAGGGGTTCTTCTGCTGATATGAAAAATACGTTTTCTATCCCGTCCTCTTCTTATGCATGATCTTCGCGGAAATTACATTCTGTTCGTCAATAAACCTGGAACAACCAGTTATGGTCTTAGTTTTTTCTTTTTCTTACGTATCAGCTAAGTTGCGGAATGAGCTACCTGATTTTATCCGTACCTATGAGTTTACTGGTTTTAAAAGAAATCCAGGGCGCATTTTGTACAGCGGCTTTTCTTTTTTTAAAGAATATATCTTTAACATATGTATTTAGTAGGTATCTGTATATGCTATGTATTTTAGCTGTAAATATAATGTCTCGAAGATATTAGCTCCTGTAGTTATTCGGAAAAGCTTATGACTGTAGGTATGTTACCTTTAGGAGTGCGCATGCGCACACTTTTACCAATGATAGGGTTCAGTACGAACGTGGATAGTTGTTTACATTTAAAACTGTTGTTGGTGGCAGTGATTTCTTTCAAAACCAGAAAACTGATGCTTTGGAAGTCTCTACAATAAAATATAAAAATAATTCATACTTTTTGCTAAGAATACTTGGAGAATTATAAAAATATGATATCTGTTACAGAGTCATACAATAACCGAATATTGTATTGCGTGCAACGAAAACACAAAAATTCGTTTCCATCTACGCACACAATTCTTAAATACATATTTCCCCGATAATCTGTCAGGTTGTCTTTCGATGATTAGTGGTCATCGAGATTGCCTCTGAAGGAAAGATACCGAGTTATATTTAGACTCCCACTTGATCAGGCTTCTACGAGACAGAGAAACCTTCCGCATGCGCAGCCAGAGCGCGACCTAGAAAAAAAAAATTTTAAGTCCAAAAATGGAGTCGAAAACTCTACTTTGTAACAAAGTAATAAAAACAACAGATGAGCCTCTAACTAATAATTATCATTGTTTCTCACCACTCTTAAAGTGGAAATTTAGAATGACCACTCCAATCTTCAAGTGTCAATTAAGCCCATGATATTCCTGGAGGGGGTACTCTGGATTTCAAGTGATAGGGATGATCGATGAATTTTTTTGGGTTTGAGATTTTCAACATTGGGATTATTTTGGGTGGGAAAATTTTGGGTAGCCTGACTTAGGTAGAGATTCTTTTGGGTATTTATTTAATGCTTTCTGGAAATTCTAATGGCTTGGGAATTTAGCATGGGATTTTTTTGGGGTTAAATTTTGGTCCAGGGATTTTTTTTTCAGGTTTTGATTTTTGTCCCCATTCACTCATCCCTGTTGCTTGAAATCCGGAGTACCCTCCTGGGATACAATACAATACAATACATACTTAATTGACCGCTCCCCATATGGGCTTTTCAGGGCCAATGAAACACAACGAAACGACGGAACAGAACAACAACAACTGTTAAGAATCCCAACTGGCCGGAGGCAAACCAGTTGGCTATTTACAAGTGCAGCTGAGAAGTTGAACCAGGGACTACCAGGATCAAATTCAACGAGTGGTCAGAGCGTGTCTTGAACCTGGGATCTCCGGATCTCAAGGCAAGCACCCTAACCACTGGGCCACACTGCCCACACTGACATTTCAAGGCAGGGCCAACTCAAGACAACAGTAATGCTGAAAAACTACCAGAAGAGGGTAATGGTATAAATGGTAATGAATTAATATATATATAGTGCATTTTCTATTTTACATATTCAAACGTGCTCTACAAGACAGTAATCAATTTACGGATGAGATCAGACATCAGAGCTGATGTACAAGATGTACAAGAGCTGCTGGCAGTTGCTATCAGTCAATTAGTGATCTCACCCAACCTGTCAATGGATGAATTAATTAGTGAGGCCTGGCCACAACACCAGGAGCACGAGGGATAACATAAGGACATGATAGTACCCTCTACCACTTTGAAGGAAACAAAAACTACAGCAAGGCAATGATTTTACTAAAAGGTGTTGCTGTATGCCCTGTATGTTTTACGGTGTGGTACATTTCTTTGCTGTTTTCATCCAGACAATGACGTGAAATGATCAAATATCAGGTTAGAAGGAGATGCAACTGGACGTGACACTGTCCAAGCCAAACAGCTTGCAATAATTACAAAATTATAAAACTAGCTTGGAACCATATTTTCACATGAATTTCTCAGGGCCATCATCATCATCACCGTTACCAAATTGCTCTTTTGTCCTCCTTCTTCAATAAAATCTATTGAACAGATATCCCTTACATGTATGTTCCAATGGTGTAATAATATTAAACAAGTGAAGAAAGAAATTGAAACTGACACACAATTTTAGACCATGATATAGCCATAAATATTCACTTGTTCCACTTGATTTTTACAGTAGTTTCATTTTAAAAGTTCTGTTTCAAACTAAAAAAATTAACATTAAATAACAATAAAAGATTTTAGCAAGTCCTTCTCTTTCAGGATTACCGGTTTAAAAAGAGCTGAAAATCAACTAGTTCTAAAGTGTTTGTCATGTCTTCACAATAGCATTAACCCACAATGCCAATCTAACCTTATAAATAGCATGGGAAGTTATGACCAAGAATTGGTTGCTATGAGTTATGTAGCATAGGATTAGACTAACAAAATTTTAAGGACTGGGATTTGACTTTTCACTTTTCCCTTTTCTTTGCCTGTAATTTTTTTCCCAGGAATTTCAGCTTGATAGAAAAATGTGGAGAAACGTAAACAATAACAAATAAATGGAAAATTTAAAATCCTACAGGGGAACATCCGGCAGAGCGAGTTTCTATTTCCTTAAGCAATATTGTTGTTTTCCATTTATATTAATTTACTTGACCAAACTCAAAAGTTGTGTTAACAATATGTTATATTTTCCTTGTGCTTTAAATGTTTTGGCAACGTTCACTCTGTTGCCAACTTAACCAACTCATACTTTACTCGCAACCCTTACAGAATTTTTTTCAGAATTAAGCTCTTGAATATAGTGAATCAATTCTGAGTACCACTCTGGAAGCTCAAACTCTGGAAGTTTGCTTAAAGCAGTGATGGCAATTTTCAAGCATATTTCACCCGTCAAACCCCAAATAACAAACAATGATGACTTTTTTTCATCGTGACCCTCGATGTTTTCTCGATAATCAAACCAGTGAACAGTATATTCCACTTCACGAAAGGTCATTTTTTTGTGCCTGTGAGTGTCCTTCTGTAGAAAAAAATCCAAAGGAACATCAAACGTGGCTTGAACCTCCGAAGGATTGACTACAAGATCAAAATTTGACCTGATCATGCCAATAACAGGATACACGTATGTGGAAATCTCTCTTGCCGTTGAAATAAGTGGTCTCAAAACAGCAATAACTTCAACAATGTCAGGAGGCAAACCAACCTCTTCGTGAGCCTCTCTTAAAGCTGTAGCCACAATATCTTTATCGGCTTCCTCTTGTTTGCCACCGGGAAACGCAACTTGTCCTTTATGAGTTGACAGGTGCTCCGTTCGCTTTGTTAGCAGAACGTGAAGAGATCCTCCCTTTATAAAAATGGGAACGAGCACACCAGCTTTGTAAAAATTAGGATCAAGTTCCATTCCTTTAAAATACTCGTTGACGTTGACCTTTGACTCAGCATAATTTTTTATTCTTGTGCGACAAACTTCCAGCGAAACTGTTTGTCCAGAAGGACTAGCCATTGCGTTCAGCTCGTTGTCCTCAGCCGAGGATATCTTTTTTTTAAAAAATCTTTCTACATTTCTTGGCATATCAATCCACTTTGCCTACTCAGGAACTTTCAGAAAAATCACCAAGGCGTCTTTTCAAGTTCTTAAATTTTTACGGTTGATTTGATTGGCTAAGACCAATTCGTGGTCCAATCAAATAACGTATTAGAGTCAGAGTCAGCTTACCCAGCAACAGTGCCAGGTCTGCTTACACCAAGTACTCACCAAATGCGGCGAGTTCCTTTCTTCTCGAAAAGACATATCCAGTCCTGTATCAAATCGAGCAACGAAATGTTTTCGCAACGATTTAGCCCAACGACAGGCAAAATGGAGTGGGTCGTTGAGGATAATGATTACGATATGCGAAATGAAATTGCAAGGTGAAGTAAGACCTCAAAACAATTCCATGTGGTTATATAAAACAGAATTGATCCACGTTGTGATAGTCTTCTGCAAATTAAAACGAAAGCTTTTTTGTACTTAATGGGTTGCCTTCTTTCTTGGATAGGTCAGCCTACACAGATATGCTTCATGATAACGAGAGGGTAAGGTAATTCTTAGTTCTAAGTTACATACACTCCTAGCTAAGGAGCACATGATACAGCTATAGCTAACACTAGGGGGACATAAAAAACTACAACAGCAGCTAGAATCAGTCAAATGTTAAGGGACCGGTGATTATTTATGTGGAAATAGGGAGGGAAAGATATTTTGAAAAGATCCAAATTCTTTAAGCCCCCCCCCCCCTCCCCCCCACCTTGTAGCCAATGTAATTAGCAAGTGGCCCCCCTTACCCCCTTCTTTATTCAGTATTTACATGATGATCCCCTTTCCCCTCATATTTCATCTTCTATGCTGTAAGTAATTATTAAAATGCATGTAACATACAATCATTAGATTAGTTACTTAGCATAATGGAGTTTAGAGTGCAAACAGAATAATTTCTGTAAAATACAAATCACTAAGTTGTACAAAAGAGTGGTGTTTAAACAATAGAAAACAATAGAATTAGCATAAAATTGTTCGATTTAGCATTACTGTTTAACATATATAATTTGCACTTTACTATTTAGTGTTAACTGTTTTACCCACCTTAGCCAATGAACCCCTCTCAAAATATACCTCAAACCGCTGACGCTCCCAAACTTCTTTACAAAAAAATTAGCCCCCCTCGAGCCAATCTGAAATAACCTTGATCTCCCTTCTTTTTTCCCCCCCCCCCCCCCCCCCCTTCACTGCCAAGTTGCAGTACTTAAATACCGTATTTACCCATGTATAGGTCGATCCCATGTATAAGTCGACCCCCCATTTCTGATGGCAAAAAACGCAATTTCTTAATTTCTTTGTCAAATGTTCATGGGACACTAATCTTGTATTCTTTGATTTCTGGAAATGTGGATACACAAAAAAATCAGGGCCTCAAGCGCTTAATAGTTTTGTTGTTCAGCAGCTGCGGGCGTTTTGTCCTTGAGTTTCGAAAAAGTTATCTGAAAATCGAACATGTAAACCTCAAACTCACCTGTTTCGTTGTTCAAGGATAAAGGGCTTTAGAGGATAAGCACAATGCAATATCACAGAAGCAGGAGTCAATCTTTGAAAATAACTTGCGAACGATGCAAAAATGTGCAAGGTTTAATTGGTCCTTGACTTACAATTTCTCAAATGACAAACAAAACAAAACTCATAAACCAAACAATACGAAGTTTGCAAAAGCATTTAAATCTGCCAGGTTTGTATAAAGAATAAAAAACAATCATTGCCAACCAGCATTTTCACGCAAACACGAGGTATTGCGCCAGGTTAGTAAGCCGTTGAACGATCGTGTTTTATTCGAAGAAACAGAAATTAGTGTAAATGCCTTATAGAGCTTTCCGCCTTTGGAAAACGAGAATTTCCAGTGTCTATTTCATATTTGTGCTTGTGAGTATCTTCAACATTTAGAGTTGGACAAATCCTTTTTTATTTCAACTGGAATTGCTTACATTCATTTTGAAGTCTTTTGTCATTCATTTTGAAGTCTTTTACAATGTACGTCGGCTTTTGTCCATTGCATTCGTTAAGCCCAGGACAACATTATTATATTAATTTTGAATAAATTACTTAGCTGGAACTTGGCTCAAAATCTTTGACCCGTGTATAAGTCGAGGGCGATTTTTGGAGGTTCTTTTGAGGCCATAAAAGGTCGACTTATACATGGGTAAATACGGTAGTTAGAGTCTCATAGTTGGAAAATAAGAATAAGGAGAAAGAGTGAGATAGACTGTTATTGCAGTCTGCAGTCCTGTGGTCGATCAATAACAACTTGTTTCGTTGCATGTGGTGTAAATAATGAGCAATTAATATAATTATTCTGTAGAGGTTTTTCTCAATTTCGTCAAGGAATCATAGTGGTTATTCACAGAAATTCATGTAATCGCTTCATTTTGCAATATTATGAGACTGCAGTGGCAGAAGTTTGATCAACTCCATTCCCACTCTCTCTTCTTATCTTTAAGTGATTGCAGACTGCGGTGGTAGAACTTTGAAAAACCCTAAAAAGTGAATAGGTATTCTAGAATCTAGCTGAAATTCAGCGTACTTTACAGTCTCTTGAGATGTCTCAAATGAATTCCAAATTTTCCAGATTTGATAGTTCAATTGTAGCGAAACAGCTTGTTACAGTATAAACGTACAAATTATAGCATCTGGCTCCGACACCATTTTAAATTTTTACTATTATAATCTTTTCAAATCTTTTTTTGTGGTGGTAGTGTCATTGTCTGTACATGAGACCTTACTAACACCTTAAAGTGCATATGACTCAAATTTTTTTATTAGCTTGTTCGAAAGAGTTTTCCATATGATGAAGAATGGCGTTTACTTTATTGTAATAGCAGTCTTGGTTGCCGAATTATTCAAGATTTAGATTTATGCAAATTTGAGCACTTGTGACGTCACATAGTGGACACAAGATTATGTAAAATCACAAAATATGGAATATCTTTTTTATTGGGGAGGGAAACTCTGATTTTACCCTTTATATGGGAAGGGCCTGGAGCCCATTGCGTTGCTATGGAAACGTCACAGTGGGACGTTCATGGAACTTTGTAATGAGTATAATAACTGTGAAAAGTTTCAGTTCCATACAGAAAACGTCCTCAGAGATATTCCATTTTTTGTGATTTTACATCATATTGTGTCCACAATGTGACGTCACAAGTCGTCTAATTTGCATAAATCAAAACCTTGAATAACTCGGCAACCAAGAGAGCTATCACAATAAAATGAACGCCGTTCTTCACCATTTTGAAAGCTCTTTTAAACAAGCTAAAAAAAAATTTTGTGTCATAAGCACTTTAAAACACTATCATTATTATTATTATTATTATTATTATTATTATTTTGTCTCTAAATCCAGCAATTGGACTGGCTCAATAAAATGAGTGCTTAGATCAAAATTAATAATTAAAAACAGGTTTTAGAATTATAAAAACTATTGTTACATTGAATTGTTAATGACTTGTCACATCAAAAAAAAGATGACGCAATACTGCTGTATGACTTACGTGTGATGCAGACAGAAGTATAGAAGTCACTGGTAATAAAATCATCAGACAAAATTTAAATCAAACTCTTCACTGGCTTTTATTTATTTGGTTTTAAAGAATGAAAAGTACTATCAAGCTACCATGAAAGCTGTGAGAAGACTTAAGGACAGAGGGAAGAAAATTCATATGTTGGACATTGGAACAGGAACTGGACTTCTGGCTATGATGGCTGTGAGGAGTGGAGCAGATGGATCTACAGCATGTGAGGTCAGTTTAATTAAAAAGAGCAACAAAATTTGTAGCTCTTGGTTTGTAGTAGTCCTTTACCAGCAATTATCTACTACATGTATGCTAGAGTGAAATCATCATTTTAAAGTTTATGGATGAATCATTATCAATTACCCTGATCAGATTTCCTGACATTGCAATATTTTGACAATCCTTTTTTCCAGGCATTTGGACCTATTGCTAACGTAGCCAAGAAAATAGTTGAGAAGAACGGGTTTGGTGAAAAGATATCTGTTATTGGAAATCGTTCGACTGATTTAGAACTTAAAAAAGGTGAACAAAACAATAGTTTTAGACCCTTCCACTAAAGGCCCATATTCTCCCAAAAGTCATCACAGCCATTTGTTTTTGTTTTTAGATGACTGAATGCACTCACTCAGGTGAATCAGTCAGGAAACAACATGTCAGCTATTTGAATAATTTCATGTTACATGCATGAAATTCAGTCATGGTGTGCACTGCCTTTTTGCCGAATGTGGGCCTTTTGCCTTTAGAACATTGTTTTAATAGGACAAGCAGATGACTTTTGGAGGGCATATAGTCTATTTGTGGCCCAAGTGTCATAATCTGAAATTAGTGAGTGACATGCATATGTTGATTATGCAAATTGTAAGTGTAACTTGAGCAACATGATTTTGTGAAAGTATTCCTTCGATTGGATTATTACACCGAGTGGCATCATTTGTGCTCGAATAGAGCAAGGGTGAAAATGATGCTACAAGAGACACTAAAAAAATATATGCCTGAGAAAAGTCATGTGATTATTATTATTATTATTATTATTATTATTATTATTATTATTATTATTATTATTATAATCATCAATACACAAGGCCAAATCATACAAATTCATTTAAAAAGAAAAAAAGTAATGTTTAACAGAGATGTAGCATGAAGCTATGATACATGGAAAGTTGCTGCTGCAACAATCTGATCAGCTAAACAAAAGGCAAAAGTTGAGAAAAAAAAGAACAAAAAAACTCATCCACAAAAGTCCGCACCAACTCTGGCATTGAATAGGTATCTCATTGGCCAAGCAAAGTTGTTTGACATCTCTGCAGCCAATCAGAATCAAGCTTGCATGATTCAGCATTTTCAGCCGGGCATTTCCTGTTTGGCTCGCAAAAAGGCATGTTTTACAGAGGGCAGTGCAGTAAATTGTCATTTGGCCGCACATATTGATAGTAATAGCTATTAGTTAAATGTAAAAAAATATTCACAACACTTTCATTATATTATTGCTGTTTTTGTTTTCTGTAAATACACTGTGTTGTGGGGAATATTAAATTTAAAACGCCATGTACCGATAAGTTGCTTTCTATTGTTTTGGGACCCAAAGTAGTGGCAGTACATGTTGTTTGTTTGTTGTGTTAAGGAAGGTGAAATAAATCTCTTGGGAGCTTTAGAGAGTAACAATTATAATTATTATTAGTGGTTATTGTTAAATTTCACTCTATGTTCTGTTATTGCAGATGGACATATCCTCAGCAGGGCTAATTTACTAGTTACAGAATTATGGGATACAGAACTTATTGGTGAGGGAGCCTTACCAACTCTCAGAGATGCCTGTTGTCGTCTTCTTGAGGTATTTGGTGGTCACTGTGTAATTTAAGGTTTGAAGGCTTGTGAAAATGGAACAGGATCAAACCAGAAAGTATTTATGCATGTAAAATAATATGTATCTAAGGTACATACCAAGAAGAACATGGAAAGAGACACTACGGCAAGATTTGGCTGACCTGGGCGTTGAGGAGAGAGTGGAGCCGGACCGGGCAAGATGGAGACGGATCATCGCAAGTCCAAACCCAAATATGGGAAACGACAGGCTATAAATGAAATGATGATGATGATGATGATCATGATGATGGTGGTGTGTCTATTAGGTCCATATATGTAAGACATTCCATCAAAGAGGTGGAACAACTTAAGGATGGTGCCTACTAATTCAAAGGTATTTTTGCGTGGTTTACTGATTACAATGTTACTATGTATGTGGGAAAAGCAAATCTTTACAGGTGTTACTGAAATCCAAAAAGAAAATTGGGGATAACCACACATTTTTCGAAGGTAATTAATCAACAATATTTGTAGCAATGTATGGCAATGTATGGCAATGTATGGCGTTCTTTTCCAAATTGAAGCTTATTTATCTTTGGAAAATGTGCGGTTACCCCCAATTTTCTTTTTGGATACAAAGAGCAGTTGCTAAGTTCTGCTTTCTCTGCATAATTTTGAACCGTGCAAAAATATCCCTGTGTTAATAAGCACCACCCATAGGAAATCTGAGTATCTTGAGATGCGCAGAACATATGCGCAACAGTTACAGTAGTAAGCACCGTCCTTAAATAGGAGGTGACAGGTACATGTGCTAACCAGATTTTTTATCTCACATTTTTCTAATTCTTCATTAGTTGTTAATAAGTTCTGAAAAGTTTTTCATGGAGAATAATATATTGTATCATATTGTATTCTCCTTATTGGTGACATATTGGATTTCATTAGTTTTAGACAAGGTACTAAAATTATTGTTTTTTAGGCATTTTTTAACCCTAAAATGCCCTTGCATTCTCAAATATATTTTGAGGCTTTGGAAGTTCTTGAACTACAGTACTTTGGTAACACTTTGGCCATTGAAAATCACTGGACTCTAAAACAACAAAATTATGTTACATTTTGGAACTTAATCAAGAAATAATAATGTAATTTGCTACTCTTGTTTGGGCCTTTGTTATAATGGAACAAACTGTAGAGTGCATACTAGGTTCAATAAGTAGCGTAAGGGTTTAAGGGTTATTTGATGAGTAATGAAGATTTTATTCTCGTACACAGCAATTATTGTCCAGCTTAAGAGAAAGAAAAAGTACTACACTGTATATTCAGAATATTCAGAGTTAAAGTTTGCCTCAAAAATAAGTCACTCCACTTGAAAGTATTGTACCTTGAGTTTTTTATTTACAAATTTTGGAAGCTCTATTGGAATTAATTACTTAAAACAAATCTGCCATACCAGTACTTCACTTGAAGTAAATGAAATTATTTTCGTCATCAGCCAGATTTTGTTAGTGTCCCTGCTGCAGCTACTGTTTACGCTCAAGTTGTTGGTAGTGAAAGTCTTTGGAACATGCATCAGCTTGATGCAAAACAGGTATGATACAATACCTTGAAGAAGACCGACAAGTTGGTCGAAATATAGGTGTTCTTTGTAAACGTGTCTTTTCTTCATTTGTGTTTTATATATGTATGTCACTGTTAGTCTTGAGATTGTCCACAATTTACATGGCTTGTATAGTTAGCATGCCTTGGAAAACAAAAACTTCTGTCTGGAAAACAAAAGTGTTCATTCTACCTTCTGGATGTACAAGTTAAAGAATATTCACAGCTGAGAATTATGTTGTACTCTACATTTAAAAAGGGAAGAAAACTTGAGAAGTATTTTGACTGAATCCATCTCATGGTGAGCATGGGTAGATCTATAATACCGCTTTCCACTGTTTTACGGAAATAGGTCAGAAATACAGGAAAGGGGACTTTCTATGGTTAAAATCCAAAAAATTCCCCGGGAACTATGCCCCCAGACACCTCTAGAACTTTTTTGTTGGTTTGGAAAGCGGTCATTATTATTTTATTCCAGATCCGTCCCTGGTGAGAGTTGACACAACATGACCTGAAATAATAGTGCCCTGTACTAACCAGATGTCTTTTCGTTGCTTATTGAAAGAGTTACCGCCTCTGAGACGTACAATAGATTCAATCTATACAATTTGTTCATATTGATCCTTAGCACATGATCAGTGTAATGTTTTCAGATATCAGATGACCTGGATGTTACTTTACCAAGTGATATGGAGGAGTGTGGAGGAACTGCAGGTGTCTTTGATCTACATGTTGACGAACTCTTGAACAATGAAATTCACATTTTATCAGCACCTGTTCCAGTTTTGAGGTACACTTGCCCTGCCTTCAGACTTAAACCATCAACCCCTTTAGGCACCATAGGGCACCCCAGTTGACGAGTAAATTCATCTGGAGTTAGACAGAGTAAAATCTGTTATAATAAGTCTCACTCCCAGGGGTCAATGAGTTAAAAATGTTATCTATTTTGGATTTAACCCTTTGATGCCTGAACGGACCTGAACTGGCCATACTTGGTATTTTACTCTGTCAAACCCCAGACGATTTTACTCATCAATGGGGAACCCCCAGGAGTCAATGGGTTAAACTTCTGTTAGCCAATTGTAACAAAGTAGTGATCTGTTTTCATTAGACTGTAATTAAAAGTAATTCAGACTATCATTAGTCTGACTTACTAATACTAACATGTTTTGCTCTGGAGGTAAAAAAAAAAACAGAAGCAGGCTCGATTCGTTCAAAGTCAATGAACTGTTTTAGTCAAGCCTACATCATTTTAAAATAACGCTGACTGGTAACGACTCCATTGGTTGAGCATCAGACTATTGTGCGGGAGGTCATGAGATCAAAAACTCTGGGCAGATCAGCGCATGGGGTCTTGAAATACATGTAACTGAGGAGAAAGTATTGCCCTTTTTAATTAATGACATAAATTATGCAAATGGTTAGAATTTCTAGTCTCCTCGGTTAAGGACAATAAACCATGGGCCCCATCTCACAACCCTTCAATGTTTATTATCCTGTAATTATAACCCTGTGGGAGTTGGTTTGTCGAAAGCTGCTGTACTGAAGAGACTGTATTGCTCTGATCAAGCAGTAGCGAAAGACCTTACAGAGAGTATGGTGCTGATGAGATGTAAAAATGTAGTAGCCACAGAGAAGGCAACACTTTTCTTTTGTCCTTTGGGAAATGAGCTTGCTAGCCTCATTAGCAAGCCCTGATCTCAAAATAATTCTTGCTTTAAAATGAGGCAAGCTAGGCTAATCTGCACTACATTACTATAGTTAATTGCCAGGCCAGACCATTTTATCGAGCATTCAGTTGGTCACCCAACCCATAAAGTCTTTCAAAATTGTCAAGGTGTATTTTAGTTTCAACTTTAAATTCCAGGTTTGACTTTTGCAATAATTTTGCTTCGGAAAAGTCAGATTGCATAAACAGAGTATCGATCCCAGACACTCAAGACAAAATGGACAGTGATCAAACTGTGTCCCAGTATTGTGCTCAGACGTCTGTGACGCAATCTGGTGTTAGTCACTGTATCATCATGTGGTGGACATTAGATATGGACATTGATGGAGAAATAACTCTCACAACAGCTCCTCGATGGGCTCACCCTAAAGGTGTCAACAGACAGGTACATGTACTCTACACAATCACAATTTACTTTAACAGTTTCTTTAGGCAGGAAAATACCTTTCATTGTGTATCTCTTTATGTATTGTATTTTTATGGGTTTTGTTTTTCAGTTTCATTATGTTCATTGGTCATCCTTGTTTTACTTACAAATAGGTTGTTTTCATGCTATTAACTTTTATTTGGCATAATTGTGCAAAAATACTCCTTAAGTTTGAGTGTACGGTTTAGGTTTTTCGTTCTCGCTTCAGTCCAAGGCATTTGCCTACTACGATATTTCTGCCTTCATTTGTTACATAAGTGTTTTTAGTTTATTTCCACCTTTTATGTTCAGTCGTTACCATTTTCTAGTCACTTTATAGACCATATTCATAAATGGTGGCTGGTTAATATTTTACCAGTATTTATTCTTTTATCTTCGTGGTAATGAGACCAAAATGCCTCGCTCTAAAGCAATATTAATTTTCTTTTCTATTTTGTCTATGCAAATGAGGCTGCAACCTTGGTCATGTAAGGGTTGGAAAACTTAATTCTATATGCATTTTGCCCCTCTCCACCCCTGTGCAATGTTGACAAAACACTTTCGTCTAACAAAAGTCTGCATTTTCCCGTTATTTTTCCAACATTGAAAGGGGGAATGGGGGTACCAATGCTTATTCAGTTGGCATTTCGGTTATGATTTCCTGTTTTTGTGCACTTTCCAACACAATTTGTCCATGGTTGTTGTAGTTGGTCTTGTAAGAGCACAGACAGAGGAATGATTTATTGCCCACCATTTATGAAATTATACAGTCCATTTTATCTCTTTTCTTAATTGTTTATTTTCAGATAGCTTTAGTAATGCTTATGCACCAGTCAATGTGAATCCCTGTCCCCCCCCCCCCCCCCCCCCTCACATCTTGGGAAATGCTTTGGGTCTGATGTCTCTGCCCTAAGGAGCTTCAAAGAAATACACAGATCACATAAAAAAACTACAAAGTACACTGTGACTGTCAGTGAATGGTCAAATGGCAAGAAAGGTTGTTGGCTTTTACTTGGTTATCTGCCTCCATTTTATTGGATAAACAAACATGTAACTTGGAAAATCACTGCAATCCTGCCTTTCTAGATCAAACTTTCAAGGTGCAGCCTCATCTTTCAGAGGCAAGTTTAATTTCTTTTGAGACTAATTAGACTGATAAAACAGTGTGCTTTCTTCCAAAAAATCCTTGCCAGCTCCCACATGTTCCCAGGTACACTGTATTTGCCCACAATTCTTTGGTCTCATGGCTCTCCAAGACAACAGGTCCTTGGCCTCATAGCCTTCTTCATGGTGTTTCCTTCTAAGAACACTTTACAAAGCACTATCTGAGTATTCTTTACTAACCTTTTACTTGTGGTTCTCCAAGTACTATTCCACCTTGTTTCGTAGACAGAAGACTGGATGCTTTGCTCATTCCCTGAGCTCTGGGATGTGAAAGTGATGATTTCAGGCATACTTCCCGTGTATGCATTACCCCTCCCAGGCCCCAGTCCAGGAAGTGGGGTGGGGGGGGGGGGGGGTGGGGGGGGGGATTTACATTGACTGGTGCATTAGTTTTGATTAACTGAAGTGGAGGTGGCTAGTGGTGGATATTACCGAGCCGCAAAGCGGCAAAGTAAATATCCATCACTAGCCACCGACACTGAGGTGAATAGTTGTTTTATAGTATATACTAAAACAGTGAGATAATATAGCACAAAAAGATAATTTTAGCTCATATGATAATTTATGCAAAGATTACAACATCTTCAGGCGCAAATTCCGCTCGATATGGTCGGAGGTGAATAGCAAAGGATATCCGGAGTTTGAGTGGCCAATCAGCTCGGACGTTCAATGCTATCCACTGTTTTAGTATATACTAATGAAGAATACAATCATGTATTTAACACTTTGCATTCACTGTATAAATGGCCAAAATCCTCCAATTGTCTATACATGGTTCTTCTTTATGAAGAATACAGTAATATATGGTGATAGGAAGTGACATTAATGCTTTAAAGTTTCAGAAGGGAATTTATAATTTATATGACTATCCTATACTCCCAAGTGTTATTGAATTGGTATTTTATTTGCAGTGGAGGGACCATTGGATGCAGGCAGTTTATTTCTTTAAAAGACCACTGTGTGTACAAGAAGGTAGTGGAAGGTCACAATAATAATAATAATCATAACAGTAACTGATCCGTGTAAATGATAATTCTCCAATAAGGGGATTTTGTCCAATAAATGGTACATGTCAGTAAAGGTTTGTGAATGTGGAATTCAGGAAAGAGTTAAATAATACATTCAGAATGTCCAATTCAATATTATTTTGTCTAGGATTGTAGGTCATGGTTGAGTGCCAGTAGCATCAACATTCATTGAAATGTTACCGGTAGTATATTTAACAATTATTCGCCGAAGGCGAAGTGATTATCGGTGAATATTCACTGAGACAAAGTCGAGGTGAATATTCACCTATAATCATTGAGCCTGAGGCGAATAATTGTTTTAGTATAAATACACGGGTGATTATTTCAAAAAAGAGAAGAAAAAAAAAAAGATTTGAACACGAAATCATCTTCACTTACAGTGGCAAAACGACTACTGGCAGCCATTTTGTCCGTCGAGGTGATTATCGGCTGATAATCCGAGATAGCGAGCCAATGAGAGCGCGCGATTTTGTATAATCACCTGTGTATTTATACTAAAGTGTATTTAGTGGACTCAGCATTATATTTTGGCTTTAATTAATCTTATCAATAGGTGATTTTTTTTTACAGGTGATACGCTAAATATTCAGTGTTGTCATGATGACTATAGTATTTGGTTTGATGTTACCAAATCAACAAAGTGAGTGCAGTTGGTTGTATATGGACCTCCTTATCAAACCACATGACCCTACCTTGGTTGCTCAAAGCCTGGAGAACTTTATGTGTTGGTTAAGCCACAATTTGACAGTTTCAATCTGTGCCGTGATTTCAGTGTTTGCGCACCTTACCATCAATAATTTATGCACACTCTAAGCACTTCTAAGTAAAAGCATGTACGGAAACCTAATGGCCAGCGTTTAATGTGGAGTATGTTTTATGCTATGGACTCGTATCCACTAGTGACTCGTATCCACTAGATAAAGTTATCCAGCCTCTAAACAACTGGGGTCGGTTGCTGGAACCTTGGTTAGCGCTATGAAACCGCTGGTTAAGAGGTATCAAAACCTATAGGTTTCTATGGTATTTAATGCTGGTTAGTGCTCACCATGCTTCGAGCAACCCAGGCTCGGGGCCTGGTCTTGACTTAATATGTACAGCATTCCAACATACTACGCATTCATTCAAGTTTTGGTGTCTACATGTATGATACAATTTTTTTTTTCTTACTTCCATCGATCATTCTAGAGCCAGTCCAAGGACCTCTCATTAGCTCCTTTTGTTCGTCCGCCAGAAATTGTTATTACACCATTGTTTGAGTCTTGTTAACTGACTGTGTCTCTAGAGATTGGTTGCAAACCATCGATAGTAAGGCAAATAACTAGATTAGATGGATTACATAATTATAAAACTTATCATTTAACGCAATTACCAGTCTCTTAAAGGTTTAGGCTCTTCATGTAAGTACAGGATGATCTTTGTGCAGTGTTGGTAACTTCTAAAAAACTGTACAGCACCTCGGCACTGACGTTATGCTGCATTATTTCAGTTTTTGGTTGCTAAAATTTTGCTGATTGTCGAAATCAATAGGTTTAAGATTGCAGGATGACCAAGTCATTTTATGAACACTCAAACATGATGCCATGTATAATTAAAATATTTTGTGTTGGAATGAGACAAACTCTCATCTATTACGTCAGTGAGCAATCCATATTTTTTGCTGGATCTGTCATTGACCAATGAAACTTTTAGTATGTTTCTGTGGGCTAGTTATTTTTCCTGTTCCGTTGCAGGTTCCAAAACAGATTTGTTTCTCATTATTGTCGTTTTCCCTTATTTGTTTGATTTAATTCTTTAGGATTGCAACAACAGTTATTGATCGACCTCTGTGTACGTGTGGAGCACATGTAACTTGGAGCCGCCATAGATTCGCTATGCTGAACAACAAGCAACGTTCTCAAAAATTTAGACAAGCCTTGAAACAGGTGAATCAAGTTAGTTTTCTTACTGCATGATGAGTGTGCAATGAGTTATTAAGTGTGTAAAATAATGGTTTGACACTGACTAGTTTTTGATGTTCCGTTCAAGACGTTTGACGACGACTGGTGCTTGAGCCTTCATCAGTTGAAATATTTTCGTTAGTGTGCGTGATTCAAAGAGCAGCACGTCGATCGTTCGCTGAGGAAAAATTCCGCGTGAAGTTTCAAGAAAAGAAAAAAAAACGAAGCGCGAGACTTACGCGCGTTCCAAAGACTTGTAGATTTCCGGGATGACTTTGTGGTCACTTCCAGATTGCGGATCAGAGTGGACATGAGGCTAACTTTCATGAGCGATTCCTTTTTTGAAAGGCTGGTCAATTGTCAATAAAGGATTCACAACGTGGAAATGACCACATTTCCATCCCCGGAAAGCTACAGTTCTTTGGCACGTGTATGTTAGTCTCGCGTTACGTTTTTTTCTTGAAACTTCACGTGGAATTTTTCCTCAGCGCACGTTCGCCTTGCTGCTCTTTGAATCACGCACAGTAACATAAATATTTCAACTGATGAAGGCTCAAGCACCAGCCAAATCGTCTTGAACGAAACATAAAAAAAACTAGTCAGTGTCAAACCATTATTTTACAATGTTAGCTCCTGGCTACCACTGCTCTATTTTTGATCATTTATTAAGTTCTTTGGTTCCATCTTTGTAAGAAACCCACAAATGGCACAAATTGACATGTTGCATGGCAAACTAGTTCTTTTTGTTTTCAGCTGGTTGAAGAAGGTAACTCTCGATGCCTATGTATTGGTGATGGATCCTTGCTTCCTGTACTGGCTGCAACAGCTGGATTTGAAAAGGTGCATTCACATCAATCCTTCATGAAAAATAGTATTTTTATGTATACTGTAGCATTGTGAAATATAGCAATTTCTTCAAAATTGTACACTAAAATAATTATATTTTGTTGCCAAAGAAAAAAGGATTCATTTTTGTAGGCAACCATCACATTTGGCAACTGTAAAATTAACTTAGTTCTAATTCCAACAAAGGCCTTCAGCAATTTTTTTATCAAGTTACTATGCGTGTCATAAAGTTGCACTTCATTGTGCCGAAGATTGTATTGGTCATAACACTTACTTTTTGTCTCAGGTTGTCACGTTAGAGTCTTCTGTTTTGTACCAAAAGTTCCTTAGAAAGGTAAATACTGTGGATTTTCCTTTTTGTGGTAGTGCAAAGTAAAAGCACTACACACTATGTCACCGGGTTGTTAAGGTAATGTTACACGAGCCGACTTTTAACTCCAATTTTTAACGCAACATTGTTGCGTTAAAAGTTGCCTCGTGTAACAGGGTGCACAGGGCGATTTTTAACGCAACATTTTGTTGCGGCAACATGTTGCAGGTTTTTGAAAGCGATTCAAAAACCTGCAACATTGTTGCCCGAATTTTGTTGGTGTTGGTGCGTGTAACACCCCCGCCGCTGACTTTGAACGCAACATCGTCAAGAGCTAACTCTCTTATTAACTGATGATATACCCCTCTTTCCTCCCTCCGTCTAATCCAACTTCTCGTCCAAATAATTCGTTCCCGATTTCTTCCTTTTTCATCTTCTAAATCGTCCACTAACAACAGAACCTGAATGATTTTCAGCCGCCGTCTTCTGAACTCACTGTCCGCCATATTTGTCGAGCAGGAGCCTGGGTTCAAGTGTTGCGTGCAATGTTGCGTTAAAAATCGTCGCGTGTAACATACCGTTGCCGCAACAAAGTTGCGTTAAAAGGTGTCTCTTGTAACATGGATTAAAAATCGGCGTTAAAAATCGGCTGGTGTAACATCATAAGAGTGTAATAAGAGTGCAAGTCCGTGCTATCAACAGGCCCGCAGGGCGTGCATAAATCACGAAAGTAAACGGGTCTGGTAGAAGCGTGCTTAAATTTCAACAAATGAGCCTCAAATTTGTGACGCTGATCAATGAATAATAAAGCCGCTTGTATATTGAAAACGATAGAATTACCCAAAGAGATGGAATTTTTGACTTTGTAGAAACAATGGTCAACCTCAAGAGTTCGGCGATTGTGATCTTTGTGTTGAATTCGCACATTTCTTGTCAAACTAGAAACTAGAACACTTGAAAGAAAAAAAAATTAGCAAAAACAAAAATCCGGCGTTTTGCCATCATTTTGACACAGATGTATCCTTTGTGTCGCGAGTTGTTAGTAAACACACAAGGTAACTTGATCACGGCAGTCGGTGAATTCGATGTCACTTCGATTTTGCGATTTACTTGTGCAGCCAAAAGTACAATAGAAAAATTGAACGCAGCAAAAATCTCCCAAAATGTTTTTCGCTGATGTAACTTTTTATATTCACGGTATAAAATTTATGTTGTTGCTGATGAAAAAATATTTTATTCTCGACTGACACTTCCTGGAAACTTCCTTCTGCTCTTCCTAAAAACTGTGTATCAATATTTATTACACATAACATGAGAATTTTATTCCATAAAGCTCATTTGTACAAATCTATACGCTTTATTTTCACATGTGGAAAAGGCTTATACAGCCAATCAGAATGGCGTACAGCTATTTCACATGTGGAAGTATAACCAATCAACGATAGCGTAAAGGCGCACTCGTTGTTTGTGTCAAAAACCCTCACTCGCTCGTTCCTCGCTCGTTCGGGTTTTTGACACAAACAACTCGTGAATAAAACCCCGTACGCCGCACTTTCTATGACGTAAACTATATTTATTTACTTTTGCATCAATATTTGTTTTGCATAAATCAGGCCAACAAAATCTGTACCTTGCTTAGTTCGCATTTTTGAGCGTTAAAATAGAATTTTCGGTCCTATGTATCTGACAGCAAGTCGTATATTTTTAGGTCTCCCATTTTTAACAACTTTGTAATCAACCACGGCTCGGACTTAACGGTCGTCATTTTCATGGAGAAATGACAATTTGGCCATGGGACTGATATTTCTTGTGTTTAACCAACTAACCACTAAGCAACCCAGAAGGAAGTTGCCTCCCCGAATTTTGTTTGGGTTCAGAACAAAATGGTTGGTCGTTAATAACAGACGTAGATTAAGTCTCATGGTTTATCAAGAGCTCCAAACTATCCACATAGCATGGTGATTAGAAAAGTCTGCCTTTCCCTCGCTTAACTTATTTGTTGTGTCACTGCAAACCTAACACCCCCCCCCCCGCACAGGAGACCTTTGGGTAGAGGGTCGTGTGAAACTGCAACTATTAACTGCTGCTGAGCCATAGTGGTCTCTCTGAAATTAACAAGGTTGGGGTGACGTATACCCACTGACTTTTTGGCCAAATTTTTTACTGTTTTTCAGTTGATAGATTTAAATGATTTAGGTGACCAAATTGAAATTATTGGTCGTGAAGCAACCAATCTGCTACCTCAGGACTTACCCAGTGATCAGGTACTTTCCAATACCTTTTCTTATCTTTAGTTTCTGCTCTTTTGATGTACCTGAACAGTATGTCTGGATGTTATGCACAGGCTAAGTTTGACTAAGTTGCTAAGTTTGACCACGAGAAATGAGTCGAGAGAGCACATACCCTATATTTAATAATTATTCCATTAGCGCGCGTTGGATATCAGATGGTAAATAGCCAAAGAGGCGCGTAGCGCCGAGTTGGCTATAACCAGTCTCATATCCAACAAACGCGAATGGAATAATCATTAAACTCCAAAAATTTAGAAGTACGAAATACGAGCGAAAAAAGCAAGAAAATCCGAAAATTTATCGTCAGGTGCTCTCGTTCTCCACGCAACCTCAAACGTCGTTGTCAAGACGAGAACGGCAAAGAAATGTATCAAAATGTAAAACGCACGTGCAGGGCGTGTAGAACTATTGTTTTTGCTATTTAAAAATAAGAACGTATCTTTTAAGTGTTGAAACTGGTTTGAGCTACCTTAAAAAGGTTGAAATAGTCACAAGGTGATTACAATAACGTGAATTTTTATTTTGAGATGACGTTCTCGTTGCCGTAACCGTCGCTATTGCTTAAGCTCCCTACTACGGTAAGTTAAGAACGCGACGTTTTTGAACCACGAACGGAAACCAGAAGTGAACATTTCGGATTCCAGGAGAGCAGTCTCTCCCAGATTGTTGCCTAATCGTCTCTAACAGTGAAAAGATACTTAAAATATAAATGTGGTAGTGTTAAGGCAAGTCAAAAAAGAAAAACAGATCACTTCCAGTTGCAGTCCATTGCCCAAAAACATCTCGTGGGTTAACTACCTAATCTGTTCGTTTCACTGATTTGATTTGTGAATTTGATCAACTCGTGTAAGGTTCACTCATTTTTTCCCTAGCAAGCCAGTTCCTGTCACTAACTGGTAGTAGCTTTCCCAGGATAAAATCTAACAATGTCTAACACATTCTCGTCACCAGAGCCTCGGGTCGACCCAAGGCTCTGGGAAACTCTGCGTAGCAGAACATGCGCCGTAGGGTTCTTACAGCCAAAAATTGGCTATTTGAGCCTTACGGCGCCTGCTCACTCCTCGTGCTAACATGAACGCACCAATTAGAGACGCTTTTAATGGTTCTTCACGAAAACCAATGAGAAGACACTTTGTTTCAGGGTTCCCCAGAGCTCTTCTCTCCCTCGGTCAAGAGAAGAGCTCTGGGGTCGAGATTGTGTCTAACAATTTAACTTGCTTTGTTTTAGATGTCCCAGTGCGCAATTGCGTTCCAGTATAGTAGTTTTTGTACCGTGTGATCCCTAAGCTGCAAAAGGCCCATTGCAACCACGGCCTCCCCCCCGACCCCCGGGACGCTCCGAGGGTTGTAACATCTGTACAGTGTTACATAATGAACTTTCCCTGTCCCTCGGGGGAAACTTCACTATTACAATCCCCATTGGTATGACCCCTGTGTGTCACTAGAAGATTATGCTAATCTGGCTTCCATAGTAAATGATTGTTAACGCGATAGCTGCCGCAAGGTTTTCATATCGTTGCAGTTGCTAGTAGAATCGCTGTGTATACCTTTTTCAGCACGCGGAATAAGGAAAAGCGCAAAAATTATTGTTGAGGAATTTAAATCTTTTCAGCTTTGTTCAACATATTTTGGAGTACTCGTTGTTCGCTGCCGCCAGGACGCTATCCCAGAAACCTTCAGAAAGGCAAAAAGGAAGCGGATCATGTTCGGATGATTTCTTTAATGACAACGGAAGAACAAATGCTCGGACCAAAACGATGTCCTAAAATTTTTTTTCCCAACAAAATTACAGTACAAACATTTTGTCAAAGATGTTTCATGGCGCTCATTTAGCAAAAGATGCAAATTACTGCAGAGGCCATTTCCGAGGTCATGTCTTCCGCCTCTTCAAAGCGAGTCTAAGAGCGAAGTTTTTGTGATGGTAATTAGTTCTACTTTACATATGAATGAAAACTAATTTTCATGAGAAAAACTTTCACCTTAGACTCGCTTTGGAGAGGAGGCAGACATGAACTCGGAAATGGCCTCTTGTGAGCACTTTAACCGACTACGAAGCCAGACCAAAAGTGGCCGACAATGACTCCATTGGCTATTGCTATTCTTTCTGCCATGCCGGAACTGTACATGTAACGCTTTTCGATGCCCAAACCTCGTCCCACTTTGTCAATGCTAGCGTTACAAGCCCCGCGAAAAAATCCTCGCCAATTTTAACAAATTGTTTTTGTTCCCTTACCCCCGGAGAAAGGCAATTCCACGGACATGTCCCCGTTACTTCCCCGTTACGTCCGTGGGGTCGGGGAACCGTGTTTTCAATTGGCCATTTCCGAGTTGCTGTTTGCGTCTGGTTCAAGACGAGCCTTGTTGCTCAACCACTCAAATGATAATGAGTTTGATTTGCATGAAAACCTATTTGAATGGTTGTGCACCAGGACTCATTTTGAACTAGAGGAAAACAGCAACTCGGAAATGGGCTATTAACTAGTGCATTACTCTCTCTCTCACTGTTAGTCGCTCTCACTAATGAGACGCCTGTACACAGGCTCCCGAGTAAAGGAATAACGGTTAGTTTTGTTTATGCCATTTTTACGCGTTGACAAGTTCACCCTTTCAACATTAATGTAATCATTTGTTTATTTGGTTTATTTTTGTAGATTGATGTCATTGTAGGTGAACCATTTTTCAACAGTGCTCTGTTTCCGTGGCACAATTTATATTTTTGGTACGCTGCATCCAGCATCGCAAAGATAGTCAAACCAGGAGTGCAGATACTGCCCGGCAGCGCTACTCTCAGGGCCATGGCAGGTCAGATCTTTGGGAGAGAACGTGAAGACCTGGTCCCTTTTTGTTGCTCAAGCACAAACATAAGAAAAAATCCCCTGTGGGTTTGGGAGTGAAAATGTCTTCTTTCCTTGTGGTTATTCTCATTTCTCTAATGGGAACGCTCGTGAAGACAGTAAGCATCGTGGTTATTTCACCTTTGTCAGTCAGAAGAACGAGGACGACCAACGCAAAAATGCGACAATTTTTTTAAGTCTAGCGATAGAATGAAAATTTGGCTTTTGTTGATCATGATACATCGTATTTAAGATTATTTGTAACCTGATTTTCGGTTACGCAGATGAGATGAAGCTAAGTCTAATGTGGCTTGGGATGGCCCCCGGTTAAATACATTTGATCTTCTTTTCAGTTGAGTTTGAAGATCTGTGGAAGTTTCACGCTCCCGTGAACATTGTTCAAGGATTTGATGTCTCCTTGTTTGATGAATTGATTGAGGTAAGGATTTGAAGGTTTTGTTTATTTCTGATGTGGCACAGAAAGAGTTCAAAATAGTTCAAAAGAGTGCGGCTCAGTTCTCACTCCCCGTCCGCTCATGCGCAAGAACGGTTGTGTTTTGGGGGAAGGGGTGGGGAGGGAGGGATGTAAAAAACAAAATTAAAGGAATAAGGAGTTAAAGCAACGACGACGACCCACCTCTTTCTCAGGGTCTCTCTTCTCTGAGAAACCCTGGGAACGAGGTTGCGACGACGACTAGGGCAACGAAGGCTGAGCCAGGACTTACCACACGCCCCCACTGAGAAAATGAGGTTTGTAAGACATTTATGTTATGTTGTGGCAATTGAATCGAGTAGGAGGGTACATTAGGGCCGATTTACACGGTACGATTTTTGTCGCATGCGGCAAGCTCACGACAGGGCTACGACATGACTTACGATTGTGCCAGCGTTTTAAACATGTTTTAAATGCTACGACATTTTTTCTGAGGTACACAACAATCGTAAATCATGTCGTCGGCCTGTTGTAAGCCGTTGTCGCATGCGACAAAAATCGTACCGTGTAATTCGGCCCTTACAAAGTCAGTGTCTCACTGAAATAGCCGTTTTGTCCATACATGTCTATATATAGCTGCCTAATAATGAGATCCATGGTGCTTTGCATGCACGTCACCAGGTGTCTGTTTATAAGTAGCGCGGATATCATTATCATCTTTGCATTGTGGCTGTACGGGGTTCGTACGTCATGAAAAACCTGGAAAGTCGTGGAATTTTATGATCGGTCATTGAAAGTCATGGAAAACTATAATTATAAATGGTAGATTAATCATTGCAGTCGTCAAAGCAAGGACAAA
Source organism: Montipora foliosa (assembly GCF_036669935.1). Lineage (NCBI taxonomy): Eukaryota > Metazoa > Cnidaria > Anthozoa > Scleractinia > Acroporidae > Montipora > Montipora foliosa. The sequence goes on along the minus strand of NC_090869.1, from coordinate 2,146,702 downwards.
ATGAAATAAAGACTAGTTTCTATCAAACAATCGGAAGTTTGGTGGACAGAGGTTAATTTATTCAAATTTTAACCGAGTTATGTCAGAAAATACCCTAAATAAGGACAGTTTTGAAAAATTTGTTACGTGGCATGCAGGTAAACTTAAGGTCATGGAAAGCTAGAAAAGGTGATGGAAAAAGTCATGGAATTTTAAAGAGCTCAAAAGAGTACGAACCCTGCTCTATTGGACAGCCCTCATACCTGGACTGTCACTCAACAAAACGAGCACTGTGAATGGTTGATTCTTGGTCACGTGCCCCTGATTAAATTTAAATGTATCCCAACCGGGATTAGTCTCCTTCGCAGTCACGCAACGCTCCAATGGGGAAGGGGAGCGTTGCGTGACTCCGGCCCGAGCGGCTGCGAAGGAGAGTAAACCGGGATACAATTCCGCAGTTGTTGCCCGCGCCGGATGTTTTTGCAGCGGTTGTTGAAGGGAATCTAAATATATAAAAAAGCACTTAATGTGTGGTCTCTTGGGAAACTAGTTCGTTTTGTTTTCCCTCGAGTTCTGATGTTTTCCTCGACTTCGTCTCGGGAAAACAAAACTGACTGTTTCACTCGGGACCATAAATTAAGTGTATATTGTAGCGCGCGTACTGAGCAATGTAATAATAAGGCTGTAACAGGTAAATTGCTTGGCGATGGGCGAAGGACAACTGAAAAATCTGATTCCTAGAAAGGGTTTGAACCTACGTCCACCTTAACAGCTGTCGGATGCTCTACCCATAGAGCTACTAGAACACCTGTGGAGCTAGGTCGTTTATCTAAGTCCTGAATTGACAATGTTGCATTTGAAAATTTGAGTCGAATGCCCGGAGAGGCATGACGCTGTCACTGGAGCCCGCAGACCAGAGGGACATATTGTCCATTAAGTGGAAAATGAGAATGGAAATGGAATTTGTTTACCCACGGAACACCTTAAGAGCGCTCAGGAGCTCGCTCAACATGTGTCCGTGCATTCCGGATCGAATTGGAAATTGGCAGTGTTAGTTTTTGAGGAGAGGGGAAAACCGGAGTACCCGGAGAAAAACCCCTCGGAGCAAGGAGAGAACCAACAACAAACTCAACCCACATTTGACGCGGGGACCGGGAATCACCACCCCTGCTTCCCTGCGAATCCTTTTTAGGACTCAGTTGTTTTTCAGTTGTTCTTTGGCCCGTAGCCAAGCAACTTTCCTATTCTCTACTTGCACAAATCCCATGATACACCTCTTTAACCCCCCTCCCTCTTCCCCGCCCAAAAAAAAACTTTGTTGCATACGCATCTTCATGTCCCAGGAGAAATTGCAAACAATGATTATGCAAAATTTGGGGGGGGGGGGGGGGTAAAAGAGGTGTATTATGGGATTTGTGCAAGTAAAGAATAATCTTTTCCACGAGCGCATTACACTGTAACTCTGTAGTTGCATTTTAATAGTGTTACTGCTTTGTGCCATTTTGTGCCGAGCGCGGGTAAACACGTGCAAGCTAGTGAAACTGTTTTCCTTCTGTCGAGACCCAATGAAGCCGGTGTTCTCGCTCCATGCAAAACGATGGTAAAATCTGCTTACGAGCCAACTGGCCCAACACGCCGGAGCCAATGCCCGGTTTCCGTAGCATGAAGCGACTACACCTGGGTGGAGAGAGGCACCGTGAGAGTAAACAGAACACAATGTCCCCAGCCAGGACCCGAACCCGGACCACTCAATCCGGAGTCGAGCACAGTAACCATGAGGCCACCGTGCCTCCCACATGCAATACGATAGCGATCGCAAAATTCATGGCTTGTTTCGGAACCACCTGGATTTTTCAGGTGTCTATCAAAGACAATTGCTTAAATATTCCCGATAAGTGCGAGGATCACTTCTTTCTTGTGTATTAAACAAACGACGCAAGACTCAGCACAACCAAGATACGCAGACGATTGAAGTTGTCGTAATTTGCGTCGCTTGATGATTACATGCAAGACTCTTTCGGCGAAGTTTGCGTATGTTGCTTACGTCAGCGTTGCACGCTCTAATCAAACTAAAGATTGTAAATTGTATTTTAGGGCTCAAAGCTAACAAATGAGGAAATTAACAATGAGTCCAGCCATGGAATCGCTCTGGAACCTCACCATTTATGGGAATACCCCTGCCGCGCTCTCAGCCAAGAAACTTCCATCATGAAATTCGATTTCACATCAAACATACCAAGCCAGAAAATTACAAGTGTTGGGGATATAAAATTGACGAGGTAAACTGTGGATAAAAATAGTATTGATGTAAAGTCGACCTCCAAACCCAATACGTCGCGCATGCCCAGAAAAACTCGGAACTCCGATCCAACTCCGATCCGATCCCATTATCGTCCCCACCAAGAATAGCGACCTCTGGCTGGTTCCGAAGTACGCGCAGTCTCTGTGGGGGTCTATTTTGGTGACCGTTGACAGCTACTAATTGTTTCAAATTTCTGAGATTGCGCAGACAAGCCGGAAGTCCGGGATTCGCGGACTTCCTGGTTCGGAACCAGCCAGAGGTCGTCATTCTTGGTGTTGACCGAAAGAATCGCGGCCTCTGGGGACGACAATGATCCGATCCCATCTTAAGCAATCTTAAGCAGCGCTGTTTGTGAAGCACTTTTCTGTCGAGTGCCCGTAAATCTACCCCAGCCAATCACAGCCGACTTAGACAGTCCATTTAACCAACCAGGGCCCGGTTGTTCGGAAGCCGATTACCGTAATCCAGGATTAGCGTGAACTTTTGTTTCATGTTTTCAACTTTTTGGTGAAAGTTTCTTTTGCTTATTTTCGTTTTTCAAGATTGACTTCTTGTAATGTAAACTTTTGCCGAATATCAGCGTTGAACAGCATTTAGGAGTAGAGAAATATACTCCTTGGTTAATTTTTAACCTGAGATTAGCGTTAATCGGCTTTTGAACAACCGGGCCCAGAACTCAAAAACTCATGAAGGCAGCCCTCGCCAAGCGCGAGAAAACGTCTGCGACCAAGCAACTGGTCGTTTTGCTTCTGATTGGGTGAGAAAGTAGTGGGATATTTGACTGGCCAATCGTGGAGCGCACTCGAGAAACTGCACAAGTGTGTTCACTATTAATTTTAATATACTATGTATCCTATTTTATCTTGATTCGCTTCGGTACTTTTTGCAGGTCAGGCATTCTTCATGGAATCGTCCTGTGGATGGACTTTAACCTCGCAGAAAAATTATCGGTCACTACAGGATTACAACAGGTAGGCAGTAAAAGCAAGGGACTATTTGTGACATCATTGTTTCCATTGGCTCTTTTTAATGTACGAAGAAGCTTGCAGAAAGCATCGTGTTAGAAACAAATTGGCTTCAAAACAAATCAAAGATTTTGGGGAATGTAATCATCTTCCTCGTTTGAACCCTTCTGGTGCCGATAACCGGCGAAACATTCGCAGTGGGTGGCAAAATCGCAAATAAACCCTTGCTTGGAATCTTAAAGGTTATCCGTCTCAACTTTTCAGTGAACTTTCGAATTGTTGGCTGATACAATCGACAATTACAAGTAATGCGGCAAAAATTGTAAACAAAGCTTAGCCCCTATTTACAGTCTTTCAGTTCCGTAGGCTGGTCGTAAGAGGGGAGGGGTAAATCCGTTTGAGTGCACTCAATAGGGAGCTTAAGCAACGAAAACGGCACGAATTTGCATATTTAGTGATTAAAAACAATAGCTTCGCACGCCCTGCACGTGCGTTTTTCACTTTTGTCCATTTCGTTGCCGTCGTCAGCAAAACAACAACGTGAAATAGCCAAGTTTTTGGTTTTATGAAGAACGTCAGCACTTGAGGATAAATTTTCATTTTCTTTCCTAAAATGGAATGCCGTTCCTACTGGTGTCATCTTTGAGGAATTACCACACCCTTGTCACATTAAAAACGTTGAAATAGTCACGAAGCGATTAAAATAACGCAAATTTATATTTTGAGATGACGTTCTCGTTGCCGTCGCCGTTGTCGTTGCTTAAGCTTTAAGCTCCCTATTTATATGGTGGGGGAGGGGAGCTCTTATACCATCCAGCCGATAACTCTAATGTGGCATTACTGTCTTTGGTTTTTCAGACAGAAAAGCTCAACGGAAAGGAATGGAAATTACCTTGGGTGCGTCACACGAAGCAAGGGGTGTATTTTATGAAGTCATCCCCTCGTATACAAGAGGAAAGTTTATTGAAAAACAATACTCCATCTGTTCGATATTCTATCAATTTCGAACCTACTACAGGAGAAATAGACTTCGATTTTCAGTTGTGCCCAAGTTAACGATGCATATCAACATTTAAAGTACTGAGAAACGGCGATATTCTCCTAGGGGTACGCTTGATGGTTTGACTACTTGTACAAACATAAAATACCTTCGTAAGCCGAAGAACACTATATCGTATTTACAATTCGTACATTTCACTTGTTGGATGTTGTTTCGTTTATTAATTTTCAAGGAAATTGGAATCTGACTCTTAAAATTTGCACAGTTTTACCTTAGCATGTTAACCGCTTTTCAGCAATAAAAATCCGGGGGGTCACTGAGTTCGTTTTCTGAGATAAAGTTTTAAGACAAACTATAGGGTATCTTTAGTGCTTCTTTTGTTACCATGGTAACCTACCCAGGTCACATCAATAACTGCATCTTGTTGGTGTTTCATTTGGTACCGTTAGAGAGTTGTGTAGATCCAATCCTTCCAAATACCAGTTTGAGCCCCCTTAATTTAAGTTCCTCCATGTGCCTGAAACACATTCAGTTGGCGACTTGTGCGCCGCAAAATTGAATACAGGCTG
>NC_090869.1:2126887-2131887 GCF_036669935.1 Montipora foliosa | reverse complement strand
ACCAATCAAATGGCCTGCATTATTGAGATTATTATATCTAATGCTTATTACATCACAAGCTAAATGGTAAGGTGGCAAGGAAGCCGCAAGAGAAACCACAGGGCTAATTCTTGTTGCAAACCAAGAATGACATTTTTTTGCAACACATTGTGAATTTAAATCACATTGTTTAGACCTTGTGAATATTAGTTAAGCCTCTCTCATCTCGCCTCCTCTTGCATGCCACTCTGGTAAGAAAGAGATATCTTTGTGGTATTCTTTCTGGCACATAGTAAAAGTATGAATCTGTATCTTACCACCAAAATTAGCACTCTCAATCCTGTCCAATGTTCTTGTGATGCAATCTGGAAACAAATGGGTTTTATTACTTGAGCAAATAATGTTATGCTCCATGAGAAAATTTTCTTTCTCTTACTTTTATCTCTACAAATTTGAAAAGTTTTCTCCATGACTCTTTTGTCCAATATTTCGCCCCAAGACAATAGACCAATTTCGATATACTAAAATTCAGTCCTAAACAAAAGGCATCATCTCGACGCTTTGGGGATTAAACTCATTCAAATACTTGTATCTATTCCCCAGAGCCTCAAGATGGTGCCTTTTGTTTAGTACTGAATTTCAATATATCGAAAGTGGGCTATTAATTTGATTTCTATTCTAAGCAAACGTTAAATCATACCATCATGACACTACAAACTACTGGTTTTAATCTCAGAATGGTCTTTTGTTTTCTCTAAATAATTATTGCTAATTGCCTCTAAAAGGGCCTGTAAAAGAATATCACCTGCTTTGCAATGCTGTCTGACCCATCCCTCATTTCTCCTTTTTCCCAAGCTACAAATCCTCCAAACATGCTGCGACAGGCACTTCCCGAACCCTGTCTGTGGCAAACAAAGCAATGCTGTAACGGCACATGAACATCAACAACTTCAACATAGGAATGTTTCAACTGAGCTATGCCTTAACCCTATGATAAGTTCTAGTTAACAGAGTCATGAATACATGCATGTGCAAAGGTTGTCATTAACTTAAACATAGATTAGTAAGTTAGACTAGTGCAGCCAATGCTATCCAGAGCTCAGATACATGTAAATCTAATTTAACCCATTGACTCCTGAACCCCTGCGTAAAATACGAGTAAAATCATGTGGGGTTGGACAGCATTAAAATCAATTAAGTCTCACTCCGAGGGGTCAATGGGTAAAAGGGGACACAGTTTTGGAGTGGATGCATGTAGAGATAGTTTATCCAATGATTCCCGAACTACCCTTCCCTCCCCCCCCCCCCCACTTCCCCCCTCCCATCAATGAGTAAAATCATCTGGCATTGGGCAGAGCAAAATCAATTAAATGTCTCACTCTTTGAGGTCAATGAGTTGAAGACAGTTAAGATGAGTAAAAAACGTTTACCTAGCTATCCGTGAAATTTCACAATTGATTTGGAATAATCTTGAAAGAGCAAAAACTGTAAAGATAAAATAAAGCAAAAAGGAAAAATATCAAGCAAAGAACATTCTTTGAAGTCTTACACATTCAAGTTCATTATGACTTGCTGGAAACAGAGAAACAGCCTAATGATGCAATAAATTATTTGAAGTGAGCCTTAAATACAAAGAATAGGATTATACCAGTGAGATGAAATTGACATGTTAATGTATTTAATAAATTAAACAACTTTTCTGTGACAGAATCATGCACTTGCTAATGGCATTGTCGATGCCAAAAGCTCATTTCACCATATTATATTTTGTCCTGTATAGCTAAACCTCTAACAACTGCGAATTTAATTTAAAACATAACTAAAGAAACAACACTTGTAACTTAAGATATGTTGAAGGAGGCTTGTCAAATTATAGTCTTGGCTACCTAAGGGTTAAATAAATGACTTGCATGCTGGTTATCATATCAATGACTACAAGTGTGATAACACAGACCTTTTAGTGTCACGTTTCTCAATCGAATCTTCATGGCCTTTGTGGAATGAATACGCTATTTTTGAACCAATTTTTACATGTATTTACCCTTTATTTCAGCCAAAACTGTACCATTTACCGGTAGGACAATGAGGATAGCAAAGCTGTGATGTCAAGAATAAATTTAAAGCTTCATGGAATTAAGAAATTTAATTTCTGATTCGCTTTTGAGGTGTTGCACAAATATTTGTTTGCACTAATGTAAAAGGCAACGAAAAAAGGACTTTCCACCCACTAATCAGATCTCTGCCATCAATTTAAATAATAACAATTATCAATTTATTACTGACAATTCTTATGAACTGAATTCTTCAATATCACAGCTTTTAAAATCAACCATTAAAATGGTGGTGACCCTACACTTTTAGCCTCTGTCCACCCATCCTCTGTTTTTGCCTCTCATCCACATGAATACAGTGTTCATGGTCACCGAAAACAAAGGTTTTGAAAATGCTCACCTGACTGTAGAAATTTTAAAAAGGAGGTTTCTTGTACTAGTGTGGATGTATGAAAACAGAGGTTTTTGTGTACTGTGCAATAACATCAGACGCTCGCGATACCATAGGGTGCATGCGTGTGCATGCTCTACGGGTGGAGGTTAGCATTTTCAAGTCATTTTGGTTTATTTGTGTGGACGGGCTAATACCATTCGAAAATGCTAACTATGTGGATGCAAAAATCTCTGGTTTCAAAAATATCTAGATACATATGGATTGGGTCTTAAAGCTTTTGTCTTGAGTTAATGTACATTCATTTGTTGCTGGTGTTGTTGTTGTTGTTGTTGTTGTTGTTGTTGTCAATAGTCACTTATTATAATGATAATTGCAATATATTGATGACAATCAATACTACTACATGTATAATAACTGTTGACCATGAAGGAGGGAATTCATACTACCTAAGCAAGAATATCCTGCCGCTGATGATGCAAGCCCTGCTGCTGTTGGGAAATTATTCTCTGAGCAGATATGAATGTGACAGTCCACGAGGTCTGACAAGTGCTCATTTTGAGGATTACTTTTGCTCAATTCCCTAACTGAAAATGACATCAATTTCATTCAAGCTTAAATGTCGATAAATGGAAAGGAGTAGTACTCGTTAGGAGGAGGGTTGGCAAAAGTGCCACCTCGCACATATGTGGGCTGGGCTTTCAAAGAGTCTCAACCCAGAGCTGATCCTGAGATTTTCGCGGAGAACCCTCATTTTCTCCTAAAGCAATAATCAGCATGCAGATGATTATAGTTACAACACTTGCAAGAAAATAAATTATTCATATCTTATTAACAATATTAATACATGTAAGCAAGATGCTTGTCAATGGGGTGAAAGGAAAACTGAAAAATCCGAGTCGTTGAACCAACGATCTCCATGACAACAGTCAGAGCTCAGTTGCTAACCATCAACAAGATCATTTACCATCAACAGAGCCCACAGAACAATGGGACACTTTGTCTTGACTGCCATAAGCATTAACCATCAATAAATGCACGTACAATGTACAGTAATTGCTCATAAAAAGCAAAGAATAAGCCTGCTGTAAAACCAAATAGGATTTATTCAACTTTTTTTGAAAGAACATGGATCTTTCATAGACACTAATCTTAATCCAAGCAGAGTCATGAACATTGACACAATTCTTGCAGACATCTAAAGGTCGTGTTCTTTATCCCATATCAACACATTTGTTCTGAAAATGCACCTTTACTCAAATCTTTTCTGACACTACACTACACAAAATGTATGAGATATAAAAAGTACAATTTCAAGACAAAAATAATATTATTGTAAAATGTGTTTACTAAAAGGATGTAAAGAGTCATACTATTATTATTACTGTTTCTTCCCAACATACTTTTTGTTAAACACTTTTGAATTCTAGGCATTTCAGCAATGTCATGCTTCCTAAAAGACAAAAGAAGATAATTACCACTGAGATATATATATACCGATACTATAATTATGGGTGCCTATTGATTCATTTAAGATCATTTCCATTCATACAAATGAATTTACAATATTATGTGAGGTTTTGTATGGTCAAAAAGCAACAACTGAATTCCACTTGCACAGGAAATGTCAGCCAGTGAAAACTCACCCCTGGCCAATGAATGCTCGCAAAAAATATGAAAATTAGTTTTGCACCCTACAACCCTTTGCAGGCGAGTAGGCAAATATTTACCTCTGAGTCATAGACACCACAAACTGCAAAAAGTGGCAGAGAGGTACAACAACATAATACCTGTCTTGTAGTTTGCTATGAGATCACCCTTTCATGCAAATTCACAAAATATCACAAATGACACAGCACACAAATGAGGCATTTCTTTCTTGTTCCATCAATCAACATTTTTTAAGTACTTCATGCAGCACGGCAAATTGTCAGATGAGTCTGCTTAGCATATAAAAGCCAGATATTAGTGGAATATAATGAGAAATTGCCTTGAATTCATTTTCTTTTTTTTAGCTTTCCCTAAGTATTTAATTGCACATAATTTTGATTTTTGACTGCAGTTTTTCCACCACATGTCATGAGAGCAAATAAAATCAGAATTTATTCAAAATGTTAGAAACATCACTCTTAACAAAGCAAGGTTGGTTCACCTGCCTTCCACTTGTGTGGTCAGGATTCGATTCCAGAGTTCAATTGTCATAATGATATGGGTTGATTTTCTTGATTTCTACTCCACTCAGAGATGTCTCTCTCAGAGTACTGCGGTTTTCCTCTCCCACCAAAAATCAAAATTTTTTTATTTGATTTGATTTGTATTCTCCCCTTGAATTTAGCAACTTAAGGCACTTTTGCTCCCGAAAGAAAAACTAAGACTTTTAATAAAAAAACGTTTGAAACCATAACTAAAAGCTACTATTACTTTAGCTATTGTTATTATAATGGATAGCAATAGCAGTAGCAGTAGCAGCAGCAAACTAAAGCAGGTTTGACAACGACCTAATATGAAAAAGAATTACCTTCCATTCAACCATAAACAGTCCTCACAAAAATCTTGGCTGGCTGCAACTGTTGTGATTG
>NC_090869.1:2104675-2119287 GCF_036669935.1 Montipora foliosa | reverse complement strand
TCGCGAAGGCTAAAAAACTAGCAAATACAAGTCGCCTGATGGCCTAATTAGTATGGATGGAAAGCTAAACTATCCTAGATTTGAACTATGCAAAAAACCGCATGAAAAAACACCTATTAGACGAGAAATAACAATTTTCGCAAAAGTGTCGAAAATGGCCATTTTTGGCAAAACAGCAAAGGGGGGACCAAGGGAAATTTTTCAAAAATGGCCGATTTTTTGGTTCAACTTCGGAAGGCTAAAAAACTAGCAAAACAAGTCGCCTGATGGCCTAATTAGTATGTATGAGAAGCTAAACTATCCTAGATTTGCGCTATGCAAAAAACCGCATGAAAAAAGACCTATTAGCGGAGAAATAACAATTTTCGCAAAAGTGTCGAAAATGGCCATTTTTGGCAAAACAGCAAAGGGGGACCAAGGGAAATTTTCAAAAATGGCGATTTTTGGTTCAACTTCGGAAGGCTAAAAAACTAGCAAATACAAGTCGCCTGATGGCCTAATTAGTATGGATTGAAAGCTAAACTATCCTAGATTTGCGCTATGCAAAAAACCGCATGAAAAAAGACCTATTAGCGGAGAAATACCCATTTTTCGCAAAAGTGTCGAAAATGGCCATTTATGGCAAAACAGCAAAGGGGGGACCAAGGGAAAATTTCAAAAATGGCCGATTTTTTGGTTCAACTTCGGAAGGCTAAAAAACTAGCAAATACAAGTCGCCTGATGGCCTAATTAGTATGGATTGAAAGCTAAACTATCCTAGATTTGCGCTATGCAAAAAACCGCATGAAAAAAGACCTATTAGCGGAGAAATAACAATTTTCGCAAAAGTGTCGAAAATGGCCATTTTTGGCAAAACAGCAAAGGGGGGACCAAGGGAAATTTTTCAAAAATGGCCGATTTTATGGTTCAACTTCGGAAGGCTATAAACTAGCAAATACAAGTCGCCTGATGGCCTAATTAGTATGGATTGAAAGCTAAACTATCCTAGATTTGCGCTATGCAAAAAACCGCATGAAAAAAGACCTATTAGCGGAGAAATAACAATTTTCGCAAAGTGACGAAAATGTCCATTTTTGCAAAAACAGCAAAAGGGGACCAAGGGAAATTTTCAAAAATGGCCGATTTTTTGGTTCAACTTCGGAAGGCTAAAAAACTAGCAAATACAAGTCGCCTGATGGCCTAATTAGTATGGATTGAAAGCTAAACTATCCTAGATTTGCGCTATGCAAAAAACCGCATAAAAAAGACCTATTAGCGGAGAAATAACAATTTTCGCAAAAGTGTCGAAAATGGCCATTTTTGGCAAAACAGCAAAGGGGGGACCAAGGGAAATTTTTCAAAAATGGCCGATTTTTTGGTTCAACTTCGGAAGGCTAAAAAACTAGCAAATACAAGTCGCCTGATGGCCTAATTAGTATGGATTGAAAGCTAAACTATCCTAGATTTGCGCTATGCAAAAAACCGCATGAAAAAAGACCTATTAGCGGAGAAATAACAATTTTCGCAAAAGTGTCGAAAATGGCCATTTTTGGCAAAACAGCAAAGGGGGGACCAAGGGAAATTTTTCAAAAATGGCCGATTTTTTGGTTCAACTTCGGAAGGCTAAAAAACTAGCAAATACAAGTCGCCTGATGGCCTAATTAGTATGGATTGAAAGCTAAACTATCCTAGATTTGCGCTATGCAAAAAACCGCATGAAAAAAGACCTATTAGCGGAGAAATAACAATTTTCGCAAAAGTGTCGAAAATGGCCATTTTTGGCAAAACAGCAAAGGGGGGACCAAGGGAAATTTTTCAAAAATGGCCGATTTTTTGGTTCAACTTCGGAAGGCTAAAAAACTAGCAAATACAAGTCGCCTGATGGCCTAATTAGTATGGATTGAAAGCTAAACTATCCTAGATTTGCGCTATGCAAAAAACCGCATGAAAAAAGACCTATTAGCGGAGAAATAACAATTTTCGCAAAAGTGTCGAAAATGGCCATTTTTGGCAAAACAGCAAAGGGGGGACCAAGGGAAATTTTTCAAAAATGGCCGATTTTTTGGTTCAACTTCGGAAGGCTAAAAAACTAGCAAATACAAGTCGCCTGATGGCCTAATTAGTATGGATTGAAAGCTAAACTATCCTAGATTTGCGCTATGCAAAAAACCGCATGAAAAAAGACCTATTAGCGGAGAAATAACATTTTTCGCAAAAGTGTCGAAAATGGCCATTTTTGGCAAAACAGCAAAGGGGGGACCAAGGGAAATTTTTCAAAAATGGCCGATTTTTTGGTTCAACTTCGGAAGGCTAAAAAACTAGCAAATACAAGTCGCCTGATGGCCTAATTAGTATGGATTGAAAGCTAAACTATCCTAGATTTGCGCTATGCAAAAAACCGCATGAAAAAAGACCTATTAGCGGAGAAATAACAATTTTCGCAAAAGTGTCGAAAATGGCCATTTTTGGCAAAACAGCAAAGGGGGGACCAAGGGAAATTTTTCAAAAATGGCCGATTTTTTGGTTCAACTTCGGAAGGCTAAAAAACTAGCAAATACAAGTCGCCTGATGGCCTAATTAGTATGGATTGAAAGCTAAACTATCCTAGATTTGCGCTATGCAAAAAACCGCATGAAAAAAGATCTATTAGCGGAGAAATAACAATTTTTCTCAAAAGTGGCGAAAATGGCCATTTTTGGCAAAACAGCAAAGGGGGGACCAAGGGAAATTTTTCAAAAATTGCCGATTTTTTGGTTCAACTTCGGAAGGCTAAAAAACTAGCAAATACAAGTCGCCTGATGGCCTAATTAGTATGGATTGAAAGCTAAACTATCCTAGATTTGCGCTATGCAAAAAACCGCATGAAAAAAGACCTATTAGCGGAGAAATAACAATTTTCGCAAAAGTGTCGAAAATGGCCATTTTTCGCAAAACAGCAAAGGGGGGACCAAGGGAAATTTTTCAAAAATGGCCAATTTTTTGGTTCAACTTCGAAAGGCTAAAAAACAAGCAAATACAAGTCGCCTGATGGCCTAATTAGTATGGATTGAAAGCTAAACTATCCCAGATTTGCGCTATGCAAAAACCGCATGAAAAAAGACCTATTACCGGAGAAATAACATTTTTCCCAAAAGTGTCGAAAATGGCCATTTTTGGCAAAACAGCAAAGGGGGGACCAAGGGAAATTTTTCAAAAATGGCCGATTTTTTGGTTCAACTTCGGAAGGCTAAAAAACTAGCAAATACAAGTCGCCTGATGGCCTAATTAGTATGGATTGAAAGCTAAACTATCCTAGATTTGCGCTATGCAAAAAACCGCATGAAAAAAGACCTATTAGCGGAGAAATAACAATTTATGCAAAAGTGTCGAAAATGGCCATTTTTGGCAAAACAGCAAAGGGGGGACCATGGGAAATTTTTCAAAAATGGCCGATTTTTTGGTTCAACTTCGGAAGGCTAAAAAACTAGCAAATACAAGTCGCCTGATGGCCTAATTAGTATGGATTGAAAGCTAAACTATCCTAGATTTGCGCTATGCAAAAAACCGCATGAAAAAAGACCTATTAGCGGAGAAATAACATTTTTCGCAAAAGTGTCGAAAATGGCCATTTTTGGCAAAACAGCAAAGGGAGGACCAAGGGAAATTTTTCAGAAATGGCCGATTTTTTGGTTCAACTTCGGAAGGCTAAAAAACTAGCAAATACAAGTCGCCTGATGGCCTAATTAGTATGGATTGAAAGCTTAACTATCCTTGATTTGCGCTATGCAAAAACCGCATGAAAAAAGACCTATTACCGGAGAAATAACATTTTTCCCAAAAGTGTCGAAAATGGCCATTTTTGCCAAAACAGCAAAGGGGGGACCAAGGGAAATTTTTCAAAAATGGCCGATTTTTTGGTTCAACTTCGGAAGGCTAAAAAACTAGCAAATACAAGTCGCCTGATGGCCTAATTAGTATGGATTTAAAGCTAAACTATCCTAGATTTGCGCTATGCAAAAAACCGCATGAAAAAAGACCTATTAGCGGAGAAATAACATTTTTCACAAAAGTCTCGAAAATGGCCATTTTTGGCAAAACAGCAAAGGGGGGACCAAGGGAAATTTTTCAAAAATGGCCGATTTTTTGGTTCAACTTCGGAAGGCTAAAAAACTAGCAAATACAAGTCGCCTGATGGCCTAATTGGTATGGATTGAAAGCTAAACTATCCTAGATTTGCGCTATGCAAAAAACCGCATCAAAAAAGACCTATTACCGGAGAAATAACATTTTTCGCAAAAGTGTCGAAAATGGCCATTTTTGGCAAAACAGCAAAGAGGGGACCAAGGGAAATTTTTGAAAAATGGCCGATTTTTTGGTTCAACTTCGGAAGGCTAAAAAACTAGCAAATACAAGTCGCCTGATGGCCTAATTAGTATGGATTGAAAGCTAAACTATCCTAGATTTGCGCTATGCAAAAAACCGCATGTAAAAAGACCTATTAGCGGAGAAATAACAATTTATGCAAAAGTGTCGAAAATGGCCATTTTTGGCAAAACAGCATAGGGGGGACCATGGGAAATTTTTCAAAAATGGTCGATTTTTTGGTTCAACTTCGGAAGGCTAAAAAACTAGCAAATACAAGTCGCCTGATGGCCTAATTAGTATGGATTGAAAGCTAAACTATCCTAGATTTGCGCTATGCAAAAAACCGCATGAAAAAAGACCCCTTTGACGTGAAAGAACAATTATTTTCAAAAGTATCGAAAATGGCGATTTTTTGCAAAATAACAAAGGAGTAACGAAGGCAAATTTTTAAAAAATGGCCGACTTTTTGGTGGAACTTCGGTAGGCAAAACAAACGGGAAATACAAGTGCTATAATAGCCTAATTAGTATGGATCGAAAGCTTAACTATCCTAGACTTGTTCTATGCAAAACACCGCTTAAAATGACCTTTTAGACGTGTTGTAAGTTCCTGAGGAAGGAAGCTGGGGAATGATATGGCTTCTTGGGGTTTCACTGCTGTGTTGATTGGAGAAGTTGGAGGCGTTGGCCTGTTACTGGCGTAGAAAACGGAAGTTCTCGTCATAATAACGCCATTTATGCACCATAGCGACCAGGCCCTGAATAGCAGCCCCATACTTTATGACGCCGGGAGCCTCATAGGGATACTGTGCAGTAAAAATACCCACATACACGTGAAAAGCTTGGAGCCAAACATCTATAGATGTAATACGTTTCGCTTTGTTCACTGGCTCACGAGATAACGATGGATAGGAGCCTTCCTGGAAAGGTACTGAGGAGTGTGATACGAAATTTGTCCTCAAAAGCTGTATTAACAAGAAGGGAGCCAAACTCAAAATTCTGTTTGAATGATTTGACTCCGAATCTTAACTGGAACCCGTGCATCAATTGGCAAGTTTACAGACATGAAAACATCATTGGGACGCTGTGTTCCCGGCAGCAAATTCTGCTCACCTGACAGGGAGGCGACAACTGACTGGACTCCATCGTGAACAGCTGGCACCTCGACTGTATCTTATTTGGCAGCGTGTCCGTGGACTCGTGGGATATTAGATCCAGAGGACTGTAAAGAAGTGGACTGCTCCACAGGGAGTGACATGGCAGATGCGTGAGATGATGTGGAGAGGGGACTTTGTGCTTGCTGGAGCATTGAACTTAAATTGGAAAGCAATGGCTGCAACCGCTTGGTCACTTCACCTGTTACCCGCGACACCAGCTGATCCATTACAGGTGAAGTTAAAACGGCGGGCTGGTCTGTCAAAGGTGCCGCAAGAGGTTGCTGGGATTGCACAGGTAACAAGGTTGCCGCTCGTGACACAGTTGTGCTGACAAGGCTTCAGGCGTGCAGAAGGAAGGGTTGCTGGGTTAACGATGACGCGCTACCATCGACAACCAAACTTTGTCTCCTGACAAACTGCCGAGAGGAGGAGACCAAAGCCTCCCAAGGCCGGAGCGGATGGCCGCTTCGATCGCTATGAACGACGAGGAGGCATCTACGGAAAAGAAGGAAACAACAACAAGCACCCAGAACTATCACTGAAGATTCAAAATTTAGTCGATAAATATTTTTAGTAACCGGCACGGCTGACACAGTGTCGCCGGTATAGTCGGTGACCGGAGCAACAAGGGCTCTAATTCAAAATAAAGTGGAGCAACAAGGGCCCCAATTGAAATAAAAACAGTGCAACAAGGGCTCTAATTCAAAATAAACAGGAGCAACAAGGGCCCAAATAAAATGAAAACAGAGCAACAAGGGCTCTAATTCACAATAAAGTGAAGCAACAAGGGCACCAATTAAAATATAGACAGAGCTGAGCAAAAACGGCTAAAAATAAACAAGAGCAACAATAGTTCCAGATAAATAAAACAAACAAGAACTTGAAGAGCTCCAGGAAAAATTAAACATGAGCAAACGGGGCTCCAATAAAATAAAATAAAAATGTACCAGAGCAAAAAGGGCATAATATTCCCAAACTTTTACAACAAGAGCTGAAAATCGAGATTAATAAAAAAAAGAACACCAGGGCCCTATAAACAATACCAGAAAACGAAAGCCACCAAGGTGAGAAAACTAAAGCGAGCGAAAGGCCTTCAAGATATAGCACCCCGATAGATTCGATAAATAAAATACTGGCCTTGATGAAGGCTTAAGTGAATGCCATCGGGCAACTAAGACTGACGGTGGGATTACTAAAGCCCGTATGGCGCCAGGAAAAAACGTTGCGACGGGGCTCTCAAACATTATTGAGATATTGGTTAAGGATCGGTGCCACCGTGTTCAAGAACGGCGCTCGAACACGAAATATCACTCGTACAGAGTAAGATTGGAGCAGCAATTGAAGCAACTCATCGACCTCAGAACCGACGTCCTCGGCCGGATGGTTAGCAACAAGATCATTAGTGACAATTTAAAGAATAATAACGTCAGGTATTGGAGAAGAAACAGCACCAAGGTCGTAAAAGGCGAAGTTTCGTCACAGTACGGCTACCCAAGCCACAGGCTCCCCAAGCTGAAAATACGTGGTGTATGCGACAGTTTGTGTATATAGAGAATTGTATGGGAAAATCACCGATCGTAAAAAAATTGTGTAAATAACTATCTCATTTGAAATAAAGTTTTCCTACCTCAAATGTGTGACGAACTTGTCTCTTTTGCTGAGTTTAGAGCCATTCTGACGCCGTTCAGTGAAGTTATCCGGAAGGCCGTTACTAAAATAATAGGCAGGCCGACCACTCCATCCATCGCTGGCCAGACCTCACTCCACAAATCGTTTTCTCCTCAACAGGAAAAGTCCCGAATCGCAATAAAAACAACAGTTCCATAAAGCCCATTTCACTCCAAATACGTGTGTTTCGGCGGCCGAAAGACTCGTGAAGAACGAAAACTTTGTATGAAAATTCACCTCTTCGGCTTTCCTCAGAGGCTTGTGACCGGGCAGTCAACAACGGAAACTCGCAAGATGGTTTCAGCCTCAACTCTGATTGGTCCATTTGAATTTGACCGCGCGCTGGCAACACGACCTTTGTTGACTGCCCGGTCACAAGTCAACAAGGCAACACGATGGACCAATCAGAGTTGAGGCTGAAACCATCTTGCGAGTTTCCGTTGTTGACTGCCCGGTCACAAGCCTCTGAGGAGAGCCGAAGATGTGAATTTTCATTCAAAGTTTTCGTTCTTCACGAGTCTTTCGGCCGCCGAAACACACGTATTTGAAGGGAAATTTATTGGGCTTTATGGAACTGTTGTTTTTATTGCGATTCGGGACTTTTCCTGAGGAGAAAACGATTTGTGGAGTGAGGTCTGGCCAGCGATGGATGGAGTGGTCGGCCTTCCTATTATTTTAGTAACGGCCTTCCGGATAACTTCACTAAACGGCGTCAGAATGGCTCTAAACTCGGCAAAAGAGACAAGTTCGTCACACATTTGAGGTAGGAAAACTTTATTTCAAATGAGATAATTATTTACACAATTTTTTTACGATCGGTGATTTTCCCATACAATTCTCTATATACACAAACTGTTGCACACACCACGTATTGTCAGCTTGGGGAGCCTGTGCCCAAGCCATGCAAGTAAATCAAGGCGTCACCCAAAAGATTAAAATGTTTGGCAGCACGGGCATCAAAATTGAATCTAAGATCTGAACTTAGCCTTCGAACAAACGAATGGCTCACGATAAGAACTGTAGGAGGTGAGCTAGCCATAGAATAACAAAACCAAAGAAAGAAATTCGCATCGAAGATAGCTGAGAATTCGACCAGGCACACGTGCAAGCAAAATTAAGAAATTGACCACACCAAATTCGAAAGAAAAACCTAATCGAACATACACAGAAAAACGCGTGACTTATAAGGACAACTGACCCCAAGATAAAACTGTTTAATGGGATAAAATTAATAAAACTCACCTCGACCTTAACCACCGTCAAGATGAAACGAAGTGACGCTTACGTGAAAGCCTGGTCACATTGGTTAAGCAGAGGTATCCTAGAGGGTATTGACTGTAGTCCAAATAAATGCTACCCCAAGTCCAGGGCCCCCGAAGGAATAACAAGTACAAAATGGGAAGAAGAAGCATAAAAATCCTATTTGCCAGCAAATATTTCCATTTTTTTCATAAGTGTCGAAAATCGTTATTTTGGCAAAATTGCAAAGGGGGACCAAACGAAAATCTTCCAAAATGACCGATTTTTTGGGCAAACATCGGAAGGCTAGGAAACACAAGTTGCCTAATAGCCTAATTACTATGGATCGAAAGCTTAACTATCATAGATTTAGATTTCTTGATTAACAAATCGGACTCCCGCTTTGCGGCAGTCCCATTTTGTTAAAAGGGAGCTTAAGCAACGACAACAGCGACGGCAACGAGAACGTCATCTCAAAATATATTTGCATAATTTTAATCGCTTCTTAACTATTTCAACCTTTTTCTTGTTATGACGAGGGTGTGGTAGTTCCTCAGAAATGACACTGATCGGAACGGCATATAATTTAGGGGAGAATCCCTAGAGACACAGATAACAATGCTGTAATGTATAATTGCTGGTGCACGAACAAAAGGAGATAATGAGAAATCTATTGTTTTCGTCTACCAACATGGTGGACCTATGTTTAGTCTCCTACAAAGCCGTTCTTTGTGTGGTCACGCAACGCTTGCGTGACCACACAAAAAACGGTCACGTAGGAGAGTACCTATAGTTTTGCTATTGTCATTAATGTGCTCACTTATATGCTAATACTTGTTGCCGTCGCCGTTGTCGTTGCTAAAAGTGTGCACACGGCCACCAGGGTTTTTATGGTTTTGGCATCTCAACAAAGCGTAGATAAATGATCCAAAAATAATTTTTCGATTCCGCCACTTTTTGAGCCCGAAATCAAGCTTCAAAGTTTGGCCTTTGGCCACGCTCAATCAAGTTGACCGGGAGACAGCACCAGAAAGAGGCTTCCTTCCAGAATCGATTTGACGTCATGTCAGGAACCGCGCGACAAATTCAGTTTTTTTGAAGGATTATTTTTGCTTCGTTCCTTTGGCAGGCTCTTTGGAAATTATGCCTAATAGATGTATTGTTGCGGGTTGTTCAGATATTCTTGATACAGAGATGGGCATAGCATTACATAAAATTCCATTTTATAGTGACGATCGAAGTGAAGTGAAGGCCAGAAGGAAGAAATGGACGGACTTCGTGAAGTTAAGCGCGACAAGTGGACGCCAAGCGCTTCATCTGCTCTGTGTTCTTGTCACTTCACTCTCGAGGACTTCACTAGGCGGCTATCGTTTGGAAATCTTAAATGCCAGCGAACATTCCCAAAGGATAAAATTGGTGTTCTTCCAAGACCAAAGTTCAGCGTAATACCTGGGGAGAAGAAGATTTATCCGATCGAAGTCGTCGTCAGCTTGGTCATGCCACCTTAGCGTACAATCATAGTCGTTTACCAAACGCTGTGTAAAAATCGGGCGTTTCAACCCTTTTTTTTTTCACTTTTTGTTAGTTACTCGCTTTTAATTTCTCGTCCAAGATCGAACGCTTCCTATTTTCGTTACAATCCTGTAGATTCTGAGGGAAGAAACAGCGTCAACATCCACATTAGCTCTCTCTACTGAAGATTCGTCCGCTTCTGAGATTTCTGTCATTGCCGATCAAGTAGAGAAAACTAGAGAACCTGAACCGACTGAACCAATAGACCAAAAAATTCTGGCAGATCCCGCTTTCTTGATCACCACCGATGCACGAACATTACTGTCAAACCGGTTTTGAGCTGCTGTTGTCTTTTTTCCATTTTTGTCCTTTCATGATTATATTCACGAAACCAATCTTCACCTGCCAGTTGCTCTTGACAATAGGCGCCTTCTTCTGAGTTGGAAGGAGCATCACCGTCAAACGAGACTCTATCTCTTTGTTCGAATCCGATGAAAGGCCGTTGCCATCATCTTCAGAAGAAAAGTCGCTTTGATGTTCCATCACTCACTAAACGGTGTCCTAAAGTGTCGCTTAATTAATGAAACTACACGGTGATCGATCAATGCAGGAAGTGAAATTTCGAGTCGTTCCTGAAGTGACGTCGCGAGTCACCAATCTTCAATTACGCGGTTAACTTTATTGGGCGTGGCCAAAGCGCGAACTTTGAAGCTTGATTTCGGGGTCAGACAGAGAGACAGGCTTTATTTTAGCACGATCATTTTTTAAAGCTCTGCAGCTTGTGAGGTCCTGCAAATAAAAACTAAATATCTAAAATATAAAATGAACACTATACAAGCTATTTAAATAATTAAATCGTTCATAAAAAAGATAGATATTCATAAATAAATAAGTAAATAAATAATTGTTAAAAACTCTGACTAAAACTATAGCCACCTAACGGTGAATATTAAATGAATTTAAAAGGCAATGGGCATGCCCTTTACATCTAACCTATAACTAAAAATAAATAGATTTTGTAGGTAACATCTGTACTTTTAGTATTTGCCGTCGACACAGAAGTCTCCCTAAATGTTAATTCTTGGAAAAGGTCGCAAGATCGAAGTGTCTTTGCCAGACACTTGTAGCTCTTGTCCGCAAAGTCTTATATGTTACGTACGATAGCATTCCACAATATCGGACTTCTACGGGCTATAGCATTTTTTCCGTGGTTTGTGCCAAAATGCGTGACTATTAGTAGATCTTTTGTCCGCGAAGGGAAGATATCGTTGACGTCAACCATGTGCCAACCAGAGCCTCGTTGGCTGTCGAAACAAAGGGTCTTTTGTTCCTGTGGTTGGCACATTTGAATAACAAAAGCAATGTTTGTAAACAGATATCTTATCTACAGTAAGTCCCGAATCGTGCTTGATTGCAATTGTGTCCGAAAGCTCCAGCGGTAGTCTCTGGTTAAATGCTTTATGCATATGTTTTATTAAGACAAGCTCATAGCGATAGCTAAGTGGACGCCAACAGGCATATTCGAGCACGTGTGATAATCTCATATCCTTCGGTAAATTAAAAATTATTCTCGCCGCCCTACAATGGAGTCTTTCGAAGGAATCGAAAAGATCTGCATTTCAGAGCAGGACCCCCAAAGAATAAGGCCACAAGTTATCGATGGCAGTATAACTTTAAAAAAGAAATTAATGAGTACTTCTTTTGGTAAAAACCTAGACCTTCTTATTAGAGCAAGTTTCTTAGCAAAACTCTTCTTAGGACAGGGCCGTAGCCAGTATGAGGCGAACCGAGGCACTTGCCTCAGTCATTTTTTAGCGGTTCTTTAAAATAAAGGGTGATTCCAGTGTTGAAGGGGACATGGGGGGGGGGGGGGGGGGCGGGCCCAAAACACCGCAACACCGCAAAAAAAATTAACGAACACCGCATCACCGCAAGAAAAGTCGACGAAACACCGTCACCGCAACAATTATTTTTTAGCTACATGATTTTAACGTGTACACTTGACATAACACTTTTATACCTAAACAATTTTCCACAAAATAAACACAACAAAATGTACTCTTGTCAATGCATACCTACGCGTCGATACTGTTGATACCCGTAAATCAGTTTTCTTGTACTTACCCGGAGAGGTCGTTTGTATGAAGTTCCATGAACATTACTGAGAAGTTGACCCGAAAAGCTGCCAAGCGATAAAACAACATTTCCAGAGTGTGGAGCAAATAATTTCATTTCACCGAACACCGTAGCTTGCGAAACACAATCATCGCACACCGTTGGGTTTGCGATCACCGCAATACCGCAAATTGAGATTTTATTCACCGCATCACCGCATTGAAAAAACCATCAACACCGCAACACCGCAAATCCCCATGTCCCCCTCAGTGTTGTCTTTAAAATGTGCTAATCACAAACACCTAAAATACCTGCGAAGATAATTTAACCAGGAAATTGCCTCAGTCATAATTGTTTTCTGGCTATGGCCCTGTAGGACCTACAGTCCCAGACATAATTGTTGGGACATTTCTGCCTCTTCCTTCCCTCTCAACGTTAGTCCTGTTCCGGGACTCCCTCTTACCCCGCCCTGAAAATGGGCCTGGAACCCAGGCGGGAAAAGAGAGAGTCCTGTATTACTTGCAAGCGCATGCTCGGAACAAGCCAATCAGATTGCAAAAAATAGAACAAAGGAGACTTTTGTCTGATTGGCTGTTGAAAATTGTAGCATCCAGTTTCCAAACCGCGCGCTTTGATGTAAACAAAGATGGCGTTCGAAGCGATGATTTCAACTTGCAATTGTGCTTCTTCCATCGTTCGTTTTATACCTTGAAGGCGGTCTCTTAAACCTCAAATGGCGGGATTTTTTTCTTTATTCACGCTTTTTGTAAGCAATCCTTTTAGTTTGCTGGGGGAAGCAACACTCTTTTAGAGTAAGCTCAATATTACAAGTTCACAGCTTTTATTTCTCCATGTAAGTGGACGTATGGCAGCAAATGCGCCAAGTGTGAAAACCCGATCAAAGTCCTTCGTTGGGAAGAGTGTGCTATCTGCAGAAAATGTTACAACGAGGTTAAGCGAAATCCTCGATCTCGAAGGCTTCGATTCAATCTAAGTAGAATTCGAATGCTCGTACAGCGAATCAATGGAAGGAGCTCGAGGTATGTGTTGAGTCATCGTTTAGCATTATCAGATGTTTTGAATTCTCTTAAAGAACATCAGTTTTCAATTTTATCGCGACAGATATGTCGGGCGGAATTCCGTTTAACTGTGAGACGAAAGGTGAATTCTTGCTTAGTTCACTACGTTTATTTGACTTGCATTATGCGAACACTCTCAATGCATGTACATACTAACTTAAACATTTAACGTTCTTTTATTCAATGAAACCGAAATAATATTCATAATTACACAGTAATCATAAGGGTATACTTGATTTTTAAAAAATTGCTAAAAGGGATCAATTAGTACATAAGAACTTATTCTTATTACTTTATTGGATAATAGGGAAGATATCTGTTTTATATGAACATTGCTTTTGTTATTGAAATGTGCCAACCACAAGAACAAAAGATCCTTTGTTTCGACAGCCAGTGAGACTCTGCTTGGGACATTAATGACAATAGGTGAAGTAAACAATATCTTTTCCTATTTTATCCTTGATTAATTGTGACTCCTTTAAGTCTTATTTATGCTACTAGCAAATTATTATTGAAAAGTAATGATAATGTTTTCAAGAAATCTATACATAAATTAGTAAAAGTAAAGAATGATGCGGTGATTACCGCCATAGGGGTTTCAGGTTGTACTGGAATGAAGTTTTGTGGATTGGTTCTAATTGCAGAGGTAAAAATTTTGCTTGTCCCTCTTTTGATTTAATTTATGCAAATTTTAAAATGTGCATTTTAATGTGTGATGTCTGGAAATATATAAACCAGGGCAGAGGGCTTGTCTTCTGTGTAATTTTTAGATTAAGAAGGGCAGTGTCATTTCAAATTCAAGGCGAAGCAGATTTTTGTTGATATGACACTTACAGGATATTATGCTCATTCATATTCACTGCAGAGAATATAATGTAAATTTATCTTAATCTGGAGGAAATGCTCTGAATCTACAGCCGCTGATATTAAATGCTTTTGGTACATCAATTATTCAGGATTTAAAGTAAATACATCAGTAATATTACTGTATCAGTTAGTGAACCAGTATTAAACAACTATTTTTTTAAAAATGTCTTCATTTAGCTATCATATCAATAATGTCCCCATATTGAAACTTGGTTTCAACATTGTCAATGAATTAATTGGTATACATTAATTTTGCATGATGGAACATTACGCACCATTGTTTGTTCATTACATTTATACTTTATTTTATTCTTGGTGTACGGCAGCTTGTAGTATAAACTGCAAAAAGCATGGAAATATCAAAGAGAAAGTATACCACAATATGGCTGTTTAGAGGGGACAAAATATTAAATTGACCCTTTTTGGTGTCATTCCTTGCACATAAAAAGTCACATGTACTGTAAAACTCAAGATTGTGCACAAAAAGATGAAATAAATACATGTACATGTATTGTATTTTTATTATTTATTAAGAACTTTTTTATCTTTCTAACATCATTGAGCAATGCACACTAAAGAAATAAATAGTCGTAGCTGGATAAATGAATGCATAAAATATAAATTGGATGCCCCAAAGCACTAGCCCATGGGAT
>NC_090869.1:2089675-2097175 GCF_036669935.1 Montipora foliosa | reverse complement strand
AAGAAATGTTTTCCTCAAAATAACCAGTGTCTACATTCGACGTCTCGACTCTCTCCCCGCTGTCTTTCTCTACACAGTTTCTCTCTAATCTCGCCCATGAAGTCGTTTTGGTTTTCCTGCACCGGTCAGAGACTAATATCCCTAGAGGTGGTCTTTGAAAAATTCACTTGTGCTTATTTACGCCGAATAATTTGGTTACTTAACCACTCAATGAAGCACAACAGATATGGCGCAAATGAAACTTTTCATACAGAGTATGGCAGTAGCATGGATGTTCGTGATACCCTAAAAGGATTTCTAGGCATATATTGTGGGGCATTACAAGGTTTCTTCCTGTTGTTAGAAATGGAGTCCCACGTTCCGGCCATTGGAGTAATAGTCTCCAGACCCTCTACCGAGTATCGAGACTAACACACTTCCGTTTTCACTTCTGGTTTCAATATTTGTGCTTCGGTGAGGGAATTACTCGGTCATTTGAAAACAAGCAGTCTATGAATTTCAAAAAGTTGTGAAGCAGCGAGATGGAACGGCTGAATTTAGATAACAAGCATTCAGTTAAAAAAGGTAAGCTAAGAATATCGAATTATCAGTCCTTCTGTCAGAATTTGCCATCTAGTGCCAATCGTTCGTGTTGAGGCAAGACAAGAAAACTTCAAATTTATTTCAAGGTGTCTATACGGCCCCAGTATTACCGCTTCAGAACTGTTATTTGCGGTTTAGAAAAGATGAACTGACGTATGATTCGCTTTCTAAGTAGTTCAGGCTCTATATTTTAACTAGTTGGTGGCGGAAAATGCAATTCGTGTGAAATCATAACTGGCCGTGGAAGCTTGTACCACGACGTGTGACTTGAAAGTATATAAGATGTGTTCAGCAAAAGATGTTGATGGCCAAATGACTACCATTGCCGACTAATTCGAACGAAGTACACGATGCAAACTTGGGTTACAAGGACGTAAATGTTTCACTGCTACACGATTTATAACCTTCTGTTTGCAAATTTCCCTTCCGGTTTGTTCGGCTCCATCATTTTAAATTATCCAGAATTAAAACTTTTAAGAAAATCCGATCTATGATGCCCTTTCCTGTGTTTATGTTTTTTGAAGCTACGATACTGAAAACTGTTATCATTTTCATTATTTGGTTTATTTATTTCTAATTTCAGTTTTCGTAGAAAGCGCGTGGCCGTCGAATGGCTTGTTTTTGTCATCAATGACGTCATATTTTTGAATCACGCGAACCGTTGGTCAAGGATAACGCGGAGTCTGGGAAGTTGATAGAGCACGAACACAATTTCTTGGCAAAGAAGTAATCGTTTAATATTCATCCAGTTTAAGGCAACGTTCTTAAGAAATTTCATAGCAAGGATAGATTAAAGCTAAGCTGCGAGCACTCTCTCTTTAGCTCCAAAATCTGTGGGGAAGAAAAAACGAGTGAGCGTGACTATGAGCGTGACATGCGATCAGCCGCGAGTGGCGCGGGCGTCGGAAGACGAGCGTATGTACGGACCCAAAATGGTTTTGTACGCCGTTTTAGCCATAGATATAAACAGGGTGTCATTTTAACCGTTTTGTTCATAAATAGGCTATGAGTTTTGAACTTTAGTCTTGAACTAGTTATGATAAGAGCTGTCAACAAAAGTTTGACATCGGTCTGCCCTAGGGAGCCAGGAATAAGGCAGATTTTGAAATAGGGTACCGATTTAGGATCAAATCATACGTAACGTATCGAATTTTTGATCAGTTCGTAAATGGCGTAGAGAATATCGCAGATTTTGGCGACTAATAGGGTAAGGGTTTTGGGAAACTGGCCGCACCCCCCCCCCCCCCTCAGTCTCCCCTCCCCCCTAAGATGGCCCATTAGAGACAGCGCAAAAATCCTAAAAATACACAAATTACAAAAATATACTACTGCAAACTAAATCAAATACGCTACGAATAAAATTAAACCAACAATCGAATGCATTCCTACACAATACACAAGTGAAACGCTAGACACCGTTAACCACACACTGCTAATAAGGGCAAAACGCACACCCCAAATCCAGTGAAAAAAGCTCACTGCAAACGAAAAGCCAAGGCACGCCGCAAATGAAAGGCGATAAGGTGTGAACTTTGGCATAATTTCCCGCCTTTTTCATAATTCCACACATTGAAAGCAGTGCTAGCAGCGTATGCCTTTTTAGGAGCACAGTGGGCCTCCGGTTCGAAGAGCGTTTTTGACAAAGCTCCGTTTCCGTGAGGGAAGGACTAACCGTAGAAATAAAGGAGCGATTTCAAATTCCTGTGGTTAGAAGAGCGTTTTGAAAAAGCTCCGTTTTCATGACAGATTAATGTGGACGGCTCGACTACTGACGTGCATGCTTTGTTCCGATATTCTAATGTTCTGAGAAATAACGCTCTAATTTAAGAAAGCAGACGAATGGCGTCTTTCAGTTTTTTTTTTCTATTTTCCCGTTTGTTTACCAAAACAATTTCATGGACAAGTACTATCCATCCGGGTATTTTTCTCGGACGTGCACCATGGGAAGATGGTGGGCGCTTTCCATTCTACCAAAAATTCTGGTTTGAAATTTCGGGTATTACATATAACGAATCAATGGAACGGAATTTTCCGGTTGGTTGAACCAACCCGTCCCACGCCATCACGTTCCAAGTTTCGTGCGAGAATACAGACACGCAGTGAAAACAAGAGAAAATATGGCGGACTCTGTGCTTCTTTTGCTGAAGTTGTTCGACGACTCCGAAGTTGAATACGACGAAGTATTAAGCGCAGTGAAAACAAGAGAAAATATGGCGGACTCTGTACTTCTTTTGCTGAAGTTGTTTGACGACTCTAAAGTTGAATACGACGAAATATTAAGCGGAGACGGTGATTTGTATTTTTTCAGCTTTAGTTAGTTGTCTGATATGCGAAGACCTTTAAATCGAGTTTGCGAGTACTTTGAAAGTACGATACTACTGTATATAGAGGAACTTGCGAGGAGGTCACGCCAACAAGAAACTCATGTACATGCATTTTCGTATTACTTACGTAAGATAGCTGTGCAGTCATGTTCCAACAGGACAGATAAACTGTCTGTCCATCAAAAGACAGGAAATGATAATTTCCTTTCCATTCGCTTCCCCACCCAGAATTTCCGGAATTTTTGGTCGAATAGAAAGCGTTCGCCGATAAATACCATCGAGTCACGTGATCAATTTAAACCAATAAGAATCGGAGAAAATTTAGTGGTGAACTGTAAGAGGTGATAGAGGACGTTTTCCTTTTACCAAAAAATTCCGGAAATTCCGGTTGGGATGTAAATGGAACACGACTTTTTGGTTCGTCAACTCCACTACGGAAATTTTCTGGAATAAACGGAATTTCTGAAAAGGTAGTCCCGTTTTCCCGCTGGAAACTTCCCAACGGAAATTTCTATTCGTAACACTCGTAATGAGATACGCAGTTTGAATACCTCAAAGTAACACCTCATAGGTGACTGGGCGTGCAGTAAAATGAGTGATATGACGTAGCATGCCTATAAATACCGAATCGGAGCAGAACACTCCTTCTTGCTCAGTTTTTTCAGCGAAGCAGTGGGAAAGAGAACGGCCCACCCATCCGCCCATCAATTCGCGTGGGTCGTGTAATACTCCCCTCTAAGCCAAGCTGTTCCAGCTTGGCTTAGAACGCTGAACAATATTTTCTCCATACCTTATTATTAACTGAGCATGAATGGGAGTGTTATGTAATAGAACACTGTTCTATTTACAGATTTCTCGTCTTTATCACCAGTTCCATACCTTTCACGGTCTTTTAAAATTAAGCGGCCAGGCCTCCCTCGGCTCCCTCGAATGGAACTTGTGACAAATGAACCACGCTCTTCCCAAACGGGAATTCCCAATGGAAATTTTCCGAAATTTTTGTAAATGGAAAACGTCCAGAGACTTCGGACAACGTTGCAGAGGGTCTATTATAGTCTGGCGGTTTGGCGGTTTAAGCCAATTTTGAGTGCCGATTTGCGGTCTCATTCACATTTATCTGACGGTTTACGGTTAAGAAATTATCGTGCGATTGCGGGAAATCAGAAATTTAGCTCGCGGTTTTCGGTTTTTGCGTGTTTTTGTGGCGGTTATTCAAACAGAGTTAAGAGGCTCAGAAGACTGAGCGGTAACTTAATCTTGCTTAAAGCTTCTCTCCCAACAAAGGATTGCCTTTTAGGCGTAGACCAAGTCAGTCAGAGCTTCCCTCTGTGTCCCCGGCCATTTGGGGAGGGGTGGGGAGGTAATTTGATATAAGGCCAGGCTTCAAAGCTTCGAAAGGGTCACGAAAGCACGTGGAAAGATGGCGGACGATGCGGCGAATGTCGATATAATTAAATGTGTTGTCTTATTTCACAAGCTTGTTTTGTCCGTAAATCCATGTTAGAACGACCACATAAGAACAGACAACACACCCAGCCCTAAAAACTTGTACTTTTACAATTCGCTATAAACATCTCGAGCAATCCTTGTGTTTGTGAACAGCCCATTAGACGTCAAAACCTTTTTGTTCGGTAGTTACTGAATGGAGTTATAGAAACAATTTGTTCTGTTCTTAAGATCTCGTGGTCTTTGTGAGGAGAAATACGAGTATTGAGCTAACATCGCAAAGAATTTGCTACGTACTGTTAAAAGATCGGTTATGAGGATAATCGTCCTACCTGTAGGGCGGTGTCGGTTTTTAGAAGAAAACGAAAGCGGTTTGCGGTTTCGAAGGAACAAAATATGGCGGTTTACGGAATGTACGACCCCCTATAATAGACCCTCGTTGCAGTTTGTATTCCCAGGTGGTAATTTTAGTCATAGCTCCCTCTCGCTGTCGAATACTGTATATTTTATACCTCGCTCTTGCAGGAAACTTAGCTAGGAGCCATGGGCTATTGAATAAGCCCACTCAAACGCTGAAAATGGCTGCATCTTTTCCTTGATAGGTTGGGCCAGTTATATTTAATCAGAGAAGCGTTTTGTGATTCAGCCTGTGACGTCAGCACAGTCTATCTGAAATGGAAGGACCGGCCCTTTACAGTTCAGTCGAGAAGACAAACGGAGCAAAGTTGAGCAGGCTTCTCATTGACGGTGGAACAAAGGTGCTGAGGAAAGTGTTCAATAGCTATCACTCCCCTGCAAATCTAGTGGCTTCTCTTAATTCCAACTACGTTGCTCTTAACAACCTCTTGAAGAAACGAGTATTGCATAAGACTCAATGGGACCAGTTGTTCCCACCAGCCGGTGGAGGTGTTCCTGATGCTAACACTTTTGACATCACCCTTCTTTTTGTCCTGCTGACCAATATTTGCGGGCTACACCCTCCCCCCTCTGGATGGCACACAAAACCACCCCCCACTGACCTTTCCCTTGAGGCAAACCTTGCTCGTATGAAGTATTTTCGTAACGAGCTATACGGTCATGTTACAACAACAGGTCTTGACACAGCAACGTTCACTGTTCTTTGGAATGAGATCAGTGCTGTTCTTGTTACTCTCGGACATGACCAGGCAGAAATAGATAGACTGAAAGCGGAATGTGGCGGGGAGAAGGATTATCTAAATGTTCTGTTTGAGTGGGCTGACTGCGAAGAGGACATTAAGTCACAATTGAATGAGGTAACCCGTGTTCAGAACAAAACACTTAAGGCTATAGAGGAAGTTAGTCAGATCCTCAAGGAAACAGTTAATATAAACCCGAATCGAACGACAAAAGACAACGTTTCAGACGAAATTCTCAAAAACCTGGCAAAGTCTGAGTTTAAAGGAGACATCGAGTTTCACGCCGGAAGATTTCAAGTTAACACCCGTGAGTGGGTTTTCAAAGAAGTGCAGGACTGGTTAGACAACAAAAACTGTCAAAACCGTGTGATGGTGATCAGCGGAAATGCAGGCATGGGGAAGTCGGTTATCTCTGCTGTTATTTGCAAAAGAATGCAAAAAGCTGGCAGACTGTTAGGAAGCCACTTTTGTCAGCATAACAATGCTCGTTACCGAAATCCTCAGTTGATGCTTCAGTCCTTGGCCTCTCACTTGTGCCAAGCCCTACCAGAGTACAAGAACGCCCTTGTGGAACAACTGTCGCGAAATTTGGGAGTAGAATTGGAAAACCTAGGAACCGAAGAGCTGTTTGCGTTGCTTTTCAAAGAGCCCTTGAGCATTTTGGCTGATCCCGGTAAAAACACGCTAATTGTTATAGACGGCTTGGATGAAAGTGACTACCAAGGGCGCAATGAGTTGCTCGATGTGATTGCCAATCAGTTTTGCAAGCTTCCACTGTGGATCCGATTTCTGATAACCACTCGTCCGGAGAGAAACATTGCAGAGAGTCTCAAACATCTGCAGCCGTTACAGCTGGAGTCGAATGCCGAAAAGAATTTGGACGACGTCGAATTGTTTTTTAGAAAACAGCTGCAGTACGTGGTGAATGGAGATGTGACAGATGCTTGTATAAAGAAACTTGTAGCAAAGTCCGAAGGCCTCATGCTGTACGCTTACTTCCTCGTTGATTTTCTTCAGAGGAATGGTTCCCTTCTACAACAAGGGGACTTGGATCTCAACTTGCCGTTAAGCATTTCCTCTGTTTACCATTCTTATTTTAAACGTCTGGAGGTCGAACTTGGTAATGAAGTTTGTATAAGCGAGGAAACTTTTCTAATCTTTCTTTGTGCTGTTACTGCTTCGAGGGAGCCATTACCGCTAGCGTTCATTTCAAAAGTCTTTGGACTTGAAACCACGTCGAAGCTTGATCAGAGAAACGCAAACAAAGCTATAAGTTGCGTTTCCGCTCTTCTCCCAATTCGCGATGGTCGTCTGCACATAATTCACAAGTCAGTAAAAGACTGGTTGACTGACAAGGTCTGCTATGGAGATCACGACTTTATTGTTGATGAGAGAGAGGGCCACTGCATCCTTGCAAGGCTTTGTGCCACTGTACTTGACGATGTGAAACAGAAAGGCGTTCATGATGCACGGTTCAGCGACACTGAGAAGTATGCCCTTCAACATGGTGTTCAACACATGTTGGCTCTAGGGGAGGATTCAAGTCCTTGTGGCATTGAAAAGACGATAAAAATGTACGTGACTGACTTGAAACTAGTGTATGCAAAACTCTGTGTTAGTGACGCTTACAACACGGTAGCCTCCGAAGATATCCTAACCGTTCAAATGCATGAGTTGTCTAAGGATCTTCCTGCTGAACTGCAGAGAGCCCTAAGCACATTATTGTTCTTGTTACGGAAGCACCGTAACACACTGAGGGATCTTCCGCGCGTCCTCTTCCAACTTGCACTGAACGAAACCGGACCAGAGGTGGCACCTGAAGCTTTCAACGTGTTGAAGACGAGAAATTTTGAAATTCCGTACATAGAATGCCTAGATGACCCCGCTCCACAAGGTGGTGCGTCAGTCGAACTACACTGCTCAGATACAGTAGCTTGCTTCGATGTATCATCTCAGTTAGAGAACATGGTTTGTGAATGCCACGATGGAAC
>NC_090869.1:2044675-2077175 GCF_036669935.1 Montipora foliosa | reverse complement strand
TGATCTCAACTTGCCGGAATTGAACCTATTGTCGGCACTTTTCTTCTTAAATTAATCTCGACTTGTGTATAAAGTTTATCAGTTTATTGCTGGCCAACAACGTGGTTGTTTACACATTTTCTTTTCATTGGATGATAGTTAAAGAGAGCTGAGAAGTAAAACCCACGAAGGTGAAGAAAGGGTTTGAATAATTCGTAATCAAAGCAATGTTTTGTCATTGAAATCTTGGGTAAAGCTTGATTTACTAGCTGTATTTCCTTCTTTATCAAAAGGAGTCATAACGAGATATTTGCAAAGTACTGACAAGCACAAAAAAAAACAGCAAAATAGCACAAAAACCATATTGGCAAACTGGAAGATTGTGAATGATAGGCATAGTCAATGAACACTGAATGACTAGCTCATGGTCCTAGCACGCCCTCATTGCATGCCCTCATATCACGCCTCTGCTGAAGTTTAAGGTTCAATGCAACTTGTGTTAACTAAGGGAGCTCTTTGCCCAGAACAGTGCTATGCAGGTCATTTGAAATATGTCAGCGATAGCAGTGAAAATTAATTTATTTCATGATATGATATCTTTAATGGACTGGTCTCCAAAGTAGGATCCAAAAATCTTGAATCACAGGTAGCCCAAGCTCGATATATGAGCAGCTCTTTATATGTTGACCTTTGCGTTCTTACATGACTCGAGCGATTTGCTCATTTATAAGGATTTGTATGGGGAAAATAACGATTGTTTCTGTAACCTATGAAAATGTAGCGATTTAAATAAAAATGGTCTTACCTTACTTTAGCTGAGTGTTTTTCCCTCCTGTGTGGTCTTTGAACAAAGCCTTTCGATGTTTTAAAACGGGAAAGTTTTCAGAGATTGCCAGCATTTTATTCGGCCTCTGTGAAGATTCGACGCCAAGGAAAGACCACGGATGGAAAAATTAACTATCGTCCGTGCTCTGCCCGGAATTTTGAGGCGACTAGAGCTGCTGGAAAGAATTCACAGCCATTTTCCTTCGGGGGGTCGGATCGACTGCTTCGTCCGAGTACCCAACCTTGGGAAGTATATATAGAGGGAGCAAACCGATTCCTCCAAAACTAACAGAAATGGCTGCAAATCCGCTCAAAGACCACACATGTGTGTACGGTGACCCACGGTACCTGCCACGTCTCATTCCACGTCTCATTCCAGATCAGTTTAGATTATATTTGATCATTTTTTGATTTATTTTAGATATATTCTAGATCATTTTTGGTCGTTTCAGGTCATTTTAGATCATTTTAGGTCATTTTAGGTCATTCCTTGTTTTAGTAACTACGCACCAAACTGGTGTCTAACATTTCTCTGTGTTGATTTAAGGTCAAAATGATTTGTTGCGTGGCCAAAGTTAGTTAAGATCCTTCACACCTCATTTCAGACTGGTTAAGATAGTTAAAAACATTTTGGGCGTGTTTAAAACACGAAATGGTGAAATGATGAAATGACAAAATGGCGAAATGGTACTAGAGATAAGAGCCAAGGTTGTAAGATTACAGTTCCACTGAAATTAAAATTACTGTTTCACTGAAATCTCTATCTGTTCGAATCTGTGGCCAAATATAGTCATTAGATTACTCCAGACAAGTAAACGATTCTCTGGGTAATTTGGATTCCAGTCTCTCTCTGTTAACTGGGCGCCTAGGGTTTTCTTGAACAAACTGTCGGCGTTTTGCTTTGATATCGGAAGAAAACAATCGAAAGCGATTTGCTTATCTCGTATTTACCATTGAGCAGCAGCTATTACGTTTGCTTTGAGCTCCAGCAATCACATGAAATGGATTTACATTATCAAAACCGAATCAACTTCGCAATGAAGCTTTAGCTTATACACAGTATCTAGCAAACATGTACTTCGCACAGAAACAGAGTGACGTTGGATGTTACATCAAATAGATACAAAGTAAACTTTGTAGTGCAGTGCACATATGCAACCTGGCAAGCATAAAATGAAAAATGAATCATGGTCTACTGTAACCTTTTATTAATATGTTCAATTATTTTGCAACTGCACTTGGTAGAGCACAAATATTGCCCAAAACGAGTTCAAATATCACACGGTATTTGTACTCCAGAGGACCAGTTAGACAGGTTTCCTGCTGTTGACCTATCAGTTAGCTGGATTTCCCACGCCAATTCTGTTCCGCTTCATATAAGTAAATAAACAAATATCCGCGAAATTTGCTGTTCGTATTTTGACTCGCCCTACGGTACAACTCAGCGATACTACACAACAAATCGTCTAATAAGATATATTTATTTTATCGGAGTCGTTATATCTTATAACTTTGGCTCTTTTCTTTAGTACCATTTCACCAATTCACCATTTCGCCATTTCGTCATTTCGCCATTTCATGTTTTAAACACGCCCAAACATTTCAGTAATGTTGGCCTAATTAAACCCACACATATAATTTGTTTGTTCCAGTCGTTGCTAGTCAAGACCGTTTAACAATTGGCTTAACTATTATGTAAAGAAAAGCTTAAGAGAGAAAAAGATACCCTTGGCAGGGCTTAGTAACTCATTGAAGTGGAATTTGTTGTTTTTTTTGCCTCCTGCCAAAGAAAAAATATTGAAAGGATGCATATTAAATTTGATGAAGCTTCGAATTTTTCAATTGGTATATTGAATTCCATGTGCTGTTGGTTTGATGTAATAGTATTTATGTCCATCAAAATGTAATCATGGTGCTACAGTTATGCAACAAGAGTTGGGAAGTTTCTAAATGATGCAACTAAAAATAACCTTGTCAATGTAGGGCCATGCATACACTTGTAGGTGTGTGTTATAAAGTCGATACAGAACTTATAGTGAATGGTTTTTGTCACAGACACGACACATTCCGAAACTACAGTGTAGTTGTTTTGTTTACAAGTGCAGATGTAATGATTGACTGTTGATTTTCTCTTTAGCGCTGAATGTACATTGAACTTTAGTCAGTTGAAAATTGTAGTTGATGCGAATTCCAAATTCCAAAACACAAATTACCAACATAAAACAATGTGCAAGGCAAAATTTCTGATGATTTCTGAGTTTTCCGTATATAATTTGTTGGTCTAGAATATGGCTAAAAAATAATTATACTGACAGTAAAGTTGAATTCTGCAGTAAGGGTTTGTGTCAGTAGTTTAATGGTTTAGTTTGTTTTTGTTGCTTGAATGATATGTTTTAAAAATGGTTTGAATTGATTCATTTAATATGTGGTTTGAATCATTGGTTTACATGGCTTGAATTGTTTGTGTATGATCATTTGTTTTTTGGCTCCTTCGCTCCTTTACTCCTACTATCTGCCAAATGCAATGTAAAAATGTGTGGACTCCTATCAGGACTTAGGCGTCATTACGTCAAGAATGAATCCGTCTCCTATGACAAACTGCTGAGTCTGGCTGAACTCCCTTCACTGGTGAACAGAAGGCCCCAGCTGGAAATTGCAATCCTCATGTTCAAGGCAAAAAAGAACCTACTCCTAAGTTGATTACAAGAACCTTTACATTGAATGCAAACTGTGATAGGAGATTCATGTATTCTTGAAGAAACTCTGATTTCAAAATGCCTTGATTTGATTTTAATTAATACAGAAAGTATTCGATAAGATACTACATGTATGGCCCTCTCCTCTGGTCGAAACTTACAACAGAATTGCATACTGAAGATAGTCTGCACAGATTTAAGACTAAAATCAGGAGAACAGACCTAACTGTCATAACTGATGATGGCAATTGTATGCTTTGTAATAGTTACGTTGAGACTCTATGTCATTAAGCAAAAATTTCATTAGTAACTGTAGGTCTTGGATTTCTTTTTAGTTTCCCTAGCTTTTACTATTTTTAGCATTATTCTCCTACATTATCTTTATTTTTGTGTCACCAATTAGTGCTACGTGCCAGAGATTCTCGACATATTAATAAACTTTATCATCATTATCTTCATCAAGAGATTTATGCTGGTCAAATCACGTGGACGCTTCAGTAAACAAAGCAAACAAAATACTGGGTCCGCTCAGAAGCATACAGTTGGCAGCAAGAACAGAGAAATCTCAGTACTTTTCAGATCACTTGTTAGACCTCTATTAGAATATGCAAACTGGCCATTGAAAGCATACAATGTAGAGCATCAAGAATTGCCCTTGGGCAAAAACGACGTGAGATGTCATTTGAAGAGAGATGCAAATTACTAGGCTGAAGCACGCTTTAGTGGAGTGTTATAAGACAGTATTTGAGTTAAACGGGCTAGAATGCCGTGACTATTTTGAGTACTGTAACAACAATACAAGATCCAACAATTCATTGAAACTATGCAATCTATGAGATCTGCAAAGGTGAACGCTTTTCAATATTCTTTCTTTGTGAGGATCATTAAGGAATGAAACAACTTACCCCACTGTTTTGGAAGTGGCATTTAAATATTAACAAATTTAAATACAATTTGAAAAAGTAGATGAACATAAGTTAATTAATCCACTGCTTCTTGTGCTTTTCTTATCCTTTATATATACAAATTATTTTTGGTTTGTTTATTTCTATTATAGGCATGTTTTTTCCTTTTAGTTCTAAATTTTTGACATACTTTTTATTTTATCACTTCTAAAAAGTATTTAAGTGTAGTTAGGTAGGAGGCCCTTTTATAGGGATAACCTCTATGGGTCCTTCATTTCAGGATTGATTATTTCTGAATAAAATATTATTATTATTAGGTGAACTGATCAGTCATCTTGATGGATCTCTTGGGTCCTGATATTTTATCACATTGCAAATGAAAGGACAATTGTTTTGAATTGTGCGCAAGGGCATTGAATTTAAAAAATTCCAGGTTGTTGTCCGATCACTTGTTTGGAATGCACTTTTGACTGAAAAGTTACATGTACCTATGTTTTTGTCATGCTTGAATGAAATTAATGGAGGTTGCGAAAAGATTCTAGCAGTATCAGAATCTTTTTGAAATAATTTAAAGTTTTTGTACAATGATGGATTTAACTGCGTAGTTGCGAGGGTGAAATACGAGGGTGAATGGAATTCTATCATTGTTTTCTCTCTGTGATGTTTGTATTGCTGACTGTTGATCATTTGTTGGGCACGATGATGACAGACTTTTCAGCATTTTACAGTGCATTTAAAGTCCCAACGTTACTGGGTAAAATGTATTGAGGAGGCAACACTTAAGGACACACCATGCCCATGCTAGTGTATGTTTTATTACAGAAACTCAAAGTTTATAATAATAGTTACACTCCAAGGTAATCTGATTGAGTGTGAACAAATTGCTAAAATGTGTTAATATGTCTTGAATCTTCAGCATATCAAGTGAATCAAACAGCATTCACAGATTTCGGGAGACTTTCAAATTCTTAAAAAAATGTACCTCAGGTAAGTTTATATTAACAAACTTGTGTTAGTTATACCATTGTTGATTTCTCCCTGTCAATTTCTCCTTGTGTATGATCATTGTATCAACGTAATTATTATTCTTATTGATGCCTTAACCCTTTCAGCCCCGATAGTGCCAAATGGCACTTATAGATTTTACTCTGTCTAACGCCAGACGAGTTTACTCGTCAATGGGGGAACCCCTCGGGGCTTAAAGGGTTAAGCTAACAGCATGAAAAAACTATGTCCCTGTTTAACCCTTTCAGCCCCGATAGTGCCAAATGGCACTTATAGATTTTACTCTGTCTAACGCCAGACGATTTTACTCGTCAATGGGGGAACCCCTCGGGGCTTAAAGGGTTAAAGTTTTATTACACCGAGATGATTTGCAACTCAAGTGGGTAACGTAGGGCCACACACTAAAGTGTTCATCTGTATTACTTGTAGATCTTCCAACAAGTCAGACTGCCTTCATACAGTAGATTTAAAGACCTGAGTTTCCAAGAACTCAAGTAAGTATATAAACAGGAGTTTCTTTTCAAGAGTTGTCCATCATTAATTTTTAGCTAATGAAGGTCACTGAAGGGACCAGTGCAGTACATAGAGTGAAACCCGTCCATTTGGACGCCTCTCCATATGGACACCTACATGTATCTAATGGTGACAGTTTCCAATGTACCAACATACATTTCCTGTAAAGGAAACCTCTATAATACATTTCCTGTAAAGGAAACCTCTATAATATTATGGACCCTTTCTAAAAGGGACTAATCTCGGCCCAAGGGAGCAAATTGGTATGCAAATTTAACCTCTGTGTTACGGACACCCTGGGGACCAGGTGTCGATAATTGTTTTGCAGTATCTACATTGTACGATTTCCTGTTGGCGGTTACACAAGTTACATTGACACTTTATCATTCAATTCAAAGTTAAGCTTAGCCTGATATGGCTTCATTCAATTCAAAGTTAAGCTATGGCTGATGTGGCTTCAAAAATGCATCTAAGGCTGATGTGGCTTCCTCTCTAAATAAAATATAGTAAAGTTAATGACATTAGAGTCAGAAATCCACATTCAAGAAACTATTTTTTGAGGGCCTGAGTTTGGTTATCAAACTTTCTAAACTGTCAGTGGAGACTTTAAAGTGACATCATCATAGTGACCTCTCCAATACAGACTCCTCTCTGATATGGACACTTTGCTCTGTCCCTTTTAAAGTGTCTGTAGCAGAAAGGCTCGACTGTATCTTCAACCCTGCTGGCTTTTATCATATCACAAGTCTTACCCTGTTTGGATAGGAGGTAGCAGGTTATGCAGAGGCCCTCTCTACGGACTTGCACTATTTTATCGTGTGGGCCCTTGAGGTGTGGCATTACGAAACAAACAATTACTTTCTCCTCCTCAAAGGCACCACCTGCCACAGTTGGTGACTTTGAGAAGATTTAGGGAAATGGATCAGCCTCATTGCAAATAAATGGACTAACCATTATCAAATTGCTTTCAGCATAGTAGTATCGGCTGTGGGAAACCAACAGAAATGAACGCTGTGATGTATGTGTACATGTAATACATATGTAATCAAAACTCAATCAACTCACCTCGCCTTAATGAGGTCGAGCGCCTGCTGTCTAAATATGACATGGCAACCTTTTGTGAACTTACATGTGCAAGTGCCTCAGTCTGGTACTGCCTTTGTGGGTTCTCGACCATTGAGAGTTATTCCCTGACCCTGTGCAGGAACTTGAAATTCTGGTTCCAGGTTGATTAAAATAATGCACATGCAATCAAGTTTAATGAAAGTTTCTGAATATGTCTAGAGAGGGTTGCTACAGTATCTAATGCCTCCGATTAATGCCAGAGGTCTCAATTTCTTGGTGCTTACCAAAAGGATTGCTGTCTCTGGGAACTAGATCTGCCAGTTTAAATGAATTTGCTCTGCCTTTGCTTTCTGTGATTGTGCAGTTTTATGGAAGAGGGTTATCAGCTCTGAGCCCAATTCTTAAGTGGTTGTTTTTGTATTACCTAGACTTTTGACCAACCTGTCACAGTTAAACATACCAGGACAACAAGTCTCGCACTGACGCAACGGTGGGAGCCCATAGACAAGGCACGACATTGGAGGGGTAACTATGGGGATAACAATTGGAGGAAATATTAGTAACATGTGACGGATCATGTATCTTATGGGGGGGCACGACCAATACAACAGTAGATATATCGGTCAGTACATGGGTAAGACACTTTACTCTCACAGTGCCTCTCTCTACCCAGGTGTATAAATGAGCATCGGCGAATTTAATGTTGGGGATAAACCTGTGATGGACTAGCATCCCATCCAGGGGGGAGTAGAAATACTCCAATTCACTTCATGTTCCAGAACCCGGAGATTAGTGCTGACTTGATAAACCACTTGGCTCATGTGCAGACTTAACCTACCCAATATTTTAATAGTGATACAAAAAGTAAGATGAAATGCCTTTCTTACTTCACGCAGGTAATGATCAAGAGCTTTAAGTGAACTCTTTGTACAACATAACTTGGATTGAGATGGCTGCTGCTACCACGTCGTCACCCCTGGCCAGCTCTGTGGAGAAGACAAATGGAGCCAAGCTGAGCAGACTTCTTATTGATGGTGGAACAACGGTATTAAGGAATGTCTTTGATAGATATCATCCTCCTGAAAACCTGGCTGCTGGTCTCCATGCAAATTATCCAACGCTAAATATGCTTTTAAAGAAAAAGGTCTTGCGTACAGCTCAGTGGGAGCAGCTGTTCCCACCTGGTGGAGTTATACCAGACTCAAAAACATTTGATATCACTCTACTATTCGTCCTTCTGACCAACATGTGTGGACTGTGCCCACCCCCGTTAGGCTGGCACATTATCCCACCCCCAAGTGATACTTCCCTTGAGGCAAACCTTGCTCGTGTTAAGTATTTCCGCAATGAATTGTATGGTCATGTGTCTTCCACTGGTGTTGATACTCCAACTTTCAATGCTTTGTGGCAGGATATTAGTGCTGTTCTTGTTGCTCTGGGTTTGGATCAGAAAGAAATTGATGGATTAAAGGCAGAACATTGTGGGGAGGAATATTATCTTGACGTGCTACTTGACTGGGCCTATAGTGAAGAGGACATCAAGTCGCAGCTGAAGGACATCCGTCAATATCATGCCACAACACAACAGAAGATCGAGGAAGTATGCAAGATCCAACTAGATGGCCACGAAATACTCAAAGATAACAAGTCAAAATTGGATAAAATGCACCAGACCCAGATCAACACACAAGAAATTGTTGAGAAAGTATGCCAGACTCTACTAGAAGATCGTGAAGCACTTCAGGATAGGAAGTCAAAACTGGATGAAGTACTTCAAACCCAAACCTACATTCAAGAAACTGCTGACAACGTACGCCAGACCCAGCTAGAAGACCATGAAACACTTCAGGAGAGCAAGTCCAAAGTGGATGAAGTTCTCCAAGCCCAAACCAAAACGCAGTCACAACTGCAAGAATTATATCAGACCCAGGCCAAAACGCGGCAAATTGTCGAGGATGTAGTGAAGACGCAGGAAGAGAATTTCGAAACTTTGCAAGCGGTAAAGCAAGCTGTAGATAACTTGAAAGAGGGCAGAGACACAGACGGAGTAGAAGAGCAAGTCCTTCATAATCTTGCCAGGTCAGAATTCAAAGGCGACATCGAGTATCATGTAGGACGATATCAAGAAGGCACTCGTGTGTGGATGTTCAACAAAGTTGAAAACTGGTTACACAACAGAAATTCTCAAAACCGCGTTCTGGTCATCAGTGCAAATGCGGGTATGGGAAAGTCAGTCATTTCTGCTGTTCTTTGCAAGAGAATGCAAGAAGCTGGCAGATTGGCAGGAAGTCACTTTTGTCAACACAACAATGCTCGTTACCGAAATCCCCAGTTGATGCTTCAGTCCTTGGCCTACCACTTGTGCCACGCTTTACCAGACTACAAACAAGCTCTTGTGAAACAGCTGTCAAGAAATCTGGGTAAAGATCTCAACAGCATGGGTGTCGAGGAGCTGTTTTCTCTGCTTTTTAAGGAACCTTTGGGCACTGTAGCTGACCCTGGAAGAAACATGCTGATGGTGATTGATGCCTTGGATGAAAGTGACTTCCAAGGGCGTAATGAGCTGCTTGATGTCATTGGCAACCACTTTTGCAGGCTGCCATGTTGGATTCGATTCCTTTGTACTACCCGACCAGAGAGGAACATTGAAGAGGCATTGAAACATTTGAAGCCATTTCTGCTGGAATCTAATGATGACAAGAATATGGAAGACATCAAGTGGTTCTTGGAAGAGAGGGTGCAACATGTTGTCAAAGCAGAAAAGAAAAGTGACATTGTGGAAAAGCTTTTAGAAAAGTCTGAAGGGCTCATGCTGTACGCATACTTCCTTGTTTTGTTTGTTGAAGAGAATGTGCCAGTTCTAGAGCAAGGCGATCTTGATGGTAGCTTGCCACTAGCAATTTCTTCAATCTACAAGTCCTATTTTAAACGACTAGAGAACGAACTTAAGGAGCTGGGAGTCCAGGAAGTGAATTTTCTGAAATTGCTTTCCATTGTTACTGCATGCAGGGAGCCCTTGCCAGTTGGCTTTCTTTCCAAACTACTGGTACGTGATGCTAGCTCAGGACCTGGAAAGCGGAAAGTACTTAAAGCTATTAGTAGTGTTTCGTCACTTCTTCCTATTCGTGATGGCTGTCTTCACGTCATTCACAAGTCCGTTAAAGACTGGTTGATGGATACTTGTTCTTATGGAGAGCATGAGTTTATCATGGATGAGAAAGAAGGCCACCATACTCTTGCCAGCCTCTGTGCCGATGAACTTGATCATCTGAAGCAGAAAGGTGTACACAACGTAGAGTTTAGCTCCACAGAGAAGTATGCTCTACGTCATGGTGTACGACACATGTTACAGTTAGACGAGAATATGAGTTCATGTAACGTGGAGAAATGTGTGCAAACCTACGCGATAGACTTAGAGCTTTTGTATGCGAAGCTCTGTTTAAACTATTCAATAGCAGCTGAAGACATTTTGTGGCTTCTGAAGCAAGATAATTTTCAATTGCTTTCCGAAAATAGTAAAGGTTTGTTGAACACCCTGATTTCCCTGTTCAGAAAGTACTACAGCACATTTACAAGCTGTCCTAGTGTATTTTTCCAAACCTTGCTCAATGAGGGAGGATCCATTCTATCTTCTATGGCATCAAACATGTTGCAGAACAAATACTGTGATTTACCCTATATGGAATTCATGCACAAGCAGATTCAGCAGGGAGCAGTTCAGGCCAGATTTCAATGTTTATCTCTGGTGGCTTGTTTTGATGTTTCTCCACAGTCTGACTACTTGGTTTGTGAATGTGAAAATGGAACAATTCAGCTGTGGTCACTCCTTACTGGCAAACTAGTTTGGGAACGTCCTGTGATAATCAACAAAACTTTCCACTTTACAACATTTAGAAAAGTGCCGTCATCATGTGTGCTTTCATACTATCGCTCAGTTGTTTTTCATCCTACCATGGAGATCATTTTACCTGGAATTCTCAGCTCTGCCTATGGTATGGATGGCAGCCTAGCACCACTTTTTCCTGAAAGCAAATGCAGTTTTACAGTTTGCTCAGTCTCAGGAGACAAGACATCTATTCTAACTGATTGCCCCGATGATCCTAGATGCATTATTTTGTGGAGTGTGATGAATGGCACTGAAATTTGCCGCACAACCAGACGTGCAGATGTCTTGTCTTTTGCATGGTCTCAGGATGCAAGTCTCCTAGCGATTTCCCATTCAACTGGTTTAATTTGTCTTGTTGATGTTGGAACTGGTTTTAGAACACTAGCAGAAATGACTACCTCAGAAGTATGTGGAATGATAAAATTTGCACCAGACTATCGATTCATTTATTGTAAGCATAGCCCAGTGCCTGAGCTCTTGTGTTGCAAAGACTATTTCCTCTTTTGTCTAAATGTAAATAATGAAAACGATCATACCTTTTCACTAGATGTTTTTTATGACAGAGTTTCTTATGTGCCCTGGAAATTGGAATCACATAGTAAGTGTGGCTTTTTGTTAGGGGATGCTATTTTTTGTGTATTTGATGGGTTCACCCAGAAGGAAGAGGGAGTTGCATTTTTACTAACTGAACAAAGTGTATTAATTTCATATGGAAGTAACAAGAAAGTGATAGAAATGCTGAATGTTAATGAATTAACGAAGTGTACAAAAGCTGCGCGTGCACCTACAAGTCTTGCAGATATTACAAGTGTTAACAAGGTTGTATTTTCTTTGAATGGCGAGTCTGTTTATGTTGTCAGTGGTGCAGCAGTAGAAACTGTTAGCGTACTGGACATTTCTAGTGGGAAGCTCAAAGCTGAGAAAAGCTCCAGGGCAATAACTGATCTTGTGCCCGTAAGAGAAGGTGTTTTGTTTACAACAACAAACCATACTCTTGAACTGTGGAACTCTCAGCTCTCTGTGTGTGTCCACACGTGGCCCAACTTACCAAAAGGAGTATACGTAACCCCATTATCAGGAGACCTAGTGGCATATGTAGATTACACATACCGTCGCAACCAAGTGACTTTCCTAGATGTGAATGATTGGGAAATAGTATCAAAAATGTGCTGTTCCGTTGATGAACGATTTGTGGCATGTAACAGGAAATGTCAGGTGATCACCATCAGTAACTTTCACTTGCTTCGTTTGCTAGATGGCCAAGCTATACTGTGGTGTGAACATGTTCCTCATCATGGTCATCATATCCCTCTAGGGTTGTTTTCGCCTGCAGAACAGTATTTCATTTTAGTTTGTGAGGGGAATAAAGGTGCACATGTCCTTGACGCAGTTTCGGGGAGAACGCTTCAAGTTTTATGTGAAGACGAGTGGATCGAAGACTGTAAATTTCTCAGTGACAAGGAATGTGTTATCTGTTGTAACGAGTCCACAAGGCATTATTTTCTTCGACTATTTAATGTCAAGTCTGGTGACCAGCTATCTGTGATTGATTTGGAAAGCAATGTCATTTGTTTAAACACTAATCCTCATAAGCAGCTCATCGCCGTTGGTCTAGAGCAATCCAAAGACAATTTCAAACTTATCCAGCTAAATTTGCCAGGGAGTAAAGAAAGCAGAAAGAGTAAAAGGTAATACCCTGATAAGAGTAAGTTAATGGTTGCAAAACTGTTTAGTATTCCATACTGCTTAGAAAGCTTCAGTACATGTACACTGTATGTGATATCCTTACAAGTATGGACTTTAACTGATTTTTAGACGATTACATGTATTTCAAGTAAAATTATAGCTTTCCAAATTGCCTCCAAATCAAATTCCCTCCAAAGATAAAAACAAACATTTTAGAAATTTATGGTATGTCTTGCATGTTTCTAATTCATTTCATTGATCCTTGTAATTCTTTAATTATTATAAACAGCATGGTTTAGTAACTTGATCAATACACAAATTTCCTGATAACCAT
Organism: Montipora foliosa; assembly: GCF_036669935.1. NCBI lineage: Eukaryota > Metazoa > Cnidaria > Anthozoa > Scleractinia > Acroporidae > Montipora > Montipora foliosa. Next base: position 2,064,281 of record NC_090869.1, on the reverse strand, counting down.
TTGAACAGAGCCTCTGGTAAACTCATTAGGATTCAACACAAGTTGGAATGAAAGACAGTTTTCAGAGCATCTAGTTCAGTGCTATATGGACAGCTATCCAGTACATTTTATTTTTTTTCCAGAAGGACCAATAATGCACCAGAGATTCCAGCGAGAACAGGACTCAGGAGGTTAGGCATTAATATATAGATTTAGGCGAGCATAAAAGCGTAGCTCCTGGGAAGGGTTATTCAGAGCCCGATTAAGCTAATCCAGGACAAGGTAGAATTGTGATTCGAGTTTTGTGACTTCGTGGTCAGGTTTTCCTTCTGCCCTTCTGTTTTGAGTTTCAAAAATCACCATATACACAAAAAAAGAAGCAAAAAACATTTATATAGAAGAAAAAGTTACAATTCGGTGAACTTTAAATTCTTAAAACGGCTACAGAACAATCCTGCCCTGTTGTGAACAAGTTAACCTGACATGAGCCCGCGATCCAATCGGAAAACCAGCACTTGGTCAGCGATCAAATTCACAAAAACATTCGACCTCGATGAGCTGTAAAATTGAGCCCGCGATATGGCCACGTGATACTGGTCAGTGGATACCTTGTTTTGACAGGTGTCAATTGATTTTAGTACGGATGTCCAATATCAACGAAGTGCACAGTAAACCAAGGCTGTGTCTCTTTTTTGGAGTATTTCCGCCATGTTGGGGGCAACTCCGTCGTCGTGCGTACGCGCCCACTAGCAATACCGCTAGCCATGATAACCGTGAGAAAATCAATTCATGGGTTTCCTTTGCTTTCCCGTGATAAGTATGGGGCTCCACTTGGCGGCCCTTCGGGCCGCCGGAGCTCCCCTATTAGTAATATCTACATGTACATGTAAATAATTATGTACCACAAGTTGTAATACCTGAAATCAAACGAAATTAATTAGTCATTACTTGTAATTAATAAGGCAGGACCCCATCGAAGACAGTACTTTGAACTGAAGGGTTATCCTGGGTAAATATTCCATTTACCTGTATTATTATTTATCCCTCATCCTTGGTGCAATTTCTCTTCTGTTATTCCCCCAAGCCTTGGAGCCAAGTTAGAATTTTATAATTTTATTGAAATTGGCTTAGTGATGATTTTCTCAGCTCTTGTAAAATTATCTAAAGTTCTGCATTCTAATTGGCTGCTTAAACTCATAACAAAACACACCTAGCTGGGTTTTTTGGTCTCTTTGATAGTCTTGAAAGAAAGTTGCATTTGGTGTCACTACTGAATACTGTGAGTCCAATTTCCGAAATTTCTTGTCGTGTATTACTGCAATGATTTCTTCTGATTTGATTTTAAAAAATGATTGGATGAGATTTTTGTGATTTCCAGCGTAATCAAGGTCGAGGTAGGGGTTACAAATATTAATAGCTGAAGCCGAAGACTGAGGATGATGACCCTTACTGAGACCTTAATTACTCTGGATATCACAAAAGGCGAATCTAATAATTGTTTCATTTTACATTGAATGAAAAAAAAATGGATGTCATCTTTTTACTGCTTCACTGACGGCAAGCGACACAAAGCGCGCAAACGTTACATGATTATCCTTAGAAATGGTGCACCGCGGTCATACATGACAAGATTACCTGTGACCATGAGTGTTTTTGGCATTATTTTTGTATAATCTGCAGCTAGGTGACGTCACGGCACTGATTTCGGAAATTCACTGTATGCTTTCGGTCAATCAGAAAATAATTACATGTAGTGAGTGCAATGTATGATAACAATATTGTTATCAAATTTTAACACTGGGTTCCTTTTGGATGAAATGACTCAAATTGTTTAGCAATGTATGCATTAGATGTACTGAGGGCCATTGGAAAAGATATGGGTAGCTTCATAACAAACAGTCTTAAAACATATGTTTTCTTTTTTGGTCCCAGGATAGCCAACGCATTAGAGTTCAGACAGAGTGGAGACAACAGCAGGTTAGCAAAATAGGCCAAGCTTAGAAGTTTTTGAAAAACCATGCATGTAGGCTGAAAAACTATGTGAATAGTAACATTGCTTATTGAAATTTCTCTTTTTAGGATGGTAGACACTGCGATCGAAAGAGAACACAGAAAATGAGAGGTTAGTTATAGGAGAAGTTAGGAATATAAATTTTAAGAATGGTGCGTCTGGCGAATGGTGAACGTTACAGTTTGTCGTTTGTCTTTGACCGTTTCTATACGGAGGTGAGAGTATTTTTAAATGCCGTAAATAGCAGAGTTTTTTATTTTATTGTTGTGTTAATGATTTTAAAGATTGGGGAAAGAAACAAAGTAGCAACGAGAGCGTTCGGTTTCACTCAGAAAACAGATTCTCTATCAGTATGGTTGACTGTTTATCAATATATACTGTGAATAAATAAGCAATAGGTTGAAATCACATCGCCAAACTGTTCTCCAACATCAAATTAACGTTACGCCACCAGTAATCATAGCATTGTACTTTTTTCAGCATGACCAGCACACTAAACACTGAAGAGAAAACGGGAATCAAGAGGTTAGTCTACGTTAGCAACGCTTGGCATACTAAAACTGGTCAATTATAAATATATCAATTTAGAAAACAGTCCTAAGAAATTATGCGCGCTGATTGGTTAAAAATCGTGTTTCTATAACTAGATGGTGACACAACTAGCACGCCCTGTTGACTTAAGACGGGGGTAAACGTGAAAGCCGTATTTTGGCTGGATATTACGTTTTTAACGTAAATATCTCCTTGACGTTTCAAACAATCAAGAATCTCTCTGCTCATCTCACATATTTATGTTTTGGGCCGGTTTGTCAATTTTTTGGTGATTTTAGGTATATTTGGAGATAAATAGTTTTTCTCAAAGGATTAGTAAAATTTATGGAAAAAGGAAATTTTGAAGATTTGGTGTTGTTTTAAAATTAGAATTTGGAATAAAAAATTGGTAGATACACACCAAACAGTTGCCCAGCAACCTGGGGTGCCATTGTGGGGTCGGGCAACTGTCTGGTGGTGTTCCATAACCCTTTTTTTCCTTTCGACCTCTCTTTAAACTTACCAAAATTTCACTTAAATTCATATTTACCCCCGCCTTAATGATGGTGCAAGCAAAGAGAATTTACATTTTGATAATCCTTACCACATTTTGACGTCATCTGTGATCTATTTCTGGACAGATGCACGGCAACATGGAACCTATTTGTTAAATAGATAGTGAGTAGCGTAGCCAATCAGAGAACAGCATTCGTGATAGAACGCTAGTAGATTTATACTAAAACTCGATAGAAACACGGTAAATGTTTTCAATTTCTTAAATATCAAAATTTTGGGCTAGTTCTCCGTAGCAAAGAGTAGAAAGTAACCATGGTGATGGTCACGGTCCTTGCGTATTTTTTACATGTAACTGCATCCTGATTGGCTGGTTAAATGTAAAGCAACCACACCTTGACTGGGTTTGTTTGTCTGTTAGATACTTCTAGAAGTATTTGGCCTGAAACCACTGAATACTGTCGGTCCATGTCCACGATTTCGTGCCATGTATTGCATTATTGTTTGTGAGTTGAATTCAATTGATATCGGATTTTAACGGTTGGGCTTCCTCTCTTTGTGAATATAGCCCAGAAAATTGTTTTGCGAAATTCACTAAGTGGAAAGTAGTCCACAAAGACATGGGTGGCTCAATTCAAATATGAAACAATCTTAAGATATCAGTGTTCTCTGTTTCCAGGATAGCCAACACGTCAGAGGTCAAGGAGAGTGGAGGCAGCAATAGGTTGGCAAATAGGCGATGAAATATTCGAAGCTGGAAAACGACGTCTATGATGAACACTCGAACCTCCCGTAAGCGACTATCTAAAATGTCGAGCTTAGGTGGACGCTTACGGGAGGTGGTCGCTTACAAGAGCTTAGACCATATTGGGTCGCAAGTTTGCCTCAGTAGCATATACTAACAGCGGAGACTTGACCCATGTTGTTAATGTTTTATTCATATGAGAAGTTAATTCCGAGATAATATCTGGTACTTCCCACTCAAACATTTTCGTCCTTTGTACTATCCAGGAGGACAATGATTTTACTAAGGTCTTTACCGGAGACCGAGCAATGGCGAAGTCAATATGAGATTTTCTCTGAGAGACCGAACATTCGAGGTTAATAAGTTCTTTACTATATGGCTTTTTTGCTCTGTTTTTGCTGACCTGTAATCGGCCCGCGGGTATGCATTTCTGGAGAATAATGCCCTACAGTTAGCCAATCAGCGCGCGCGTTAGATCGGCTACAAACACAATTCATATAATGTAACACCTTATTATCCAGTTTGCGCTCTATTATTTGTCAAGTAGTTACTTGACAGCAAAGGGAGGACCAAGGGAAAATTTTCAAAAATGGCCGATTTTTTGCTACAACTTCGGAAGGCTAAAAAACTAGGAAATACAAGTCGCCTGATGGCCTAATTATTATGGATTGAAAGCTAAACTATCCTAGATTTGTTCTATGCAAGAAACCACATGAAGAGAGACCTATTAGACGAGAAATAATTTTTTCAAAAGTATCGAAAATGGCCATTTTTCGCAAAATAACAAAGGGGTAATGAAGGCAAAACTTTCAAAAATGGCCGATTTTTTGGTGGAACTTCGGTAGGCAAAACAAACGGGAAATACAAGTGCTATAATAGCCTAATTAGTATGGATCGAAAGCTTAACTATCCTAGACTTGTTCTATGCAAAACACCGCTTAAAATGACCTTTTAGACGTGTTGGAAGTTCCTGAGGAAGGAAGCTGGGGAATGATATGGCTTCTTGGGGTTTCACTGCTGTGTTGATTGGAGAAGTTGGGAGGCGTTGGCCTGTTAATGGCGTAGAAAACGGAAGTTCTCGTCATAATAACGCCAATTATGCCCTATAGCGGCCAGGTCCTGAATAGTAGCCCCATACTTTATGACGCCGGGAGCCTCATAGGGATACTGTGCAGTAAAAATACCCACATACACGTGAAAAGCTTCGAGCCAAACATCTATTGATGTAATACGTTTCGCTTTGTTCACTGGCTCACGAGATAACGATGAATAGGAGCCTTCCTGGGAAGGTAGGAGTGTGATACGAAATTTGTCCTCAAAAGCTGGATTAACAAGAAGGGAGCAAAACTCAAAAAATTCTGTTTGAATGATTTTACTCCGAATCTTAACTGGAAAAAGGGGTTCAACTGGCAAGTTTACAGACATGAAAACAACATTGGGACGCTGTGTTCCCGGCAGCAAATTCTGCTCACCTGACAGGGAGGCGACAACTGACTGGACTCCATCGTGAACAGCTCCATCGTGTTGACTTGTTGACTTGTGACCGGGCAGTCAACAAATTAAAGGTCGTGTTGCCAGCGCGCGGTCAAATTCAAATGGACCAATCAGAGTTGAGGCTGAAACCATCTTGCGAGTTTCCGTTGTTGACTGCCCGGTCACAAGCCTCTGAGGAAAGCCGAAGAGGTGAATTTTCATACAAAGTTTTCGTTCTTCACGAGTCTTTCGGGCGCCGAAACACACGTATTTGGAGTGAAATTTATTGGGCTTTATGGAACTGTTGTTTTTATTGCGATTCGGGACTTTTCCTGTTGAGGAGAAAACGATTTGTGGAGTGAGGTCTGGCCAGAGATGGATGGAGTGGTCGGCCTTCCTATTATTTTAGTAACGGCCTTCCGGATAACTTCACTAAACGGCGTCAGAATTGCTCAAAACTCGGCAAAAGAGACAAGTTCGTCACGCATTTGAGGTAGGAAAACTTTATTTCAAATGAGATAGTTATTTACACAATTTTTTTACGATCGGTGATTTTCCCATACAATTCTCTATATACACAAACTGTCGCATACACCACGTATTTTCAGCTTGGGGAGCCTGTGCCCAAACCATGCAAGTAAATCAAGGCGTCACCCAAAAGAATAAAATGTTTGGCAGCACGGGCATCAAAATTGAATCTAAGATCTGAACTTAGCCTTCGAACAAACGAATGGCTCACGATAAGAACTGTAGGAGGTGAGCTAGCCATAGAATAACAAAACCAAAGAAAGAAATTCGCATCGAAGATAGCTGAGAATTCGACCAGGCACACGTGCAAGCAAAATTAAGAAATTGACCACACCAAATTCGAAAGAAAAACCCAATCGAACATACACAGAAAAACGCGTGACTTATAAGGACAACTGACCCCAAGATAAAACTGTTTAATGGGATAAAATTAATAAAACTCACCTCGACCTTAACCACCGTCAAGATGAAACGAAGTGACGCTCACATGAAAGCCTGGTCACATCGGTTAAGCAGATGTATCCTAGAGGGTATTGACTGTAATCCAAATAAATGCTACCCCAAGTCCAGGGCCCCCGAAGGAATAACAAGTACAAAATCGGAAGAAGAAGCATAAAAATCCTATTTGCCAGCAAATATTTCCATTTTTTTCAAAAGTGTCGAAAATTATTATTTTGGCAAAATTGCAAAGGGGGACCAAACGAAAATCTTCCAAAATGACCGATTTTTTGGGCAAACATCGGAAGGCTAGGAAATACAAGTTGCCTAATAGCTTAATTACAATGGATCGAAAGCTTAACTATCATAGATTTAGATTTCTTGATTAACAAATCGGACTCCCGCTTTGCAGCAGTCCCATTTTGTTAAAATGGAGCTTAAGCAACGACAACTGCGACGGCAACGAGAACGTCATCTCAAAATATATTTGCGTTATTTTAATCGCTTCTCAACCTTTTTCTTGTTATGACGAGGGTGTGGTAGTTCCTCAGAAATGACACTGGTCGGAACGGCATATAATTTTAGGGGAGAAAATAAAAAACCTCAAATTTGGCTATTTCACGTAAAAGGTGGTTTGCAACCAATCTGTAGAGACACAGATAACAATGCTGTAATGTACAATTGCTGGTGGACGAACAAAAGGAGCCACTGAGAGATCTTTTGTTTTCGTCCACCATCATGGTGGCAATGACGTAACGTGAAAACCACCTATAGTTTAGTCTCCTACGCAGCCGTTCTTTGTGTGGTCACGCAACGCTTGCGTGACCACACAAAGAACGGCCGCATGGGAGACTACCTATAGACCTTATTCATAAATGGCGGTCACATTTATAATTCTTTTGTCCACGTGCAAATTAGCCTACCAAGCCTCATTTAAGAGCAAGAATTCTTTTCAATTCACTGTATGGTATCGAGGCTTGGTAGGCTAATTTGCACTTCGACAAAAGAATTAAAAATTGACCGCCATTTATGAATAAGGTCTATAGTTTTGCTATTGTCATTAATGTGCTCACTTATATGCTAATACTTTTTGCCGTCGCCGTTGTCGTTGCTAAAAGTGTCCACACGGCCTCCAGGGTTTTTATGGTTTTGGCATCTCAACAAAGCGTAGATAAATGCTCCAAAAATAATTTTTCGATTCCGCCACTTTTTGAGCCCGAAATCAAGTTTCAAAGTTCGCCCTTTGGCCACACTCAATCAAGTTGACCGGGAGACAGCACCAGAAAGAGGCTTCCTTCCAGAATCGATTTAACGTCACGTCAGGAACCGCGCGACAAATTCAGTTTTTTTGAAGGATTATTTTTGCTTCGTTCCTTTGGCAGGCTCTTTGGAAATTATGCCTAATATATGTATTGTTGCGGGTTGTTCAGATATTCTTGATACAGAGAAGGGCATAGCATTACATAAAATTCCATTTTATAGTGACAATCGAAGTGAAGTGAAGGTCAGAAGGAAGAAATGGACGGACTTCGTGAAGTTAAAGCGCGACAAGTGGACACCAAGCGCTTCATCTGCTCTGTGTTCTTGTCACTTCACTCCCGAGGACTTCACTAGGCGGCTATCGTTTGGAAATCTTAAATGCCAGCGAACAATCCCAAAAAATTGGTGTTCTTCCAGTACCAAAGTTTCAGCGTAATACCTGGGGAGAAGAAGATTTATCCGATCGAAGTCGTCGTCAGCTTGGTCATGCCACCTTAGCGTACAATCATAGTCGTTTACCAAACGCTGTGTAAAAATCGGACGTTTCAACCCTTTTTTTTTTCACTTTTTGTTAGTTACTCGCGTTTAATTTCTCGTCCAAGATCGAACGCTTCCTATTTTCGTTACAATCCTGTAGATTCTGAGGGAAGAAACAGCGTCAACATCCACATTACCTCTCTCTACTGAAGATTCGTCCGCTTATGAGATTTCTGTCATTGCCGATCAAGTATAGACAACTAGAGAACCTGAACCGACTGAACCAATAGACCAAAAAATTCTGGCAGATCCCGCTTTCTTGATCACCACCGATGCACGAACAATTCTGTCAAACCGGTTTTGAGCTGCTGTTGTCTTTCTTCCATTTTTGTCCTTTCATGATTATATTCACGAAACCAATCTTCACCTGCCAGTTGCTCTTGACAATAGGGGCCTTCTTCTGAGTCGGAAGGAGCATTACCGTCAAACGAGACTGTATCTCTTCGTTCGAATCCGATGAAAGGCCGTTGCCATCATCTTTAGAAGAAAAGTCGCTTTGATGTTCCATCACTCACTAAACGGTGTCCTAAAGTGTCGCTTAACTAATGAAACTACACGATGATCGATCAATGAAGGAAGTGAAATTTCGAGTCGTTCCTGAAGTGACGTCACGAGTCACCAATCTTCAATTTATTGGGCGTGGCCACAGCTCGAAATTTGAAGCTAGATTTCGGGGTCGGACAGAGAGACAGCCTTTATTTTAGCACGATCATTTTTTTAAAGCTCTGCAGCTTGTGAGGTCCTGCAAATAAAAACTAAATATCTAAAATATAAAATGAACTCTATACAAGCTATTTACATAATTAAATCGTTCATAAAAAAGATAGATATACATAAATAAATAACTGACTAAAACTATATGCACCAAACAGTGAATATTAAATTAATTAAAAGGCAATGGGCATGCCCTTTACATCTAACCCATAACTAAAAATAGGTAGATTTTGAAGGTAACATCTGTACTTTTAGTATTTGCAGTCGACACAGAAGTCTCCCTAAGTGTTAATTCTTGGAAAAGGTCGCAATATCGAAGTGTCTTTGCCAGACACTTGTAGCTCTTGTCCGCAAAGTCTTATATGTTACGTACGATAGCATTCCACAATATCGGACCTCTACGGGCTATAGCATTTTTTCCGTGGTTTGTGCCAAAATGCGTGACTATTAGTAGATCTTTTGTCCGCGTAGGGAAGATATCGTTGACGTCACCTATTGTCATTAATGTGCCAACCAGAGCCTCGTTGGCTGTCGAAACAAAGGGTCTTTTGTTCCTGTGGTTGGCACATTTGAATAACAAAAGCAATGTTTGTAAACAGATATCTTATCTACAGTAAGTCCCGAATCGTGCTTGATTGCAATTGTGTCCGAAAGCTCCCGCGGTAGTCTCTGGTTAAATGCTTTATGCATATGTTTTATTAAGACAAGCTCATAGCGATAGCTAAGTGGACGCCAACAGGCATATTCTAGCACGTGTGATAATCTCATATCCTTCGGTAAATTAAAAATTATTCTCGCCGCCCTACAATGGAGTCTTTCGAAGGAATCGAAAAGATCTGCATTTCAGAGCAGGACCCCCAAAGAATAAGGCCACAAGTTATCGATGGCAGTATAACTTTAAAAAAGAAATTAATGAGGACTTCTTTTGGTAAAACCCTAGACGTTCTTATGAGAGCAAGTTTCTTAGCGAAACTCTTCTTAGGGCAGGGACGTAGCCAGTATGAGGCGAACCGAGGCACTTGCCTCAGTCATTTTTTCGTGGTTCTTTAAAATAAAGGTTGATTCCAGTGTTGTCTTTAAAATGTGCTAATCACAAACACCTAAAATACCTGCGAAGATAATTTAACCAGGAAATTACTTCAGTCATAATTGTTTTCTGGCTATGGCCCTGTAGGACCTACAGTCCCAGACATAATTGTTGGGACACTTCTGCTTCTTCCTTCCCTCTCAACGTTGGTGTGAAAGATTTGGTAACTGAACTGCGATAAACAAATTGAGAGGGGCAAGGAACGCAGGAGAAGGGAATAGAGGATGTTGGCATGAAGTGTCCCAACTAATTATGTCTGAGACTGTAGCATGTGCGAAATCCAAGTAATAAAAAGTGGCGGAATAGAAAAATCATTTTTGGGACATCTACGCTTTATCGAGCTGCCAAAACCATGAAAACCCTGTAAGCCGGATAGACACTTTATGCTCCCTAATCACTCGTATGATTACAGATCGAATTGGACTCTACTCACTCCTATTACCTTCCAGTTACCATCACTAACCGTCGTTGATAATGATCCTGATTTCTTCTTTACATTGATTGGCTCTAATCCAGGCAGTATCGTGAGCCCCTAACTTTTCTTTTAGTAACTTAATGATTTCGTCTAACAACCAGCAGGTGATCTGGTGACGTAATTTGGAGGACTGGGGAGATCTATTTTAACGCCGTATCCCACAACCGCGCGCGGCCTTGAATGTTATTTTCGAATTCAACATGGCAGAGGCAAGGTTAGATCTCGTCGGTTCTACTTGAATGTTCATTCAGTAACAGGAAATGTGGGAGGTATCTGTTGAGTTTTGGCGATCAAAATACTGCAGGAAATTTGGAAACAACACCCAAGGCCGCGCGCGGTTGTGGGATACGGCGTTAAAAATTGTTTTCCTAGTCCTCCAAATTACGTCACCAGATCACCTGGAAGGTAAAAGAGTTTCCTGAAACTCTTCCAGGGGTAGTGTCCGCCATATTTGTATTCGGTGTATAGTTTAAATAAGGGGAGATGAAATCTTCTTTTAAAATAATTTTGTTAGTACACTGAAGTCAATTTTTGTTATGTACAGCTCAGGGAGACAAGGGTAGAAATAGATTGAAACTTGAAAAAGTCTGTCAGCGTTTGAAAATCCCCAAAAATTTTAATGTGGATAGCTTTTCCTGACAAAATTCAAGTCATTATTTTGTCGTCACGTCGACAGGATGTTTCTAACAGCTTCCTTTCAACATTTGTAGGTACAGAATGGCCCAGGAGATTCAGAATTGTACGATGGAAATAAAAAACGACACAATGTTTGATATGACATATGTGGGAGATTGGTATGACAGTGGGCGAGTGGCTGACGCCTGCACGTGACCTAATATTGCTTCAGGTGATTATTAAATAGTCCTCAATGAACAAGATAGTTCCCTCGCAGGGTGTTCTGGTTACGTGACTTATCGGATGACAGGCACTGAATTCTCAATCGCCTTCTCCAATCAATCCATTGGAACAAATAAACTTGGTGTGGGACAGGATGGAGAAAATACTTCGGAGGAGATGTCCAACCACAATTATGAGAAATTCGTCCAAGGTGTTGATTTAGGCGATGGCGTGATATTAGTGTGTTTCTGTTAGTGCACCGATTGAGATACAAACAATTGCCTTGTTGAACTGCGCTTGGAATGGAGCGCAGATGCATGTGTTACGCCCGCCCTGTTGTTAGCCCGAAACCGAATTTCTTGTAAATGTGTACTTATCTAATGAGGGGGGTAGTTTCTAAAGAAACTGTGGTGCTGCGTCGGTGGGGAAGTAGTATACAAAAATTTGGTTTTATCAACGGAGTTGATAATGTAAATTGGCCACCGTACAGAGATTCTAAAAGCTGACGTTTCGAGCGTTAGCCCTTCGTCAGAGCGAATCGAGGAATTATGGGTTACGTGTAGTTTTTATAGTAGAGTGGGAGCTACGCTATTAGTGGTAACAGGGCAACGTGAAAAATAGGAATATATTAGTTAAATGAAAAGCGTTCGTTAATACCTTGAGGATCAAGGGTGCCGATTTGGAAGATGAATTTTTGTTCTAGATTCTTGCGGCTTTCCGTCGTACCGTTCCGTTGTACTTATCTGAGATGCCTGATGTCACCGCGCCCTTCGTTGATCAAGAGCTGAAATAGATGTCATCTGGCAAAGGTCAAGGCCGCGCATAATCGACTCAAATCTGATTTTTAATGATCACATCTCGTCAATTAAGTAATGTTTAAAAAACGAGCAGCAGTGTTTTATCAGGGTTTAAATACAGGAGGCGTAGCCGAGTGTTTTTAGACCCGATAAAACACGTGCTGCAAAGAGCGTGTCCCTCTGGACTCAAAATAATGGTTCAAATTGTAAGAGGTGAATATTAGCATACACGAAAGCTATGCCTTATTAGTATTCTTTATATAAAGAATACTAACGAGGAGTGTTTTATCAGGATATGAAGCTCATACACATGACGTTTTATCAATGTTTTGACAGGGTGTTAGGCTCATGAATTATTAATGAATTTTTAAATTCCTTGCTAATCTTTCCAAACGTTCTAATACGCATTCTTGTAACACTAGACGCAAAGACCAACTCATATTATCTAGGTGTATGTTATCAGCAGGACAATGCAGATTCTAATACATACAGAGCATTTGAAACGTGGAATAATCTCTCTCTTGCTACGTGAAACTACCATTCAGTTTCGCAGTTCAAGACGAGTGCGGGGAAAGGGAAATCTGGTGAACAAATCGTGTAGAAGAGTTGGATTTGTAAATGATTTATAGATATTATTTACCCATTCGAATTTTTAGGTCATTTTTAAATAAATAATATGTAACAAGTTCTGTAATGTCTCATGTTTTTGTCACTGCTAGATGTAAATTTAAGAATTGGTTCATGCTTTGCGTGCGTATATCGCGTTATGGATGCACGCGGGAGGTTGCTAAGCATGCGAGAAGCGTAAGAGTCGTACAAGGCGATAGCCAAGTGCGACTCTATCTCCTCGAGTGCTTAGCAAACTCCCAAGTGCATCTATAACTCGATACATGCACAGCTAAAAGCATGAACCAATTTTTTTATAACATACCGACAGTAAATTTGGCGGTAAAACATGTTTTATTTGAGATTGACTACAACATTCTCAAAACGCAAGGCGAGGGAAAACAAACGATCCTATTGGCAGGTTAAAGAACACGCCACACGTTAGTTGAGTTGAGCAAATTGAGCTGCAATCGACCGAGAACGATTCATCTGGTTTTTCTAAATTTTGAAAACGAAGGATTCGCTTCTTCAGTTAAAGAAAACGTTGGGAAACAAAGTCAAAGTACTCGATGAAAATGTAGACAAAGTCAAGATTCCCAAGTAAACAAAGGGTTTGGATTGTCGAGAAGGATGCCGAGTTCGCATTGCCATGCACAGTGCAGTTGCTAAAGACGGACTCCAGGAAACGTGGAGGGCTTTTTTTAAATTCACATTTGGCAAATACAGTAATACTGGTTAGTTTATCGGTAATGCGTGATTAATGTAATTGAACATGTTTCCGTGTAGCTGTATTTTTTTTAAATGAAATACGGATTTAATATTTTTCCCGCTTTTCCAATTGTCTTGTTAATATTGCAAATAATTAAGGACGGTGCCTACTATTGTTATTGCGCATACGTTCTGCGCATCTCGAGATACTCTGATTTCCTATCGGTGATGCTTACTAATACACGGAAGGTTTAAAATTATGCAGAGAAAGTTCTTCTTAGTAAGTAATATTCCCGTTTTCGGGACTTTCGAGAAACGGGCCCCATGCAGGGGCCCGTTAAATTTCTCGGAAATCCCGAAAATGTTTCGGCCTCGAAAAGCAATTTTTGAACCTGCCAACCGCTTGTTCAGGAAAGCCGATCTTCTAAGATGTTTTCGAGGTGACAAAAACCGAACTGACTGAAGTTTGACGGCTTAGATCCTCTCCGTTCTTGAGATACAGAGGGAATTGTAACACCCGAAAATGGCCCGTAAAGTTGAGGGCCTTTCGAGAAACGGGCCCCCGGCCTCTCGGACAGGCGGGGAGGGTGAGAAATGTCGGCCCCTAAACCATGTGTTACAAATCCCTCTCTGGCTAACTAAGCAGATCTCGGTCAGCTCAGTACATCTATTTCAATGAAATCGCAGATATGTATGAACTTGGAATCGTTTCTTCTTCCATACGGCGAGAACACGCGAGGGCATTTGTTGTACGAAATAAACCAAATGTACGAATGTGCATGTTCCGGACAGCTAAAAACATTATCACATGGTGTCATTGTCTCCAACAGAACATCGCGAAGAATGATCGAGGTGTCACTAAACCAAAATCCAGATATATTAGCAAGGACGAAACGTGTGTACCATATCATGTCACAAATTCTTTCTATTTAAATTGTAAAGAACCAGTTTCCGAAAGCCACAATTTGTAACACCCTGATGAAGAAAGGAAGTGCCTTTCAAAACAGTATTGGACAAAATAATACCCATTCCTTCCACTGTTTGATCAGCCTTGCTTTTTCTCATTGTCACTAAATTAATCCAATTTCATACCACGTGACGAACACTTCAAATGCCCGAGAGGGTAGTGGATCCTGTCAGGTGTTTTGTTAAAACGACACGATTAAAGCGTGCAATACTCTCCAGAAATGAATGAAGCAACATAAACTTTGACAATAACATCAACTAACAGTAGCTTTCGTACTCATAATTCAGTACCGATATTTATTTTTCTCTGCAAGTTATTTCTTTAATGACGAAATATCAATATGAGTTTTTTCAGGTTTCTATTCATACCAGTTAATAACACCGAAGACCAACATGCAGCGCTAATCAGAGTATTTAATATATGTTTTCACGTTATTTCCTACCGTATTCCATATTGTTCGCAAAGAATAACAGATATTTTAGCTGGGAAATAGACACAATTTGGTTAGATAATGCATGCACTGAGAAACCTTGACCCATAGAGCTGTCCCTGAAATGGGATGATATGCGAGTGCAAAACAAATGTAGCTTGTACAAAAAAAGACACTCCAATTCGGGAGTCTGGGAACTATTTCTTCACTTCCTGGTACCCAGACTTCTGAATTTAACAGACCCTATGCAAAAATGGCTGCCTTTAAATTATTCTTTTGTTCATATTCAAAATAGCCCAACTAACCTCGTTTTTGAGACAAAAGTTCTAAAGAATTTGTTATCCCGAACGAGGTTAGTTGGGCTATTTTGAATATGAACAAAAGAATTATTTAAAGACAGACATTTTTGCATAGGGTCTATACGTGTACTTTGCAAGCCCTATTTGTGCTTCTCGTGAAATTTGGATACAGCTGACAATCGAGGAAGTCTGTCGATTTTCCAGGTACAATTTCTGTCCTTGTGCTGTTTTATAACCGTTCACTTGCTTCACGGTAATATTTGGAGACGAAACTGACGCGTAATTCGCCCGAACGCCCTTCATATTTATTCATAATTTGCGAGGTACTGTTACTCCATAGTGACAGGTCTTATCACTTTCAATTGTGTATATACGTTCTCCCAAAAGGGACGTTAGGGAGCTTAAGCAAGCACGACGTCGACGACAGCTAGATCTTCATCTGAAATTCTGCAATCATTTCTGAGTTATTTCAAGGCGTTATGCTTGCAAAATGTTATATAAGTATCAATCATGGAATTAAATTTTAATGTGCGCTTCGGAGAGAAGACCTAATTGAAAATTTGTCGTCAAGTGATCACATCATCCACAAAACGGCAAAACAGGTCATTTCACGTCGTTGAAAGGACGAGAACGGCTTTGAAATGTACAACGATGATAAAAGCACGCACAAAGCGTGCAAAACTCTGTTTTTCATAGTACATGCAAATTTGTGACATTCTTGTCGCCGTCGATACTTTAAAAACGTTAACCTAACTTAAGTATTTGAAGATGTAACGCAATAGAGTCACGGTCATGTAGAGCTGGAGACGCCCGTAGACAGTCTCATTACATTAGAGAGGAGGTACTGCTCAAAATCCTGGGATCTTTTACGTTTCGTTGCATTTCAATATATTTCTGATAAATGAAATAAGTCAACTGCACGACACTGCCCCTATAATTAAGTACAGTTGACGAAGACTGTGCCAATTCGGTCTTACATGAATGACGACTTTTTTTCCATGTAACTGTCGATGATGATCTTGATTTCTTCTTTGCATTTTGTGGCTTTAATCCAGGTAGTACTTTGAGCCCTTTACTTTTTATTTAGTAACTTATCGATTTCATCAAACAAGGTAAAAGAGGTTCCCGAGAATCTTAAAGGGGTAGTGTCACGCAATTTGAGTAGAACTCCAGTATGGTTTTGTCAGTTTTGTCATGTACAGCTCGGGAGGACAAGGGTGGAAATGGATTGAAACTTTAAAAAATCTGTCAAAGTTTGAAAATCCTTAAAATGTTAACATGGATAGCTTTTCCTAGCAAAGTTTAAGCCATTATTTTGTCGTCACGTCAACATGATGTTACAAACATCTTTCTTTGAAAATTATTAGGTACAAAATGGTGAAGACTCACAATTGTCTGGTGGAAATAGAAAACAAGACAATGTTTCATATGAAGTATATGAGAGAGTGGTATGACAGTGGGCGAGTGGCTGACGGGTTCACATGGACTGATGTTGCTTCAGGTGATCGTTCAGTAGTCAGTAATTATGAAAGAGATAGATCCCTCGCAGGATGTTCCGGTTACGTGACTTATCAGATAGGAGGCAGTGATTTCTCGATCGCCTTCTCCAATCCAGTCGTGGGAACAAATAAACTTGGAGTGGGCCTAGATGGAGCAAGAACTTGGGAGAACATGTCCAACCACCAATATGAGACATTCGTCGAATATGTTCATTTAGGCAATGCAGTGATATTAGAGTGTATCTGTCAGTGCACTGCTGGACATGTAAACAGTTGCTCTGTTAAAGTGCGCACAGATGGGCCTCCAGCACCTGCACTCCACCCTGGCTGGTATCATACATAATTTCGAACTTCTCTTGTCTTTATTAAGCTTTTTATCGGTCAACGGTATGGTCCGGGACGAACGAAAATAGTCATAAACTACTACTGGTGCATAACTTTTGCTTCCTGTATGTTAACGGATACTAGGAAATTTGATCATAATTCACCTGTATTGAATGAACTTGGATGGCTCATCATTAAACATGTTCTGAAATTGCGTGATGTAACTATGATTTACAAATGGATTAACCTTCAAGCTCCAACCTATTTACTAAGTGCTAATCTTTTCACACGTGGGTGATATATATACATCTTATTCGATGGTATGACATATAATACGCGCGGATATTTTGCGAGTTGCGTAGTATTAAAAATACGAGCAATGAGCAAAATGTCCGCGAGTATTATATGTTAAACCATCGAATAAGATGTGTTATCTTGCTTCAATTTTATTTGGTAAGAGTGTTTTGAAAAAGGACATCATATGCACTTCAGGGCGTGTGCAAACGATGTAAACAGCACAAAGATCGAGCCAAAGATTTTTATTTGATTGGCCGGATAAACAAAATGACGAGTGACAAGCGATGACAAGCTAAATTCTCATGCTTTGAATCGTGTTGAAAACAACTTCATTTATTCAAAAACTCCCGTTCCGTCCGTATTTGATCTGTTCCAAACCGGTCAAACGGGGACACTACAGTGTATTACCATTTCATATTTTGCGCGTTCCCTTGACCAAATATGGTAAAATGGCGTCATAGTGGAATAATAAGACGCTATACATAATACAACGCTGGACACAAAGACCAACTCAACTTAGTTTACCTACAATCCGGATCAAAAGACTTGGGGACACCTGTCAAATTTTGGGCGAAAAGTAGAGAATTTACTGTACATGCTTCCGTCGTTATATGAGCATTGTGTGTTCTTCTTTTGCTGCCTTTTTCGCGCCCTCCTCCCCCCCCCCCCCCCCCCCCCCCCCCCCCCCCCCCCAGACAATGTTGAAACATGCCAGCGATCGATGAACGGATCTTGATTTTAGAGACCGTGAAAAATCAACATTGTAACGGGGGGTGGGGGAAAAGAGGGAATTGTCTCAACAGTTTTGACTAGGATTGTAGGTGTCTGTTATCAGCAGGACAACGCGGATTCTCTTAATATATTTATAAAATAATTAGGATAGTACGCGTGTGACAAGAATGTCCAAAAACGGAATTGCATTGTTATGTTCAAATTCAATGGTGAATTTAATATTGCGATGACAGCCGTTCAAATAGTGCAAAAAGTCATTTGCACTGTCTTTGTTGTGGAACATGGTGAATGTGTCATCAACGTAACGATTCCAAAATAAAGGATGGGATTCCTTCACTCCACGAAAATACAAAATAAACCTCATCCGCTCCCTCACTTATCGCTACTACCGTCTTTGTTCATCTGGTTCCTTGCTACAATCTGCCCTCATTGATCTTCGAAAACTCCTTCTTCAGAACGGCTACCCACAAGGCATAATCAACTATCATATCAACGATGTTTTGAACAAAAACAGACAACATCAGCATAGCGATCCAGTATCTACAGTTCCTAAGAAAGATATTGTTATCCTACTTCCCTACTTAGGTTTGCAAAGCAACCAAGTCGCTAAACGCCTGAAATCTTGTGTGTACAAATTCTACTCTTGTGTTAACCTTAAGATTGTTTTTCAGAGCACTCGATGTATAAAATCTTTCTTTCCTTACAAGGACCGTATTAATCGTTCACAACAATCCAGAGTTATTTACAGAGCAAATTGTTGGGATTGTAATGATTTTTACATCGGTAAAACTAAACGGCGGCTTCACGATAGAAAAACCGAACATTTTAAGGCCCTAGCTAAAAATGACAATACTTCAGCCATTGCTGACCACGTCAAGGCCACTGGACATAATATCAAGTGGGATCATTTTGATATTTTAGCGAAGGGCAAAACTGACTATCATTGTAAAATAAAAGAGACCTTCTTTATTCAAGAACTTGAGCCAGCTTTCAACGTCAACGTCGGAAGTGAAAAGCTGATGCTTTATTAATCTTTTCTGTTTTTATTATTATTATAATTATTATTATTTTATATTTTACTGTTAAGTATTTGCTTAATCTAGGTTCCAGTCCCCTCATCCGATTTGTTATATATAAATAGCTGTTTTAAATTTCAACGGTTACTTTTGAAAATGTATGTAGAGCACATACGAAACGTCAAGTCATTATCAAAATGAAAAAGTTCAATATGTTTATCACTGCTGTTTGTGTCTTATTTTTGATCAAACTACGATGGCCCAAGAACAAAAGTATTTACAATAGAGGACTTTTTCCGTGTTTCCATAACTTTATCTAAACACTCGAGGGAGTTGGGAGAATTCGAGACCGAAAGGACAGGAAAACGTCCTCTATTGCTTAAAGAGCATTTGAAACGTGGAATAATCTCTCTCAGGGCTGTTGCTACGCGGAACTACCATTCGGTTACGCAGTTCAAGAAGAGCGCGAACAGGGAAATGTGGTGAACAAATCATGGAGATTAGTTGAATTTTTCCTGTTCTCTCCGTAAATTAAAAGCCCTTTGGAAGAATTAATACAGTCTATTTCCAAAGGATTTTGTAATAAATCTGGAAAATTTTGTGTTCCCCGATGTTACAAGGGCCAGCGGTCTAATTTTGACGCAGAAAACAATAGACTGCTGAAAAATGAATTGACGGACATCTTGCGTATGCGTAGAAGAAAAAGTGATATGCGTGCCTGGTGACGGTAGCTCTGGACGCCGGCTTCCAGAGAGCTGTACTTTAACGATGATCTCGGGAGGTCGCTTTCAGCCTGAGCCTAT
>NC_090869.1:2037175-2042175 GCF_036669935.1 Montipora foliosa | reverse complement strand
TTATAACCGTTCATTTGATTCACGGTAATATTTGGAGACGAAACTGACGTGTAATTCGCCCGAACACCCGTCATATTTATTCATAATTCAAGGCTGTGCTCTAACGGCTCCCCGTCGCCTGAGGCGACAAAAACATTTGGTTTCGGGCGAGTGAGAAAAACTACCCGGTCGCCCGGCCGGGCACACTGGCTTATTGTATTTCTAGCAGATAAGGCGGCTAAAAATTTTAATATGTTGGTGGTTATAGTTTACGAAACCTCTCAGAAAATGATTTTTCTTCGTACGAAAGTCGGTTAAAAGGACGTTCCACATGATTTCACATGTAACATAATCTGTGACTTTGCACGTGACGGCCGGCGGCCACACGAATTTCGATTCGTTCTCAAAAAAAAAAATAGCATTAAATTTGGAACGTGGAGTTTGGCATTTCTTGGTTATAGTTTAAAAAAAGAGTTGTTACTTCTGCTCTGACAGCGGTAAAGCGCGGCCGGCGAAGCGGTGTAATTTACTTTTGTATGAACCCGGGAATCGCAGTTTATGCGACAGTTTATGCAAATTTAATATTTTTACAATTTTTTGCGGCTGCGCCTGCTTGGCTAAAATACATTTAGGTTACGTTTGTTTTTCCCCAGTATATGAAATAACGAAATAAGAAAAAAGGAAAGATATCATGTCATTTGTTGTTGTTTTAGAAACAGAGCAATCCTGCGTTGTCTGTAGTTCGTGACAAACCACTGCGTGCCCCAAACGAATAACGCTGTGACTGGCGCTTCGACCGAATCCACAAAAAGCGCATTCCAGTATTAAAACATTTTACTGATAATATAAGAAAAAAATACTTAAATTCTGTCCTGTAGCAATGATTTTCGTCCAATCAAGATGACTTGCTCAAAAAAAAATTGATACCTTTTGGGTCGCGGTGGTTTTTGTTTCACGGCAGTTTTCACAAAAGCTCCACGTGAATTCACGTTTTGAAAATTTATTTTTAACCCAACTAACCAGTAAAAACGTTTACCTGTATTAGACCCAAACGTTTTTACATAAAATTGCCGCAATCTTTACTTTTTCACTTTTAAACTTGAAAACATTGGTGGCATTGCCACTTTTCTCGTCTTTCTCAAGTATGGCGTGAAAAATTTGACGGGTTGCGAGTTTTTCTTGCACTAGCGAGTTTGACGATCACCAGAGCAGTAGCAGCGATGTTTTGTTGAGAGAAAGATGGATGAAGATCTTCCTGCATTGCTGATCTCAGATAATTAATTAAATAAATAAATAAATAAATAATTAATTCGGGCGACCAACTTGGAGGGCTGGGCACCCCAGCTGAAATGCTTGGGAGCCCGAAGGGCTCCCCGAAATTTTCCTTAGAGCACAGCCTTGATAATTTGCGAGGTACTGTTACTCCATATTGACAGGTCTTATCTCTTTCAATCTCCCAAAAGGGACTTTAGGGAGATTAAGCAAGCACGACTTCGACGACAGCGAGATCTTCATCTGAAATTCCGCAATCATTTCTCAGTTATTTCAAACCATTATGTAATCTGCGCTTCGGAGAGAAGACCTAATTGAAAATTTGTCGTCAAGTGATCACATCATCCACAAAACGGCAAAACAGGTCATTTCACGTCGTTGAAAGGTCGAGAGCGGCTTTGAAATGTACAAGGATGATAAATGCACGTACAAAGCGTGCAAAACTCTGTTTTTCATAGTATATGCAAATTTCTGATATTTTTGTCGCCGTCGATACGTCAAAAACGTTAACCTAACTTAAGTATTTCAAGATGTAACGCAATAGAGTCACGATCATGTAGAGCTGGAGACGCCCGTAGACAGTCTCATTACATTAGAGAGGAGGTACTAGTCAAAATCCTGGGATCTTTTGCGCTTCGTTGCATTTCAATATATTTCTGATAAATGAAATAAATCCAACTGCACGACACTGCCCCTATAATTAAGTACAGTTGACGAAGACTGTGCCAATTCGGTCTTAAATGAATGACGACTTTTTTTCCATGTAACTGTCGATGATGATCTTGAATTCTTCTTTGCATTTTTTGGCCAGGTTAGGGTTACGGTTAGTAAAATCCAGGTAGTACTTTCAACCCTTTACTTTTTATCTAGTAACTTATCGATTTCATCAGACAAGGTAAAAGAGCTTCCCGAGAATCTTAAAGGGGTAGTGTCACGCAATTTGAGTGGAACTCCAGTATGGTGTAAAATAAATGGAAATGAAAGCTTCTTTTACAAGAACTTTGTTAGTGCACTGAATTCAATTTTTGTCATGTACAGCTCAGGAGGACAAGGGTGGAAATGGATTGAAACTTAAAAAAATCGGTCAAAGTTTGAAAATCCTCAAAATGTTAACATGGATAGCTTTTCCTAGCAAAGTTTAAGCCATTATTTTGTCGTCACGTCAACATGATATTACAAACATCTTTCTTTGAAAATCATTTAGGTACAAAATGGTGAAGACTCACAATTGTCTGGTGGAAATAGAAAACAAGACAATGTTTCATATGACGTATGTGAGAGACTGGTATGACAGTGGGCGAGTGGCTGACGGGTTCACATGGACTGATGTTGCTCCAGGTGATCGTTCAGTAGTCAGTAATTATGAAAGAGATAGTTCCTTCGCAGGATGTTCTGGTTACGTGACTTATCAGATAGGAGACAGTGAGTTCTCGATCGCCTTCTCCAATCCAGTCGTGGGAACAAATAAACTTGGAGTGGGCCTAGATGGAGCAAAAACTTGGGAGAACATGTCCAACCACAATTATGGGACATTCGTCGAATATATTCATTTAGGCAATGCAGTGAAATTAGAGTGTATTTGTCAGTGCACTGGTGGACATGTAAACAGTTGCTCTGTTAAAGTGCGCACAGATGGGCCTCCAGCACCTGCACTCCGCCCTGGCTGGTGTCATACATAATTTGGAACTTCTCTTGTCTTTATTAAGCTTTTTATCCGGCGGTCAACGGTATGGTCCGGGACGGACGAAAATAGTCATAAACTACTACTGGTGCATAACTTTTGCTTCCCGTATGTTAACGGATACTAGAAAATTTGGTCATAATTCACCTGTATTGAATGAACTTGGATGGCTCATCATTAAACATGTTCTGAAATTGCGTGATGTAACTATGATTTACAAATGGATTAACCTTCAAGCTCCAACCTATTTACTAAGCGCTAATCTTTTCACACGTGGGTGATATATATACAATGGTATAACATATAATACGCGCGGATATTTTGCGAGTAGCGTAGTATTAAAAATACGAGCAATGAGCAAAATGTCCACGAGTATTATATGTTAAACCATCGAATAAGATGTGTTATTTTGCTTCAATTTTATTTGGTAAGAGTGTTTTGAAAAAAGACATCATATGTACTTCAGGGTGTGTGCAAACGATGTAAACAGCACAAAGATCGAGCCAAAGATCTTTATTTGATTGGCCGGATAAACAAAATGACGAGTGACAAGCGATGACAAGCTAAATTCTCAGGCTTTGAATCATGTTGAAAAAAAGTTCATATATTGAAAAACTCCCGTTCCGTCCGTATTTGCTCTGTTCCAAACCGGTCAAACGGGGACACTACAGTGTATTACCATTTCATATTTTGCGCGTTCCCTTGACCAAATATGGTAAAATGGCGTCATAGTGGAATAATAAGACGCTATACATAATACAACGCTGGACACAAAGACCAACTCAACTTAGTTTACCTACAATCCGGATCAAAAGACTTGGGGACACCTGTCAAATTTTGGGCGAAAAGTAGAGAATTTACTGTACATGCTTCCGTCGTTATATGAGCATTGTGTGTTCTTCTTTTTCTGCCTTTTTCGCACCCCCCCCCTCCCCCCTCCCCCCTCCCCCCAGAGGATGTTAAAACATGCCAGCGATCGATGAACGGATCTTGATTTTAGAGACCGCGAAAACTCAACATTGTAACGGGGGGAGGGGGAAAAGCGGGAATTGTCCCAACAGTTTTGACCAGGATTGTAGGTGTCTGTTATCAGCAGGACAACGCGGATTCTATTACATATTTATAAAATAATTAGGATAGTACGCGCACTCTCATTGGTCAACAGCTGTGTTTAGATGACAGTATGGAAACACGGCTGTGACGTCACACGAATTTTGATTGGTTATGTATTGTCAGACGCGCGTTTTGATTGGTTGGTAGGAATTATTAGCGTGTGTCAAGAAAATCTGTTTCAATCAAGAAGTAAAAAAATCAGCATTTTCCTTCATTTGTTTAATTATCTTTGAGGACTTTTTTCCGTGTTTCCATAACCTCATCTAAACACTCGGGGGAGTTGGGAGAATTCGAGACCGAAAGGACAGGAAAACGTCCTCTATTGCTTAAAGAGCATTTGAAACGTGGAATAATCTCTCTCAGGGCTGTTGCTACGCGGAACTACCATTCGGTTACGCAGTTCAAGAAGAGCGCGAACAGGGAAATGTGGTGAACAAATCATGGAGATTAGTTGAATTTTTCCTGTTCTCTCCGTAAATTAAAAGCCCTTTGGAAGAATTAATACAGTCTATTTCCAAAGGATTTTGTAATAAATCTGGAAAATTTTGTGTTCCCCGATGTTACAAGGGCCAGCGGTCTAATTTTGACGCAGAAAACAATAGACTGCTGAAAAATGAATTGACGGACATCTTGCGTATGCGTAGAAGAAAAAGTGATAAGCGTGCCTGGTGACGGTAGCTCTGGACGCCGGCTTCCAGAGAGCTGTACTTTAACGATGATCTCGGGAGGTCGCTTTCAGCCTGAGCCTATGCACAAAAAGTGGGAAATTGAGTGTCGAAGGTGGGATTCACGAGCTGACACGAGAGAAATAAGGCTTTTAATATGCATGGCACACAACCATCATTCGTAGCCTGTTCTAGGCTCCCAGATAGTCTGGAAAGAGAAAAACCTGCGTTGGAAAAACGAGTGGGGGCTTGGGTCGAGAGGAGGTGGGGTAGCTTGTAAGCATCTTTTT
>NC_090869.1:1997175-2034675 GCF_036669935.1 Montipora foliosa | reverse complement strand
GTGACTTTGCACGTGACGGCCGGCGGCCGCACGAATTTCGATTCGTTCTCAAAAAAAAAATAGCATTAAATTTGGAACGTGGAGTTTGGCATTTCTTGGTTATAGTTTAAAAAAAGAGTTGTTACTTCTGCTCTGACAGCGGTAAAGCGCGGCCGGCGAAGCGGTGTAATTTACTTTTGTATGAACCCGGGAATCGCAGTTTATGCGACAGTTTATGCAAATTTAATATTTTTACAATTTTTTGCGGCTGCGCCTGCTTGGCTAAAATACATTTAGGTTACGGTTGTTTTTCCCCAGTATATGAAATAACGAAATAAGAAAAAAGGAAAGATATCATGTCATTTGTTGTTGTTTTAGAAACAGAGCAATCCTGCGTTGTCTTTAGTTCGTGACAAACCACTGCGTGCCCTAAACGAATAACGCTGTGACTGGCGCTTCGACCGAATCCACAAAAAGCGCATTCCAGTATTAAAACATTTTACTGATAATATAAGAAAAAAATACTTAAATTCTGTCCTGTAGCAATGATTTTCGTCCAATCAAGATGACTTGCTCAAAAAAAAATTGATACCTTTTGGGTCGCGGTGGTTTTTGTTTCACGGCAGTTTTCACAAAAGCTCCACGTGAATTCACGTTTTGAAAATTCATTTTTAACCCAACTAACCAGTAAAAACGTTTACCTGTATTAGACCCAAACGTTTTTACATAAAATTGCCGCAATCTTTACTTTTTCACTTTTAAACTTGAAAACATTGGTGGCATTGCCACTTTTCTCGTCTTTCTCAAGTATGGCGTGAAAAATTTGACGGGTTGCGAGTTTTTCTTGCACTAGCGAGTTTGACGATCACCAGAGCAGTAGCAGCGATGTTTTGTTGAGAGAAAGATGGATGAAGATCTTCCTGCATTGCTGATCTCAGATAATTAATTAAATAAATAAATAATTAATTCGGGCGACCAACTTGGAGGGCTGGGCACCCCAGCTGAAATGCTTGGGAGCCCGAAGGGCTCCCCGAAATTTTCCTTAGAGCACAGCCTTGATAATTTGCGAGGTACTGTTACTCCATATTGACAGGTCTTATCTGTTTCAATCTCCCAAAAGGGACGTTAGGGAGCTTAAGCAAGCACGACTTCGACGACAGCGAGATCTTCATCTGAAATTCTGCAATCATTTCTCAGTTATTTCAAACCGTTATGTAATCTGCGCTTCGGAGAGAAGACCTAATTGAAAATTTGTCGTCAAGTGATTACATCATCCACAAAACGGCAAAACAGGTCATTTCACGTCGTTGAAAGGTCGAGAACGGCTTTGAAATGTACAAGGATGATAAATGCACGTACAAAGCGTGCAAAACTCTGTTTTTCATAGTATATGCAAATTTCTGATATTTTTGTCGCCGTCGATACGTCAAAAACGTTAACCTAACTTAAGTATTTCAAGATGTAACGCAATAGAGTCACGGTCATGTAGAGCTGGAGACGCCCGTAGACAGTTTCCTTACATTAAAGAGGAGGTACTGCTCAAAATCCTGGGATCTTTTACGTTTCGTTGCATTTCAATATATTTCTGATAAATGAAATAAGTCAACTGCACGACACTGCCCCTATAATTAAGTACAGTTGACGAAGACTGTGCCAATTCGGTCTTACATGAATGACGACTTTTTTTCCATGTAACTGTCGATGATGATCTTGAATTCTTCTTTACATTTTTTGGCCAGGTTAGGGTTACGGTTAGTAAAATCCAGGTAGTACTTTCAACCCTTTACTTTTTATCTAGTAACTTATCGATTCCATCAGACAAGGTAAAAGAGCTTCCCGAGAATCTTAAAGGGGTAGTGTCACGCAATTTGAGTGGAACTCCAGTATGGTGTAAAATAAATGGAAATGAAAGCTTCTTTTACAAGAACTTTGTTAGTACACTGAATTCAATTTTTGTCATGTACAGCTCAGGAGGACAAGGGTGGAAATGGATTGAAACTTAAAAAAATCGGTCAAAGTTTGAAAATCCTCAAAATGTTAACATGGATAGCTTTTCCTAGCAAAGTTTAAGCCATTATTTTGTGAAAATTATTAGGTACAAAATGGTGAAGACTCACAATTGTCTGGTGGAAATAGAAAACAAGACAATGTTTCATATGACGTATGTGAGAGAGTGGTATGACAGTGGGCGAGTGGCTGACGGGTTCACATGGACTGATGTTGCTCCAGGTGGTCGTTCAGTAGTCAGTAATTATGAAAGAGATAGTTCCTTCGCAGGGTGTTCTGGTTACGTGACCTATCAGATAGGAGGCAGTGATTTCTCGATCGCCTTCTCCAATCCAGTCGTGGGAACAAATAAACTTGGAGTGGGCCTGGATGGAGCAAAAACTTGGGAGAACATGTCCAACCACAATTATGGGACATTCGTCGAATATATTCATTTAGGCAGTGGAGTAATATTAGAGTGTATCTGTCAGTGCACTGCTGGACATGTAAACAGTTGCTCTGTTAAAGTGCGCACAGATGGGCCACCAGCACCTGCACTCCGCCCTGGCTGGTGTCATACATAATTTGGAACTTCTCTTGTCTTTATTAAGCTTTTTATCGGTCAACGGTATGGTCCGGGACGAACGAAAATAGTCATAAACTACTACTGGTGCATAACTTTTGCTTCCCGTATGTTAACGGATACTAGAAAATTTGGTCATAATTCACCTGTATTGAATGAACTTGGATGGCTCATCATTAAACCTGTTCTGAAATTGCGTGATGTAGCTACGATTTACAAATGGATTAACCTTTAAGCTCCAACCTATTTACCAAGCGCTAATCTTTTCACACGTGGATGATATATATACAATGGTATAACATATAATACGCGCGGATATTTTGCGAGTTGCGTAGTATTAAAAATACGAGCAATGAGCAAAATATTGAAATAACATTGCTAAGAGTACTTTTTTTAGAATTTAGAATTAAGTACCTTTTATAGTTATTTTAAAACTTTGATTCCCTTTGACATTTTGACTTTCTACTTTATTATCTGCTCATTTTTTACTAAAAACAAAACATCGAAGTAACTTGGGTAATCATTCTATTTTACTACTTAGGTGATAAACATTCAATGAACGTGAAACAAATCATCTGTGTTGCGAAGATGTTCGTGATAACCTCTCGAACTTGTTTTGTTTGCCCCCCTGAGAGGTGTGTTGCTAATTTGCATGATAATGGAAAATCCAACGTGGCGGGCATCGTGAATAAGGTCTATTACTTGACCCTCGTTTTTCAATGCTCGGTTGTAGCTGAAGTGGGTTAATTACCGTGACAACCAAATGGCCTTATGGGCAAGGGCTGACAATGACGGAATCGAACAAGGCACTTAGCTCTTGTCTGTAAAAGACTCTCCCAAAAAATGACGACAGGGAGTTTACGAGGTTGGCGTTTCGATGTCGGGTTCAGTAGGCAAGGTTGCCACCGGTGATGAAATCTGAGAGAGGATAACGCAGCCTTGAAGAGTAAATAAATTCATACAAACTTTCTTTGATAGCGCACGTTAGCCTTACTAAACAGTTGTTTAAAAAAACAATAGGAATTCGAGGTAAATCTAATGGAGACGTGAGAGGATTATAAGATTGCCTATAAAATTTAAATTTCCTCTAAAATATCCTTGAATATAATCCACTAATATGACTTACAACAATTGAGTGCAAATTTAAGTTCAAATTGTCAGTAATTGTCCTCATCATAAATAGTGAATGTTCCCATATTAAAGGAGAACTGGAGAATGTCTTTCCGATGCTATAAATAAAATTGCAGATTGCTGACTCCAACATTAAAAGGTGCTTCTATCTAATCTAGTCTTTTTTCCTAATTTTACCCAAATTCTACGATTATATCAAATTGATTTAGAGCTCTTATCGATCTATACAATTTATAGCAGATCTGACAAGGGTACGATACTGTAAAACTTGATATACATTTAACTTCGTTAGCATTTTGTACAAACAGTCATTTGGGAGCTAGTTACTTCTAGAAAGGCTTTACCTATCGTGGAATTCACGAATCAGGTGGTGAATTTTCATATAAAATATGCAGCAATGGCTGAGACAACTTTTCCCATATGCAGTGATATTTCCTAAGAGACAATCGGCAAAATAGCTTATCCAAGACTGGTTTTTGGTGACAGAGTTGTGGTTGCTTTACTTTGGAAACGAGTCATCCAAAATTTCAACTACTTCCTGCTGGTGTATTTTCCCAATACCCACTGCTGGCGCCGCAAGCACTTTCCGGCCAGCATACTTGAGCTGAAAATAACAAATAAAATTGCAAATTAGAAAGGAGGCAGTGTGGCCCAGTGGTTAGGGCGCTTGCCTTGAGATCCGGAGATCCCGGGTTCAAGACCCGCTCTGACCACTCAATGAGTTTGTTCCTGGTAGTCCCTGGTTCAACTTCCCAGCTGCACTTGTAAATAGTCAACTGGTTTGCCTCCGGCCAGTTGGGATTCTTAACAGTTGTTGTTGTTGTTGTTGTTTCGTATTGTTTCATTGACCCTGAAAAGTCTCTATGGGGAGCGGTCAATTAAGTATGTATTGTATTAATTACTTTTATTACATAGATACTGATGAAATACCAGGATTTCTCCTTTTACTAAAAAAACATATCTTCACCGCGCGCAGTGAACATGTCATTATTTTTAAAATGACTGCAAAATTCTCGCGCGCTCGTTTGCTAATTTTTATTGTCAATAAGCCGACAGACACATGAATTTATAATTTAGGCGATAATGACGCGATATTGCTCGCGTCAGATTGAAGTTTCTCGCATTTTTGTCTCGCGTTCTGCTCGTGATTTGCCTTAATTTTGACCCCTCTGCCTTTTTGTTATCGGATCCACCAGCTACTTTGACAATGTTATGACGAAATTCATGATCAATAACCGGACAGACGCATGAAAAACTGATATCAATTTGTTAACTTTCACGTGTGAGAATATAGGTGTCGTCATGGTAACGAACACGATTAGCCAATAAAGCGAGAGCTTCCTCTTCATTGTAAGATACTTTTGTCCTTTAATATAATTCTTCTCCACTTCATTAACATTTTTACTGCAAAATTTTACATTATCATGATTTCTTGTTCATAACTTTCATAACTCGACTTACCTCGACATGCGTGTTTTAGTGGTTGGTGACCACTTTTACATCATTTCGAAAATGAGTAAAACGAGTTGTTTTAAAATCTGGACATTTCATCAATATCTATATAATTAACAGAACATTACATGGCCGCTTGGGGATACAAATTTTATCTTCTCGTGTTGAAAGTACCTCTAACTCGTTCGCTTCGCTCACTCGTGAGAGATACTTTCAGCACTCGAAGATAAAATTCGTATTCCCGCGCGGCCATGTTATATCCTCTATATTGACCAAGAGTGAGATCTGAAACTGATGCCTTGCGGCGTGATTCTAATCGTTCTGCAAGTTCGGCACGTACTGTGTGTACGTATCTCCTTTGCCGTATTCTGCAAATCACCAAATTTATGGTTTTGACGACAGCGTCAGCTTACAGCAGTGAATCGTTCATTTTCTATCTTTTCTGCTAAACCAACTGAACCAATCCGCTTAGAGGATAATTCTCCTGTACTGCATGGACAACATGACCCTCAATGAGGAGGGTCTCGAGGAAACAAAACTCACTGTTTCCCTTGGGGCCAGTCATTAAGTGCTTAGTGAATCTTTCAGTCTCACTCTTTACTTCAAATCAGTCCGTACCAATCCAGTTATAAGACACTTTGCCAAAGTTGTATAATATAAACAAGATGAAATAATCATCAAAGACTTAAAATAGGCCAAACTTATATTTTGAAGTGACGTTTTTGTCGTCGCCGCTCCCTATTATATAAAACAGAGGCTGCGAAGACTGGTAGGCTGGTACCAAACCAGGACGAAAACAAACTAACAAAGCTTACTGATTAACTGTAAAAATCACATTTCTTGTCAAAAGCCGATTAACGCTAATCCCAGATTAAAAATTAAACAAGGAATTTCTTTTTCTCTACTCCCAAATGCTGTTCAACGCTGATATTATGCAAAACTTAAAAGAAGTCAATCTTGAAAAACAAAAATACAAAAGAAACTTTCACCAAAAAGTTGAAAACACGAAACAAAAGTTTACGCTAATCCTGGCTTTCGAACAATACAGATTTTTTATGTTACCTTAATTCCAAGAAGGTTCTCAAATCGTGGCGAAACAAAACTCCAAGCGCCCATATTTCTATGTTCCTCCTGGCTCCAAATAAATTCTAAAGAGTACACAGCATTCCGGACAGTTTGGAGAAAAGAATAGTTAATATTAGCAATTATTTAACAATTATTCGCCGAAGGCGAAGTGATTATCGGTGAATATTCACCGATAATCACTGAGCCTGAGGCGAATAATTGTTTTAGTGTAAATACACAGGTGATTATTTCAAAAAAGAGAAAAAAAAACATTTCAACGCGAAATCATCTTCACTTACAGTGGCAAAACGACTACTGGCAGCCATTTTGTCTGTCGAGGTGAATATAGGCTGATAATCCGAGATAGCGAGCCAATGAGAGCGCGCGATTTTGTATACTCACCTGTGTGTTTATACTAAAGACAATTAAGTCACGGAAAAATGAACGAAATATTAAGGTTACGGTAGACCTTCACTGGCGAAATTTTGCGATTTTGTTTTTCGTACATCATAGTAAGCAATACTACTTTAACTACATTTTCCAAAAAAAAAGCTCCAAAAGTTAAACAAAACGTGAGTTATTAACGAAAACATATTTTCGATGGATCTTTTTCAGTCAGCAAAGGCGGGAAAAGCCAATTAGAAACTGTCAACGCTAAGGCTGGTTTTCACTCGCGACGGAGTTGGAGTCGGAGTCGGAAACGTAAGGGCGCTTATGACCTATTGAAAATCAAAGATTGGAGACGTAAACGGAGTCATTAGCACGGCGGAATCGGATTGGGAAGTATCAAAACGTTCCCATTTTCTTCCGATTCCGCCTATGACTCCGTCGCTTATGATCCAGTGAAAACTAGATTGTCGGAGTTGGAAGCAGAGGCAGAAGAACCAACCAGTAAAAACGCTTAGAATCGAGCATTGTGATTGGTTTATTCTTCCGCCTCTGTTTCCGGCTCCGACAATGCAGTTTTCACTGGATCGTAAGCGACGGAGTCACAAGCGCAATCGCTATTCTGCTTCCGACGTTCACTAGATCATATCGCTCTGCGCTTCTGATTAAGACTCCGTCGCTAGTGAAAACCAGCCTTTACAAAGCGCGCTAAAAATAATTTTTGCACAGGACACCCGCGAAGGTCTACCGTAACCGTAATGCTAGCAATAAAACTAGCGCTTGCAGCGGGCACGAAAATATTAACCCTCGACGAGACTGTATTTGCAATCCTGCATAAAGCAACAGCTGCAAAAAACGAATTTCTATTAACGTAACGTAATTGCGAAGCGAATTCTGCGGAGCGTCACTCGACTGCATTAAGTTAAGGAAACCACTCAATGGGCGACTGCCACGAGCACCCGAGGCTACGCCGATGACGCGCGAAAAAACTGTTCACCAGGGTATGCTGAGGGCTGGATACGTAACAAAGTTATATTGTAACTATGAAAACATGAAAACCGGAAGTACGATTTCTTGGTTTGAAAAAAAAAAAAAAAACAGAAAAGAAAGCCATTCTAACAAGTCTTGAAGAAAAAGTAACTTTTATAGCACCGTTAAGTTCATGGTGAAATACAACTCCTTCAAGAATTACAGCTGTTTCAATTGAGTGTCGAAAATGCAACACCAAAGTTATTAAGCCAATCAAAACAGACGAAGACAATTCCAACCCAGCCAATGATAGCGTAAAGCAAATACACATGCAGCCGCCGGCGCAAACTGCGGGAAAACAAAACTGTTTCTTACAAGTCAAAGGAACGGACGAATTACTTTCGATAACTAATAGAAAACCGCTTTAATTGTCGTGGTTTCTACGAAACCCACCTTTTGCTCTGGAAAACTTTTTTACTTCTTCACGGATAAATTCAAAAGGAAACGGACAAAGAGACTGAAAAAGGCAAAAAGAATAATAATACTACAAGCTAAACGTTTTGTCCACCAACAAGTATTGTTCACACAGTTGCGTTTATTTAACGGGGACCAGGGATCTAGGTCCTACGGAGGTCCGGGTCTTGGCTTAACAACATCCTTGTTAAAAGACCAGGGACCCCTTCCTCAAATGTTCCGAAACTTCTTGGGAGTATTTAGGGCATCATATCTCACTCGTCTTCAAGCCGAGGCCGTTTAAAGACATAAAACTTCGTCATTATGATGTTTTTTTGGGTCTGGTAGATATGTTGAAAGATCAGCATTTTGAAATTGGCGGATAGTACATTAAAAATTGACTTTTCGGGCCTGGACAGCTACCGGGACATTCAAGAAACGGGCCCCGACCATGTAGTTCGGAAACACTATCAAAGACAACTAATATTTCCACCGGATACTGACTTATCCGGCAGATAACTATGCTATAAACCCCCCCCCCCCCCCCCCTACACCTGCAAAAAAATTAATAAACTTGGCGCACCTTGGGCTGGAAGGGAAGTTTTCCCTCAATTTAATTGAGCCTACCATGAAACTCTCCGACACAAGAACGCTTCATTTGTAATCATAGGGCGACCGTAAGACGTAACAATAGGGAAATTAAGCGCGCGAGTTTTTGAGACACGGACGGCAACCAAAAGTGAGATGTTTTCCCTTTTGACTTGTCTTCACACAACTACATTTACATCGCCAAGTATCTTTTCTCTATTAGAAATGATTAGTATAAAACTCTTGGGGACACCACTTTCATGGAACGCAATACGTTCCCTTCCGCGTTCCCTTTCGCGTCTCAAAAACGCGCGCGCTTAAGCTCCCTAATAATTCAAGATGGTGGTGTCCAGGGAATTGGAACATAAAAACAAGCGATTTTGGAATTCATTTATTTCGGATACAAAGGCTTCCCTTGAAAAAAAAACTGCAAGCAATTTTGATTGTGCACATTTGCTTGACTTTCTTTGTTATTTTTGTTGAAGTGGACGTTTTCTATCAGTATTTGTAGAAGGTTACCTCAAGTCTGACAATAGCTGTATCTATACTGTTGGACGCTTCTCTGTGCTTAGCAAGAGCGTAGTAATGTTTTCCAGAACAGAATATGACGCGGCTAACTGAAGCAGTATTAACAAAGTTATCTCCCAGCACCGGTTTGAAATGCGTCTTTGGTCCCATCTCCTGAAGAGACGACACGGCACTCTACAAATAATATACAACACAACTGCCTTTTCATATGATCTCATTAAAGGCCCAGTAATAAGGGCAACATTTTTCGTGCAACTTGTCGCGCAACAATGTTGCGTTGCAAGTTGAGATGTTTTGTTGCGCGTATTACCACCTACTTGTGCAACAATTTTTTATGTTGCAAAAAGTAGACGTCGCTTCTACTTCTTGAAACATGAAAATTTGTTGCGCATGCAAGAAGGTGGTAATACGCGCAACAAACCACCTCAACTTGCAACGCAACATTGTTGCACGACAAGTTGCACGAAAAATGTTGCCCGTATTACTGGGCCTTAACTCTGGCCTTACTATATATTTGAGGATCAATTGGGTTCTCAGATAAAAAAGCACTGGAAATTATTTGAAGGATTTTTAAAAAAGTCTCAGTTGTGGTGAGAAGCAGAGATGGCTATACATGCATTACGTAAAACACAGTTAGTGCTGGAAGGAGTCTATAGGATAAATAATGACCGGTTTCCAAAACAACGAAAAAGTGTCTAGGGGGTCCGGGGGCATACTCCCCAGGGAACCTTTTTCATTTTAACCCCCCAAAGTGCCCTTTCCTGTGTTTCTGACCGATTTCCGTAAAACAGTGGCAACCGGTACGTATCCG
Source organism: Montipora foliosa (assembly GCF_036669935.1). Lineage (NCBI taxonomy): Eukaryota > Metazoa > Cnidaria > Anthozoa > Scleractinia > Acroporidae > Montipora > Montipora foliosa. The sequence goes on along the minus strand of NC_090869.1, from coordinate 2,024,743 downwards.
CCCCTGTAGTGCACTAACTATGCGTAAATTAAATGATTAAAAACTAGATCACTGGTCAATGCAATTGTTGAGTTTGATTTGCGTAGCCATGATGGTATATGAGCTGTCATACCATGCTCTCTACAAATACCACTAACAGTAAGCATCGGGTTTTTTTGTTGTTTGTTTTTACAAAATAAAATGGGAAGATTTATCCATCATTTGTGGGTGTTTTTAAACAACAATTTTTTCACTCCCGCTTGTTAACATGATTTTTTGCTCATTTATCTGGAAAATACTTGATATGACATTCGATGTATCTACTTTTAAAGGTACACGAGTGAGCCCTGTTGCACGGAGTTGTTGTCTTGACAATTTTTTTTTTCGGATTCAACGTTCCTCAGGTAGGGGCAAATTTCTCTGCATTTTCGATAAGAATCCGAATCTGGATTTTCACAAAAGACCACAGTCTTTGAATGTTATAGCAATAACAGATTGTGAAAATCGTATTATTTTTTGATGCTTTTTTTCTCAAACATGACATCGTTGCTTGAGGTCTCTAATTTCAGGGTTAAACTCGACCTTGGAACAGGTTACAAAGAAAACCACATGTTCCCTGAGGGAGGAAGTGAAAGTTGTTCATTATTAGCTTTATAGAAAACTGGTCTGCATGTAAATGAAAATGTGATTTTAACAAACAAAATAATAAAGGTAAATTTACCACCGTAAGGAAGACTTACGACCAGACGATTCGAGCTTTAGCCCTCCGTCAAAGCGAATTGCGATTGAATTGAATCAGAAACCCATTAGAGTTGAAACGTGTAACGGCCCCTTGTGTGCTAGGAAGTAAGCTTCTGAATATTCAATTTGCTAAGTACCATATTTGGAACAACAAGAGCGAGGGGTTTCCAAATATGGTACTTAGCAATGAAACATTCAACCAATCAGTTTGCACTGAATATTCGCCAGCTGTGAACCCGCGTTACACGTTTCAACCCTTATGGGTTTCTGATTGAATTAAATTGGTGGTTTCATTTACCTTCCTTTCACCGGAACGCATGAGCCCAACAAATTGACCTGCTCCCAACTGAGTGGCTTCATAGCTCAGTTGATAGAGCATTGCACTGTGACAGGCATCGCAGAGGTCATGAGCTCGAATCCCGTTGGAGCCGCGGTCAGCCACCTGAATCTTTCGGGTTTCTATCAGAGACAACTGCTTAAATTGTCCAGATACGTGCGAGGATCATTTCTCCCTTTCGTCAATAGTCCTCACTTCAAATACATACATTTACTTCCATCATCGAGTCCCTTCACGGGAACAAAAGAGCCCTACAAATTGACCTGCTCCCAACCCAGGTGATTTGGTGACGTAATTTGGAGGACTGGGAAGAAAAATTTTAACGCCGTATCCCACAATTGCACTATCCCACTTTTGACACTAGTACTGAATACCTTTTTCAAGAGTTGAGCTGGAGAAAGCTTGAATCTCAGCGTCAGATACAAAAAGCTTGCATGGTATATAAATCTCTGAATGGACTCGCACCAGGTTATCTTCGATCTAGATTTGTTGAGCGTAGCGCCGTTACTGATTATTCTCTTCGTAACACTAAAGATAAACTTGCTGTTCCCCTACCCCGCACCAACTTCCTTAAGAACAGTTTTAGATATAGTGGTGCGGTGTTATGGAACAGTCTGCCAACTCGTGTGCGGCAGGCTAGGACTCTAGAATCCTTTCACGCTGGCTGCAGCAACTTCTTTTAGCGTCATTGTTTAATTTACACGGCTCTCACGTAAAGCAGTTCACTTAATTTATTTGTAGTTTTAGTTTTAGATAGATGGTATTGTAAATATTTCATAGTAATAAATATGTTAATTAACTAAGTAAGTAATTAAATAAGTAGTAAATATTTTAATTCATAAGTAAGTACTACTTAATTTATTCGTAGTTTTTAGTTTTAGATTCATGGTATTATAAGTCTTGTAAATATTTCAATTCATAAATATGGATACTGATGAGAAAACCGTGTATAAATTAAGTTATTTGATTTGATTTGATTTGATTGATTTGCAGGCGGCCTTAGGTGTTGTTTCCAAACTCCCTGCAGTATTTCCATCGCCAAAACTCAACAGATCATTCTGTGTCTACCACATTTCCTGTTACTGAATGAGCATTCAAGTCGACCCGACGAGCTCTATCCTCGCCTCTGCCATGTTGAATTCGAAAATAAGGCCGCGCACGGTTGTGGGATACGGCGTTAAAATTTTTCTCCCCAGTCCTCCGAATTACGTCACCAAATCACCTGGACTGTGTGACTTCATAGTTCAGCATTGCAAACTCAAATATATACATTTCTTCATTTAACCTTATCCTTTTGTTTGAAAGAACCAAATTTTTCGAGTTTCAGTTCCCACCGACGGAGCGCCTCAGTTTCTTCAGGAACTAAACCCTTCATGGACCACTTTCATTAATGGCGACCTCCTCTACATTCTTTTGTGTTTATATTAATTATACCTACTGGCCTCATTTTGAAACAAATATTCTTTTGAAATTTGCTCGTCGTCGCCTTTCTAGCGAGGCTAGAAAGGCTTTTTAGCATTAAAACAGAAGAATATTTTATTTGGCCGCCATTATGAAAGAGGTCTATTGGTCTGCATGTAGATCTCTTACCGGAAGTCTCAGCAGGAGTTTGGGTCCAACAACAACAAGTGGCTTCCGGAAGTTACGTAAAATCTGAAGGAAAAAAAGGGTGACTCAAAGATGTCTCTAAGCGATACTGTTTAAGCAATGGAAAAGGAAGCCTGGAAAAATCAAGGCTTGAACCGGTTTTTTTTCCCCCGGATTTTGAGGTCACTGTTTAAGTTGCTCTCAACTGCGATGGTCAGCTGAGCTTAGAGCCGTTACAAAATGCAGTCACTCGGGAACTTTTTTTACTTGAATGTAAATTCTTCAAGCACTGGAGCATTAATTGGAGCATTAATTGGAGCATTAATTGGTTTTTGAGGGGAGAGGGAAACCGGAGTACCCGGGAAGAAACCTCTGCGGAGCGGAACAAAGAACCAACAACTCAATTGAGTGTGGGAATCGAACCCGGACCGTATTGGTTGGAGGCGAGTGCTTTCACCGCTACGCCACCCTGCTCCCCAACGTTACTTACAAGCCACTTCCACACGTACATTCGAGAGCCAAATAACAGTACAGACATTTCGTGGCAGAAGAAATATGACAGAAAAGATTGCCGTCATTAAACACGCACCAATTTAATTCCACGTAATTGAGAAATACGACATAATTCAAAACGCATCAGTCTAAGTCCTTGCAATGAACTAGGGGTCCATAAATATACCCCCCTCTCCCCTCCTTTCCAAAACTTACCCAGTGGCGGCGGTTTTCTATTGTCTACTGTAGACCTGCATTTCTGCTACGTTTCAAAAACCAATCAAATCGCTTACTCGACGTATTTCACATGTATCTCACGAGGGACACTCATTAAGCATGCGCAAAAGACTTGACACACAAGAGTGCAATATCACCTGTTGTCTCAGTAAGTGGAAGTACTGCGCAGGTGTAGTCGGGTTCACCACATGCATGTTAACACTGTCTCCATCGGCCGCATCCTCCTTGCTGTCAGTTAGCTTTGAAAACAAGAAAACAGCATATTAATTTAGTAAAACAAGAGCCCGCGATTCATTGGTCAGCACCGAGAGTAATTCTGACACCTTCCTAAATATGCGCACGCAGTAAATATAGTGTTTAAGTGGCAACGACGGCAACATCGAGGGAAACGCCACTGAAAAATATGACTTCGCGTCATCGTAAATATTTTGCAATTATCCATTCTATCTCCTTCATGTTGTCGATTAAACATGCAGTAGTTTAGCAGATCATATTAAGCAAGTACAAGCCTAACGGCAGTGAGGGCTTAATGGTTGAAGACAACCCCGCATGTTTACCTGAAGAAACCTTTCCAATCTGCAAGAGGAATGCTCTGGACCAGCGCCATCATATCCGTGAGGGAGCAACATCACCAGACCACTCTGCAGGAGCCACTTCGCTGAAATGGCAAAATTTTAACATACAACAACAAAGTTGTTAAAAGCCAAGTAAAAGGAAGAAATTTAACAACGCTAAGTTTAAATCATTCAAGCCAAAGTTAGAGGAAGGTTGCGGAAATACGTAAAATTAATTTAGTTTTCAAGGAAAACGGATCAAGATGAGATGAAACGTAGTCTACTACGATCCCGCAACTTCCAGCAAAGGGTGGTCTCCCAACTCTTAGTCTAATCTTGAAGCTGACAGCGTTTTCCAGCATTCGCCACATGTTTAGTTGTTTCCAGACAAGCAGCAGCGGAAAAAGGTGGGACAGCGACAACGAAGCCAATAAAAAGGGCGCCGTATATCGAGCAAGTTTTCAAAATGGACCAATCAAAGGGCTCGATTATTCAAAGCCATTCCGGTGTCATCTTTTCATGAGGTGCTACCTTGATTTTTGTGCACGGTCGAAGACTGACTCTAACAGAACACGATTTGAGTCACGTGATAAAAACGAGGCTCTCTGATTGGGTAGATGCATCGTAGAGCCTTACTCTTAAAACCAACAAAGGACCATAAACAGAGAAAGGATATAATGTCACTTTGCCAGCACTGAATAGAGCGAGTTTCAATCGAGTGTCGTAAAAACAAAACCAAGGTAATTACTTTGGCCAATCAAAACTCGAAGTAATTATGCGTAGCCGACAACAAAGCGCGCGAAATTGTGCACGCGCGAGCCACGATTGGCTTTGGTTTCACTTGTGATTGGTTGAAAAAGTGGCGCGAGAACTTTGAACCAATCACTGAGTGAAGTAATGCAAAACCAAAGCAATTCACTATAATTACTTTCGACACTCAATTGAAAACCTCTCTAACATGTAACAGGATATAACTCACCTTCTCCCCCTGAAATAAACGTGTCTATGATGACCTGAGCTCCATTGAAGAAATCTCCAAACTGCGCTTCCCAGATGATCAAATGATTCGGATTTTCTATACTCATTCCATATTCGAACCCAAGACAAGCTTCTTCTGACAATGGACTGTTCACTACCTGCACACAAAAGACCATTTTAATGATACTTTTGTTCTCTATTGCCGCATACCTGTCATTTTTACCAGTTTAAAGAGTGCGTCCATTAAGCAATAGGGACTTTAAGATCTACATATATGACGCGGTCGTCAAGGAGAACACAGCAAAACAACAATATCATTGGTTAGTATGTGTAATATTTTGAAAATTGCACGAGGGCACATTGCGATTATATGTTTATCACCTAAAGGGCAAAATTATTGAGGGAAGCCCGTTCAGTGCCGCGACAAATGACAGTCAACACTCCAGCTCCCATTCGGTTAAAGTTCAATTCAATAAATCATTGCTGTTAGCATAAATAGCACTTAAAATGTATTTTATATGTGCCACATAAAATACATTTTAGTTTAATATGGAAAAAGATCCTCTTGTAACTTCGCTTGCTCTGGATGAGCAACTGTTAACCAATCAGGATCATGTTGAGCGGTTTTCAAATGAGTGTCATAAAACCAAAACCAAAGCAATTACTTTGGCCAATCAAAAAGGACGGAGACAATCCGGTAAACCAATCAAAACTCGAAGTAATTACACGTAGCCGACACAAAGCGCGGGAAAATGTGCACGCGCGAGCCACGATTGGTTTTGGTTTCACTTGTGATTGGTTGAAAAAGTGGCGCGAGAACTTTGAGCCAATCACTGAGTGAAGTAATCATAAACGAAAGCAATTCGCTAATTACTTTCGACACTCAATTGCCGCTCTAATCATGCCCTCTTGATTACCCTTTCGAAGAGCAAAGTTATATTTTGAGGTAACGTTTTCGTCGTCGCCGCCTTCGTGGATCTTAAAGTCCCTGATAGCAAAAAAGAAATTATTCTCCGCAAAAAATCTATGACTATTTTTCCTTCACCATTAAGATAAAACGAGAGTGAATTCACGTCTAATCACTGGTGGCTAATTCCAAGCGTTTAGAAACTCTGAAACAAATCGCTGAAGTTGGCTTGTGATTTACAGTACCTCAAGGAAAGCGTTTTGTTGTTCTGATATGTTATTCAGCGGCACAAACATCTCGTCTGTAGATTGATCAACAAGCATGGTGTGCCTGTGGCTGAAGGTTCCCCTTCCAACATCCTGTCCACTAAATCGAACTTGGTATCCTGTGGCGTGGTGCAAGAAAATACGAACAAGTCACACCGCTAGTTTTCTGGAGGTCCGTTTTTTTATGTTTTGGAGGATAAGCCAAGTTTAAGTAGACCGAATCGAGCAAGAATCGTTTCAAAGTAAGGCAGCGTAAACATTAATTGTACCGAGTAACTCAGTGCAGCTGACGCAAACAGGTAAACAGGTAGATAGAGTTAACCATTCAAAGAACTGTGTTTGAACAAGTGACAAGGTGTGAAAAGGTGAAGATGGACAATTTTGACCCCTTGTTCGAGATAGAACCGTGTGTTGGTTTTATGTAATAGAACTCTCAACAATTTTCTGTAGTTTAAAATTGGTTGATTTTAACGCAAAACAAAGTAGTTGATCTGAACAATCACATGAAACAAATCAATCAAAACTCAGAAAAAAAGCAAGTGAGGCCTTAGGATAACACATCGTGAAATATCACCCTACGTCTTACCTTTGCTTCCCATCCTAAATGATAATAATAATAATAATAATAATAATAATAGCGCCATATACACTAACTGCCCTAAGGCGCTTTGCAATTCTACAAGAAAAATTAATTGAATTCCGAAAAGATGAGTCTTCTCAGTCCTCTTAATAATAGAGAGTGTACTACTTTGCTTAATGCTAATGGGCAGAGCATCCCATAACTTCGGAGCTGCCAAAGGAAATGATCTGTCACCAAAGGTCCTTTGATTAGACCTGGGGATGACAAGAAGGCATTGGTTTGCGCATCTAAGATTACGACTTGGACTGTAACGATATAACAATAATAATAATAATAATGATAATAATATAACTTAGTCAGATCTTTGTTTCTTGCATAGTTGGATATCGACATTATTCTATGTTGTACGCTGTATACTGTTGTATTGTAAAACCTTTGCAAATACAAGTACAAATCCAGAAACCTAAACAATATAAAGAACTGAAGAGGCCGGGAAGGCGAAACGTTTTCAAGTTTAGAATTTAACTAATTAATAACACGCTCGATACGTGGCAAAGGTTTTACAATACAACAGTATACAGCGTACAACATAGAATAATGTCAATAATAATAATAATAATAATAATAATAATAATAATAATAATAATAATAATAATAATAATAATAAATAGAGGTGCTAAATTATTCAGAGACTTAAAAACTAATAACAAAAGCTTAAAAATAATACATTGCTCGACCGGCAGTCATAAGTAACGGTGTAGCATGTGCATATTTAGAACTGCGCTTGACTAGACGAGCGGCGCAATTCTGCACCACTTGTAGCCTTTGGATGAGGTAATCATCTGAGGTAGACCGTACAAAAACGCATTCCATTATCGAGTCTGCACGTAACAAAAGCCTGCACGAGACCTGCCGTTGACTCTTATGACAAATGCTCCCTAATTTTTGCGATTCTCCCGATGTGAAAAAAGCCTGATTTACATCTCGAGCTTCGAGCTCACATGCTCTTCTAAACTTAAACAATATTATAGTCAACAACCATACCTAAGTTCCTTACAGAGACCGAGTGCTGAACACAGTAATCATTAATGCTAATAGAATTAACAAGCGGACGAGCACGGTATCTAGAACCAATCACACGAAGCTCTACTTACCGCTATTAAGCTTAAGCTTATTTACCCTCATCCAGTTATCGATTTCACTAGCACAGGCTTGTATTTGAGCAACCGCTGATGCTTGCGCTACGCCACTTCGGGAGTCAAAGGACAGGTATAACTGGGAGTCACCCGCATGAAAGTGGAAACCCATGTCATACCTCCGAACAATATCGCCGAGTGGAGAAGTGTATAGTAGATATAAAATGGGCCCAAGACAGAACCCCGAAATACCCCACAAGATAATGGTCGGTATGAAGACCTCTCCCCCTTGATGTTGACAAACTGGGAGCGGTTGCTCGAAGCCTGGTTAGCGCTAACCGTTGGTTTAAGAGGTATCAAAACCTATAGCTTTCCATGGTTTTTAACGCTGGTTAGGGCTAACAATGCTTCGAGCAACCCGGTCGGGGGTAGAAGCTGAATAATGAATAATGAATAACGAGCATAAATAAAAAATGAATAATGAATAATTGGGTCTGAAAACGCCGGAATAATGAATAACGCAGTTATGCCAGTGGAATAATAAATAACAACAATGAATAATGAATAACCTGCAAAAATTTAAAAAGAATAATGAATAATTCGAACTAAACAAACAAAGAATAATGAATAATCGAGGGCCAATTATTCAGCTTCCACCCCCATACCCGGGCCTGATGTCTATTACTAAGATATGATCTAAACAACTTACACCAAAACGAGAAGCTAGCCTATGAAGCAACGGAGTCTCTGTACGGTGGTCAATTTACATTATCAACTCCGTTGATAAACCAACTCTGATTTAGCTACCGGCACCTTTAGCAGCCAGCAAAAGAAACTTGTGTATGGGATGACAAACCTTGATACAGAAGGCTTCCAATTGCAAGAGCTTCAGCTGTGGCCCAGTCAATGCCTGTTCCATTCTCCAGTTTCTTGATCCTGGTTTCCACATGAGTTTTCTTTAGATGCGGATGTATATGAAATGAATCTGGTGTCTCAACTGATTTGCCACCAACGAAAAGCAACGTTTCCACAGGTAGACCTGACAACAAAGAGGTGTTTGATGGTCAAGAAGGAGCACTCATCAACTGTGAAGTAGTCATACACCAGTACACTTCGCTTGATTACCTCCAAGGTGACTACAGTTGATAGCTCAGTTGCTATAGGTCAGTGCGCAATGCAATGGCACAGTCTAACATTCGAGTTCGTTTTTTTAAGCTTGTTATTTTCTCGTGCTGCTTTGTACAGTGTAACTCATGGAGTTGATAAAAGAAGTTTGACAATTTTAACACTGAAAAACAAACCTTACTCAATGGAACTGTGATGTTGAAAAGATTTTGGGTGGTTGTCACAATGTTTTTATCACAAAACCACTTTTAGCAATCACCCAGATGGAACTTTAAACTATGCTTACATTTTGAGATTTAACTAAAGCCTCTCACAACATGAAATAGAAAATGATGGAAAATAGTGCCTGCAACTGGAACTTACTACATGTACAAACTTGCAAGTGACCAACTGATAGCCGAGATGGTAGAGCAAGTCACGTGCATTCACGGGATCGTGGGTTCCAGTCCTGTTCAAGGCTGGAAACATTTGATTGACGTCCATCCAAATTTAGTTTCAAAAAATGAGAATTAAAGCTGTTGAGGATCGCGTGTGACTGATAACCACTTAAAAATGGTGTGCATCAATTCTACCCTACAAGAATAATTTTCACCAGGTTTGTGGTTTAAAGGGCAAAGACCCTAGTGGTTGCTCATTTCTCAGTTACAAACACAGCTATAATTACATAGTTCTATAAGGTTATCATTAACAAACTACAGTAATTCAATTTTGGCAGAAGTGCTTGATGATATGTTGGGTTCCCTGTTGCAAAAATGGAACAGGGTCACTGTGCAGATACCTGTATCCCAAATGGTAATTTTATCTTCACTTGCTTGCACAAGCCCTTTCCAATGTGCATCTAGATGGCTGGTATGGGGATCAGCACTGTCCGACATCTTCAGTTCCTCGTTGAGAAATACGGTATAATCGGCTGCATCTTTCAGTAGCTCATCCTGAGTGACCACACCTCTCGTCACTAGACTGTTGGCATAAATATCTGGAACACTCACTCTGTTTTCTATCTTTTGGTACATTGTTGGTTGAGTGAATGAAGGATCGTCTATCTCATTGTGGCCCCTGTGAAATATGCATCAGGAAGAAGGAAAACCAGAGCTATGCATCATGTGTAGATCACTTCCCACCCCATAATAAAAGTCCTACTCAAGTAGTGTCTGGTACTTGCATGCAACAAATTCATTGGGTATCTAAATCAAGTTATTGCAGCAGGATCACCTAATCTTTCTATGCGCTTTTCCCTCTTAACTATAGATTGAAGGGAAAAAGAAATTTCTAATCAGGAATTTATGCTGTTCAATAAATCTTACCAACGCCTGTAACAGATCATATCCACTATGATATCCTTTCGATATTTCATTCTATATTCCAAGGCAAGCCGACAAGCTCTCACAAGTTCCTACAAAAAACATTCAACAAATTGATAATTCGCAATCTTTACACTGAAAAAGAAGGTGGAGTTGACCTTCAGTTCGTAACTCCTTGAGCAAGCTGTAGAAATTTGTTCATCAATGTACTCTTGTGCTTCTCTTGTCATTTAACCAGTTTTTTCACATACTGTAATCATTTTAAAAAACAATGAGCCCTTGCTCTATGAGACTACAATATATGAACTAAAAAAAAACTAGCTAGGCTAAATTTAAAATAGACCATATCATTTACATAGTGTAACCATCATACCTCTGGACTGTCACCATTAACATGTAGCACAGGACAACCAATCATTTTACCAATATCACTGCTGTACATAGATGACCTACAAAATAAAATGACGTTTGACAAGGCTGAAAAAGCTATAAATTCAGAAATGAGGGCTTAAAGCATGTCATACATATAGATTTCTTCACAAGCATTGGATAAAAATGAAACTGAAAGAAAATGTATATTTTGCGGTGTGCGTTATTGCATGAAATGGAGAAGTGATTCTCGCACTAATATCCGGGCAATTTAATGGAGGGGACATAGCTCTTTCCTACTTAACCCACTGACACCTCAAACGCCCTAGAACGAGCCCAGTTGAAGAGTAAAATCGTCTGGCTTTAGACAGAGTAAAATCTGTTGTTATTATAGCTGGAGTTATTCCCGCTACAACGCGCCCATTCATTGGCTAATTCATGGTCACAAGACATCTAACAATGAAATTGTTTGCCGCCAAATGCCATGAGCAGGCAACATTACAAAAAACTATGACATCAAACGGAAACAGTTCACTGTTACCCGTGAAATGTTGACCGTTGTTGCACGTAATGTGCATGATGATCATTCGGGGCCATTTTTGTAAATTTCTGTAATATTCTTAACATTGCCTTGTACACTTAAATGCGTCATTTGTCAGTAAAGTGATTACTTGTTTTCCACTGCTTTGATCCATTTGTTTTGCTATATAACAAATCACTTAATGACTGGTCCCAAGGGAAAGAGGTCATTTTGTTTCCCTCGAATCTCAATTTTTCCCTCGGCTGCGCCTCACGGAAACATTGAGATAGATTCTCAAGAAACAAAATGAACTGTTTCCCTTGGAACCAGTCATTAAGTGTTTAGTGTTAGACAGAGTAAAATCTGACAGTATAAAGTCTCACTCCCAGGAGTCAATGGGTTAATGCAGGGGAAATTATAGTTTTTGACTGATTACATGTAACTAGTTGTCTCTTATAGCAGACACCTAAAAAATTCAAGTGGCTCCAATGGGATTTGAACCCGTGAACCCATGATCAAAGAAGCTCAATAAAAGAAAGTTGAAAGCCGTATACCTTCCTCTTTCCCCGGGTGTCGTAAAACCAAGTTGATTATTCACAATTAAATGGATTGTACCACCAACACTAAAATGTGGCAAGTTTGCCAAACAAAAGGTCTCGGCAACAATTCCCTGTAAAATACAATCATAGTACAAAATGAAAGGTAGAAATTATTACAACCATGTTTCTTTGCTTTACCATTATGATAATCATATGTTACCATCATCACCATCACGGTTCCAATATTGTTCATCATAGAAATCATTATCTTATCAACAGTTCAGGAAAGTGACATGACTACTTCAACCCAGTATTTCCAACGATCAATTTTAATATTAGCACTTATTTTATTTTTAAGTTAGGGTTATCATACCTTCTTATGTTTACTTATTAAGAAGTAGAGTTGGTAGTACACTTTATAGCATTTATCTTGACTACTGTGTTGCCAGACAGAAATAATGTTGTAGAGGAGGAAAGGGTAGGACTGGACACTCTGTAATGCTTATCAAAAATGGCGTAAATCTGTACATAACTGCATATTGTATATTATTAAAAAGGGGTGACGCATGGTAAAATCAGAGACTCGCCAAGATGCCGAGACCCTTGTTTGCCAATCCGAAACCGAGACCAAAACATGCAAGACTTCACAACGAAATAAATGCAACATAAATGAGACTTTGAGGCTCTTCACAAAGGTTATTAAGATTTCAAGATCCCACGAAAAGTTTACGAGTGCCAACTGAAGATTTTGGAGGTACCATTCACCACCCCTTATTAATCTTGCATCTATCTTTTTCGGACCTTCTCATCTACACAAAGATCAACTAGTAGCTCTCACCTGAGCAGAAAATGAAGCATCACCATGAACCATAACACTCAGTACCTAAAAACAACAGGTACAAACACTGCAATCAAAATTCAAAGCAATTACATGTACTGCACAGTAATTAACTCAATCAAAGTGCAGGGATATGGGGTAGGCAAGTGACAAATTGGCTCCCTATTCTCAAGTGGGGCCAAATTTTTCAGCCAGTCACTAAAATACAGGGGAAAAAAGGCAAAAACAACGCAATCACAAGATTACCATCTTTTTCCAGTCATGCAATGGACTCTATATGTACGGGTGTGACAGCCTTCGTCACAGATGTATTTCCGGGTGTCGTTCCTTTATCAACAATGACAACAAGAAATATACTTGCCACACAGGCTATAATTATCAGTCTAGAGCGAACTTTGTTTATGGCAGACTCAAGTGAATTTCTAGATGAACTTCTTCAAGTAGATAAATACAGTGTCTCCTCTGTTTTTACCTTCTCAACAACATTTCCCTGATTTGTTCAAATGGGAACCAACCTTGTCACCCATAAGACCATCTCTGCTATCACCATAGCAACCATCCTTGAGCGTTAATTGTCGACCCCTAGCCTTTCCAGCCGAAACAGGATTGACAGCCTCTAAATGGGATGGGTTAGGTAGCATGGTAACATGAAGAGGCAGTTTGTGGCCAAAGTCAAGATTCACAGAACTGGCTAAAAACAGCAAAAAAACATATAATGAACTTCAGAGAATATTGAGAAAGAGATAGGACACTTTTTCTTGTAAGCAAGAAAGTAAGAATAATAACTATTGGTCAATGATACCAGAACAATACTAAAAATAATACCAGACTAAACATTAGCTCAAGGGTTAACTATTTGTAATTATCATGGTAACACAGTTTATTATTATTATTATTATTATTATTATTATTATTATTATTACCGATAGTTACCAATGGCTAAACATTAGAAGCTCAAGGGCCAAAAATGAAATTGCACTGTAACTTATGTGACAGCTGATGCAGTATACTGTACATTATGGAAGGTATGGCATTTACCATTATGGAAATTAAGCCGCAAGGAAATTGTTCAACCAAGTAGGCCCTACAGAAGGAATAGACCAACTTAACCCTTTCAGTTTACACATGTATGAGAGTGAAACTTAGAGATTTTACTCTGTTTAACACCAGACAATTTAGCTCATCAATGGTGGGGGGGGGGGGGGGGGGAACAGTTCAGGGATGAAGAGGTTAATCGACCCTTTTAATGCAGCATAGTGTCTACGGGGTCTTAGTATTAATTATTTTTCTTCCTGGTCATATGAGCTAGGTTACATGTAAATGTACATGTACATGTACATGTACATACGGGTATGGAAAAGAAAGAGCTGAGGAGAGAACGAGGAAATAGTCATTGCTGAAGAAATAAAATGAATGAAAATTATGATATAGCAGTTTTCAATTGAGTGTCGAAAGTAATTAGCGAATAGCTTTGGTTTTGCATTACTTCACTCTGTGATTGGTTCAAAGTTGTCGTGCAATTTTTTCAACCAATCAAAAGTAAAACAAAAACCAATCGTGGCTTGAGTGTGCACATTTCCCACGCTTTGTGTCGGCTACGTGTAATTACTTCGAGTTTCGATTGGTCTACTAGATTTTGATTGGTCTACTAGATTGTCTTCGCCTTTTTGATTGGCCAAAGTAATTACTTTTGGTTTTATGACACTTGATTGAAACGCACTGAGGGAGATAATTAATGTGATTAAACTTAGAAGAGAGCTGAATGATCATTTCTAAGGCATAGGCATGGACATTAAGCTTACTCAAATGAGACAGGACATCTCCAATGCCTTCTGCACCTGGGGGAAGTTCAGACTTTCCTTTCATCTAGATGCAACACAATTAAATTATTGATTCAATATAATAATTACTTTGAAAGATTCAAGAATCAATGACAAGTAAACAAAATTTATACTTGCTTTTAAAAACAAGGAGCTTTTAAAATTCCCCTTTCATTTGATTACTCTTGCTTTAAAGAAAACTTTCAAATAAAAAATGCTACATTTCAAATTCATAGTCTTTTTGAATGAGTTTGTTTAAGAAACAAAAAGGCAGCTTTGCTACATGGCTTTGAATCATACAAAAACAAATTAAATTCATTTTTAGTCTTTAGTGTCGTTCCCACCTTGCTAAACATCTGAGCTGCTGGAAATTTTAAGAGGGAAGTCAGAAGATTTAGGCGTCCTCTATGTGGCATTCCTAAAACTAACTCTTGAATTTCACCTTTACAACAAAAAGAAAATGCACAAGCAACATGAGGGTTAAAGATAATTACCTTCCACATCCTTAAAAGCCCTTGCCAGGAGTATGCTCAACTGGATTATCAAATTTAGTCAAGGTACATGTAGATCTGACATTGCTCAGGGTTCAAACAATTTTCAGTTACAGTTAACTACTGTAACAACAGCTTTATCATCCAAACTAAATAAATGATCAGAAGCTTATACATGTAAGTCAAACTCTTTCAATTGATGAAAAATGTTCAACTGTAATTTGTCCTTTCATGATTGTCCTCTTTCCACCAACACAAAATCAACATGATTTGTAAGTGAACTTTTCCCATGGCTATTTCTGCCAATTAACTCGGAATTGTAAGTCAGAATGAATATCTTTGAATTCTAAGCTCATGAATATACAACATTACTGTACACAGTATACAGTACTAACAGTATGAGGACTGCAGGAAGAGTTCGTCGAAAAAAGCCATCATGCTCTCTGCACCTTCAGCACCATACCGCTTCACAGTTGGGAATTTTTTCCCAAGAAAGTTGTCAAATGCCTGTTAACAAAAATGATGACAGCATACATTCAAATACTAAAACCAGAAAGTGTATGGGTATGATTGAGTGAAGACAATGCGCAATATTTCAAAAAATATGTGGTTAACCTAATTCTCTACCTGTGATCTTAACAATAACTTAGCCAGGTGAATCTGTCTGTCTGCCTCTAGTGGCCAGTAGACACTTTCTTCAATCAGTGCTGCAAGCCAAAGTTTCTCAGATTCTTCCTAGTTGTCAAATAAAAAAAAATTCAATGCAGTAAGAGGTTAGCCTGCGAACGCAGACGTATTTCCAGCGGTCGTTTCTCTTGGGGGAGAGAAACGACCCCCGGAAATAAGTTCATTCGCAGGCTAGTAAAACGTCAATGTTCCGGCAAATCTCAAGAAACTGAGGTTAATTTTCATTTTAAAACACTGCTTTCCTTAAGGGGAAGCAATGCTTCCCAAGCCATGTACCAGTGATTCATTACATCTACATGTAGGTCCATTTTCTCATACCAGAATTTGCTGGACTTCTACCGATAGCTGGGCACAGTAAACTTTTTCTAAATGCTCCAGAATGTCTTTGAGAGAGGCTTTCTCCTGGCCATTACAATGTAACAAACCTAAGATAATATAAAAGAAATTTTTTTTGTTGGAGTCTGACATTAGTACAATAGTCATGTAAGTTGGGAACGCAAGCCAGCTAGTACCTGAAAGAGAGACTTATACCCCTCCACCCCCTCCCCCCTCTCCCCCTTCCCCTCAAGAAGAGTGCCATACTCCTACCACAGAGAGCTGCAATAACAGACTTCAAGGGGGGCAATGTTGCTCAAACATGGAAATATCTCCCTGTTATTTTATGCCCTTTCATAAAAGTTCCCATGATTGCAACAAATTTCTCTGATACCATCTCGATAATTATTGAGAGATAACATTACAAAAATTTCTTCTTTTACTTCTTTTTGTGTTAGTGCACTACACACTATGTCACCGGGTTATACAGCTGTAAGAGTGAGTGAGTGAGTGAATGAGTGATTGTAAGTGAGTGGTGGCAAATAGGCCCGCAGCACGTGCATGAATCGTGAAAATAAACAGGTCTGTTGGAAGAATTTAAAAAAAAAATCAGCAGGAATTTGTGACGCAGATGGATGACAAAGCAGCTTCTATTTCCAAAACAACAGAATTACCTGGTGATAAATAACCTCGTCTAGGAGAGTGAATTTTTGACTTTCCAGAAAAAATAACAAACTAACAAAAACAAAAACCTGGTATCTTCCTGTCATTTTGTCACAGATGTATCAAAGCCAATATTTCTTGATTCCTTTCTATAATTTTCTTCAATCTTTCTCGGTTTTGTATTTTGTACTAGTAACTACATGTACATGTCTTCTCAGAGGCTATTTAACTATAGTGTAAGACATCTACCATAGCAATATAATGATTTACGACACCAAAGCAATACTGTGCGCTATTAGAGCTACATATTACTCAAGTTACTGTTGAAGATCGGTGAGGTACCCCAGTCACATAGAGCTCCCTATCACTGATAAGAAAGTCCTGTTCAGGACCAGTCCAGTTTAGGGTTGTTCCCAAGAACCCCTTCACCAAAGAAGAGTATTACAAACCCCCCTCCCCCCTCCCCCCCAAAAAAAGAAGCTGAATCTCACTCCCACCTTAGCTTGAACTCTCTATATTACACTGATGGACGCATTGCCATCATACCTGACAGCTTGAATCTCTTGTTAAGGTCAACAATATCCAAACCAAACCTGTGCAAAGAAAGGTCTTTGGCATCCCTGAAATAAAGAAAGAACCCTAATGGCTGCTTTCAACAGGAATTATGATCAGAACCCCTCTATATATATTGAGAACAACAGGACCTCCAAGAACAGAAACCCAAAGGTGATGTAAAACTGAGGAAGTCATGAACAGTTCTCTTGTTAGTGGTTTTGACAGCCACTTGACCTATGTGTACAGCAACTTGTTATTTGAACCCAACTGTAATACAGACCTTAAAATAAAGGTTTTACAGTGTGAAACACTTCCAACACTTATGCATACTTCCAAGCATGGGTCAGGAACATATGCATTCACTATAAAAACTGTCATCAATAGACCGAATGCATAAATGGAGGCCAAAAAAATATTCTTTTGTTTATGTGCTAATTAGACTAACTAGCCTCGCTCTCAAGCTACATTTCTTTTGTATTATTTTTGTACATGCAAACGACGCTAGTGAGTCTAATTAGCACATGAACAAAAGAATTTTTTTTTGGCCGCCATTTATGCATTTGGTCTATACACACTAATATTATAGAGTTGGGACTCCAAAATCTCGAAGGCACTATGGTATATAAATGAAACTGTCAGACTCTAAAATCTCTTAGCATTTTCAGAGGTCTCAGGATTTAGTTGACTGCCCTCTTGCCCTCCTGGGATGAGCATCTCAACCCCTTGACTGAAAATATTTTATTTTACCTTTCGAATGAGTTAAGGGGGTCTATATCAGCATTTTTGTGTCCTTGTTCTCTATAAGCTGTCACCAGTCTTAAAATATCTGCATTCTTGATTCTGTTCTCAATTGCTTCCTTGTTGCTACCTACAATAAAGGCACCTTAAATACAAAGTTTGAAATTTGAAGGTGTTTTATTAATAGAGGGATTTACATAGGCCACAATTCTTTTCTTGTCACTTCGGACTTTATAGTATGTCAGTGTATGTCACCATTTGATTTTCATTAAACTCCTTTTTCTACAAACAATTGCAAAAAGAGTTGAGACACTCACTGTCATTCTTGTCAGCACATGCCCTACGCCCCTTCCCCCAAGCAAAGTTGCTTCCATCTCCACTTGGCATTCAAAGTAAAGTGTATACACATTGGAAAAAGGGGGAGGGGAGGGAGGGGTGTTGTACCTTTTCTTTTTAACTGGAATTTTCGATTCAGTGTCTCAACCTTTTTGCAACTGCTTGTAGTTTTAAGGGTGGTGGTCAACACTGAAGGGCCTAATTCCATTCTGGGAAGAATGGTCAATTCCAGAGGTTGGCATCTCTGGGGACGTATGATGTGATGTGGAGTTATGTTGGTAGAGAGTCTGCCAAGGTAAATTTTGACAAGCGACATGGCCTAAAAATTAGCGACAACATGTAAGGTGAAACCGCGACAAACAAAATCCTTTCTTTAAATTTCCTTTAATTCCGACAGCAACGTGAAACATTGACAAAGCACCAACACAAGACCTTTTAAAATTCAGACAAGCGCAGTCCCTGGAGGGAAGGGGGGGGGGGGGGGGGGGGGGTTACTCGGGTCAATTTTTGCTGGGTATGTGCCGCTGGCCTCTCAGAACCCCTACCCCTTTATAGTCTATTTTATGGCCAATTATTGTAGACCCCATCTTAGTCACTTCTGGGTAAATGTAATTTTAGCCACCCCAACTTAGTCACTTTCTGTTTATTCATTAACCTTACATAAAGCCTTTTAATTGTAATTTCAAAATGGAATGTAATATGACTAGTAAATATTACATCAACAGCACTACAGTTCTTTCTGTAACAACTTTTTTTTACCGCAAATCTAGCCAAAATTTTCTTACCCCCAAAACCCTGACAATTTGCAACCCCATTCTAGTAGCTCTGTTGCGAACTTTGTTGAAAATACAATGCCATAAATAGACAATCCAGTTGTGAAGATGCGACCCCATCCAGCGGAACATCCCCATTAGTCCATTCATAGAAAGTATTCTGCCCCCCCCCCCCCCCCCCGGGTCACAGGTCAGTGTACATGTCAATGTGCTATAGATATATATTTATAAACAACACTTAAAGTGTCTCCTAGCCCTAATCACCGTACAAAAATGTTGTGTCAGGTGTAGGGGAAACTTTTGCCTTGGATTAGTTGTTCATCTTGACTTGTGGAAATTATGCCACCTGTGTTTTTGACCCGTCTGTGCCAGGCTCATGGCAATGGAGCTGTGGCTGTATATGTCCGGGTCAGTCTTCAACTGAGTAACTTACTTTCTAGAGTTTCCTGTGGAATGGGTCTGTAACCAAAGCACCCACTTCGGGCGTGATATAGTCGACGAAGGACCACATTACGAACAACTTCACATAAACCTCTCAGTGTTGATGCAGTCCTCCACATGATCACTGCCGATGGCTGAGAAATCTACTATAAACACATTTTCTTTGCAATTAAAAAAAGGCTCTGATTCTGCAGATTGAAAGACAGAGAAAACAAACTACTTGACATTAATTACAAAGCAATCGTTTCCCCTTATATCAAAGTTAAATTAGCACCGTTACTGACATGGCAGCCATGCTAAAACGCCCAGTGTATTATTCAGCTGAAGTTGTGTAAAATCTTAAAAAAGGCATGTGTCCCTACGCCCCCAATAAGTAGTTGAAATTGAAATTCTGTCTGGTACCTGTTGAAAAGGCTCACACATATTAAATAGAATCACGATAAAACTGCGAAGGGTCGCTGAAAATCAATATTTACGTCGATTTACTTGTAATAGTTACTATCAAAGGGACTTGACGCTGACCAAGAGAACTCGTTCTCCTACGCTACGAACACGCCCCCTAATCCACCCCTGCCCTTCCCACTTAAAAAGTTCCTTGAATTTGGTAATCTTGTCACGTCACATGTTGTATAAAACTTCCTTGTTTTTGTTAGCTTGAAGAATTTGATCTGCTCGGATTTGAAGATGAAAGTGCTCGAAAGTTTTAGGGAATTAAATCTTCCTCTCAAAGATTTATTGTCAAACCTCCCAGTGAACCGAAAAAAAAAAACGAAAGCATAACACTGTTTTTTTTGTCTGGTTGCAGATCTTTCAGTCGATGTTTCCGTGACTCGATGATTTAATTTTTGACACGCTTCGAAAAGTGTGGGCTACGCCAAGCGAAAATTTCGAAATTGGTCGGCAACATTTCAACATCGTCTGTCCGTCCGTCCTGTGATTCAGAGGCACTGTCAGACATTTTGAACACAACACAACTTCGTTCAACCCCTCTTACCCCCATGTCAGAAGACCAAAGGTTCGGCATTCTCCTTTCCTCCTGACTCAGACGGCTCTCATTTTTAAAAACAAGATTGAAATTCGTCTTCGAATATGACCGTGAAGCGAGCTACAACAATCAAAATCAAAAATCAAACTGACATTATCGTGTCTGTCGTGTAAAAGACCTCCAGCGGTTATGTATTGCTTAATTTGCTTGCTTCAGTTAGAAGTGTAGCAATAGCGATACTCACTGTGATAAAAAAAATTCTATTGATATCCACAGAACAAAGGAACCTTTGTTTCGACAGCCAATAGATCTCTGGGTTGGCACAGTTATAATGACAATGGGTGACTTAACGATGAGTATCGCTATTGTTAGAAGGACATGCTTACGAAGAAACACTCTTTCTCGTTTATCAAGGATTTAAATGGTTGTTGCGCCTAAACATTCAAACTTCTTCGGCCCAACAAAGCAAGTTCTAAAACTATTATGCGCTTATTGCAAAACGATGATAATTTAACAACTTTTGTGGAAACAAAGGGTAAAGTTGGAAGGTAAGAGTAATCCTCCAACTTATCTGGACAATTTGAGCAATTGGCTCTTATAGACATCTCAAAAATTCAGGTGGTTCTAACGGGATTCGAACCCATGACATCTGCGACGCGCCGTTGCTGAGCTGTGAAACCTGACTCATGATCAGTTGAGAGCACGTCTCATATGGGGGGCTACGCATCTGAATTTTTTCAGATGTCTTTACACAATTGCTAAAATTGTCCAGATAAGTACAAGTATCACGTATCCCTTTCATCTATAACCCGCATTTCAAATGTTAACATTTATTTCGTTCAAAGGGTAAATTTCTTGCAAAAATGGCTGACAGAGAACAGAGGAGAGCTAGACATCAGGATTGCAGGTTTCTTGGGTGTTCAACAAAGACACGCCTGCACGGAAAGTTGAGATATTTATATTTTATTACATAACAAATGTTTTAGATATGCGTACGTGCTCTCAGAAAGCGAAATCTCATTGACGTCATCGACAATCCCTTTCCAAAACTTGAAAAACCGGTTATGTTGCTATGTAGTATAAATCAGGGAACGTCACGTAAGTGCTCTTTGCCCCCCTTCGCTGCCTTCGTGAAAGACCCATAATTCGATTCGTTAACTTGGGTAGTGGGTTCTGAATTTATCCGTCTGACGAAAAGCTGAATAGTTTCGAGAATGCCTTGCTCAAAATTTCAAGTAACGGCATTGCTTGGTGTCGGAATATTTCTTGTCGGTGTTGCGTGCTTTGTAGCTGTAACGCTTCACTTCGTATTCCCTGCTCTTGCGGAGCAAAGCTTGAAAGCAATAAACTGTACAATAACTTCTGGCGATATGGAGATGAAAGTTAAATGCTCACATAACAAACACGATGATACCAGTTATCCGTGTTTGAGAATTTATGTGTTGTGTGGAAACGAAACAAAAAGGACTGGGCTTTTCGAGGACGCTCGACCGCATTTGTTGCGCAAAGATTTTCACAGCCTCCATGAAAAGGTAACGTCTCATGCAATTATGCAAATTATGTTGAAATATCTTCACATTTTCAGCTGATTAAATGTCTAAGCTAAGCTGGTGCTCTGTACATAAGTGTAATGCTTGTTATATATGGTACAATGAGGAATAAATGGAAATAAAACATAATATTGGTAAATCGGGGAATACGGGTTGTTGCACGAGACAACGCCTGTAGAGGGATCTGAGGTTTCATTTACCACCTTCCTTATATTTCATCTCCCATTTCTCAGATTCCGTCACTTCTTTGTGAACTTATAAAGAGATACCGCGCAGTATTTTGCAACCACTTCTCCTTAATTCATTTCTTGATTTACAGTTACTTAAGCGTTGCAAACTCGCTCCGCAATATCCTTGCATGATGATTTTCAAATGCGCTTTTAGCCAAATATTTTGTTCCATTTGACCTCTGCCAAAAATAGTCATCTTTGTTGAGTCAACATTTGGCTCATTGTTTATGATTTCAAGCTGTTTTAAAAACGTGCCTATCAAATGACAAAATGTCAAGATTGTTTTGTTTGAAGAGTGATTCAGGTAGGCGAAGCTTCCGTTTCAACAAATTACCGATCTGGGAGCTGGGGCGAAGAGGGAAGGTTATTTAAAGGAATCAACTGTGTGGGCAATCATCCAAAAGCGCTGATTTTTTAAAGTGGTTTGATCTGATAATCAAAAACATCTTAACAAGGAGAACTTAAAGTTGCACTTGTCGTTGGGAAGCCGAAAAAGGAGTGGCACAGACTTTCCCTGACTCACCCCAGAAAACGTTTCCCCACCCCTCCCATGCCACGCTCTGCCAGCTCGTGTTGTCCAAAAATTACATATTCATCTATAAAGGCTAAAGCAAATGCGATACTAAACTATGCAACATAAAATAACAAAAGGGAATTTGCTGTGCGTTCTTTTTAGCGACCAAGATATTCATTAAAGCACCGAGCTCTGGCATCCTTTCAGAAGAATTTGACCTTTTACACCCCATACAATGCGCTTCATACCGCGTGAGATTATCAAAGATTAGATGGCGCCCTAAACAACTTCGCTCTGATGCTTACAAAAGCCTTTGTTTCTTAACCTCGTTCCTGTGGTCTGTCATGGGGTGGGGTAGGGTTGGTAAGACACCGTAGGACTAAAATGAGGGTTTCTTCTCGCAAATCGTGGTTTCAAACAATCAACGTTTGACCGAACACGAGTATCAATTCAAGAAAAGAGAGAAACTATTGAAAATGTCAAGCAAAGTGTGATTCCTTGTGCATTTTTCCCTTCTCGTAATGAATTCATTGCGACAGACAGACATTCCTGTCATACCCACTTAAAAGACAATAATATAATATTTTAAAAAAGACAACCACACTTTTGAATTTTCGGAACATGTTTCGATGTTTCAAAAGTGTGGTTGTCTTTTTTAAAATATTAGTAACACTTGTGCTATCCAGACCATTTGGAATAATATAATAAAGGAAATTCTCATATTGCAAGTGATTCGAAAATCCCCCACTTCCTGTGGGGTGGGGAGATGAAAGACCAGAGGAATAAGGCTCCCCCAAAGAGAATCCAGTCTGTTCCTCTTTTGCGTTTTCTCTTTCACTTGTTTATCGCCGGAGCGAAATAGCAAACGCTTTTTTGTTGGCCGCCCTATAAAACTGAATATATGCATTTGTACGTTAAGCATTTTTTTCTAATCACTTTCTTGCCTATTTCTTCTAGTGTTCATTTGAACCCGACGATTGTAAAGACAAACTTGAGGTCAGGCCCGATCTCCCGATTGGATCAACTCTTCATTGTTATTACAATCCAAAAGACACGCATCAAGTCGTTCGACTAAAGGCTTCCGAAGACAGCTACAAAAAGGTTCTCGTACGCCATGTTGTATGGCCGCTGGCCATAGTGATGCTGGGTATTTTTATCATAGCAACGGCAACTTGTTACTTTTTTTCACGAAGTAAAGACAGCTACGAGTATTTACCGGGAGAGTCTTCCACGACATTGCTACGGACTCTTTAGAAGATTGAACGTAATATTTAAAATGAAATAAAGACCAGCCGTAGTTCCCTCGTGTCTGAAGATGTCGGTCAGGATGATGGATAAGAATATCGATTTAAAACTGTTCAAGAAGACAAGGGACAAAAAAAGTCAAAATTATGCCAGGCTACTTCGTTCTCTTCGGAGGAGCTTCCCACCTGTCTCCAATGGAGATTACAACCGCAAAGAATAAAATAGAACGGACTGAAGAACTGCAAAGGTTTACAAATACAAATTAATGGAAAAACGGAGACCTTACGTTATGTCAAATGTTCACAAACTTTTACTCAACCTTGTGATAAAAGAAAAGAGTTTCGAGTTTCACTTGAGTTGACGGAAAGAGTGCTCGAATCGAATCATCGGCAGCCATCAATTTATAACACTCCATTACCACTCACGTGATAATATTCCATGTTTTTTTTAACCCAAACAAAAGAAAATGTTCGCATCAGAAAAGATAACTCAATGCAATGTAAAAACAGAGAATTCGTTTATAAGATTGTACATATGATAATTTTCGGTATTTAATTTGTCAGCGACGACGTAACGTTTATTATTAAATATTGCACATATCGTCTTCATTTAATCAAAGTTGTTTTTTATTGTAAACTGATAAGTTCCTTTAGGGAATGACAAGGCAAAAAATATGGAAACCTGCATGGAAAACCTTTCCCTGGGGTTTCAGAGCAAAAGCTAGAAAAGAAAAGTTTCGATATTTTCGTCAGGGTAAAAATAAGGAGGGGGCAAAAGAGCTGCTGTCAATATTAAAAATCGCGTTCCTCTAAAGAGCTCCAAAGGAGACACTTCCTACGCAGGCTAAATACAGGTTCCTACATAATACATTTGAAACTCCAAAAAGGAGAAATGTTTTTAAGGAATCTCAGTTCAAGAAATATTTTTAAATAGAGATTTTGAATTTTAAAAAAATTATATTTCCTGATATTCCCAAGTGGAAAATTACTCTGTAAAACAAGGTACGAAGTTCAGTGGTTTGCTATCGAAAGTAGAATGCCAATGAAATCACTAGAGTGGCGTGCAACCACAACTTAGTAATAGTCCATTTGTTTCCGTTTCGAAACCATTAAAATGGCAACGAGTTTGATTTGAAAGAAACTACGTAAATCATTTCCATATGAATGGTTTCACAGGAAGTCTTGCTTTAAAAGGGAAAGAACGCAACTCGAAAAAGGGCTGTTATTGTGCCCAACCACAACAGACCCAGGTAATCAAATCCGCCAATCACAACGCAAACCAGTCGCATAGACGTCACGATTGGTTTTGCTTTTGATTGGCTTAGAATGTGGCGCGAAATTTTTAAGCCAATCACTAAACGCAATAAAGCCAGCTGCGACGTAATTAACCATTATTCACCAAAGTGGAGGTAAATATCCACCACTTTCATTGACACTGACGTGAATAATTGTTTTAGTATATACCACACAAGTTGGGTCAAAAGCAAACCGAAAAAACTTTATTTTCGTAAAAAATGGTTGGAAATTTCAAATCTTGCGCGCCGGCTACTCCTAAGTGAATAGCACTTGACTAATCACCTCCGAGTTATTCAAGAGCACTATTCACTTGTGTGGTATATATTAACTTTGGATACTCAAATTGAAACCCATTCGAACAACATTTCAAACAACGAAGGTGTTAAACAAAAGAAGAGCGATGAAGTTTAGCCTTCAGAACCATAACATCGTCATTGGTGTATTCTTGACTGTTCCATTCACTGTTGGTTCTGTTTTTATTTCTTGACTGTGCTCCGATGTCTCCTTTGTTTTCTAGTTTCGTCGGACGTATAATATAAGACATATTATTTGATTTGCAAGTTCGGTAATCAGTCTTATACATTGGATCATGGAGGTGTAGATTTTTATTGTCTCTGTCATTTACACAAGGAAGGCACTCGGAATTCTCTGCACTCGTCCATGACTTGTCCTGTGACACACAAGGTCCACAAGTTCTCCTTTGACTGCTCCGATTTCTTTTGTGCCGTTCTATCTTCTGTTTCTTATCTTCGCAGTCCATTGAAATAAAACTTCCACACCGTATTCGAGGAAAGGTGTCCTGTCGACTTTCACGCGAATGCTTGAAACTAGGATCGAGCAACCCATGATTCTCTCTGCTGAAATTGATTGGCGTTGAAATCAACGGAAATAGTAATTTCATTTCTCCGGATGCCGATCTGTCCGTAGTTAGAGAAATGTTTCTCTGGTTCAGGTACGCGACCTTTCTATTCAATATCAAGTCGATGTCTAAATTCTCTTCTTTTTTAAGTTGATCATTTTGACAAATGTTTGTTCCCACTGTCTTTTCTCCATTATGAACATGCCCGTTATCATTGGATGTTATTTTTGATGACCTCAACGTAGTTTGCGAGCCCCTTTCCATCTCTCTGTCGTGTCCTATTGTTACTATTTTGGAAGAGTTTTTCTGTCTGTGGTATAGTTTAGGGTGAAGATTTAGGAAAGGATTTTGCATTTGCTTCATGTCAGTCGTCACTGAAGTGTCCTTGTTATACTCATTGGTTTGTCCAGTGGTGTTATACCGAGACGAAACCCTGGTCTGCATCATACCTGAATTTTTACAAACAAAAAAAGGTTTCTCTTTAAAGCACATGATTGTATTCTCGTTTTTAACTCAGACAGAAAATTTGATTAAAAATAAGAGAAAACACCAGCTGGAAAAAACATGCGATTCTCACGTTTGAAGCGAAGAGCAACTAACACTTCTTACTTTGTATAATGACTTTTTCACACTCATTGTTATGAATGATGAGAGGAACCTGACTAAGAGCCACTTTTTATCATTCACTTGTAAAAACTCCGTTCTGAGAAATACAGAAGGTGAGGGTTTAATTCAATGATGACTAAACGAAAAAATATAACACCGTTTGTACGCAAAACTGGACAAAAAAAATATAAGCTTACTCATAAATATTGATACAAAGCGAGAACGTGAAGATTTACTAGTCTTCGTTACAAATAGAGTTTGCCGACGATGATTTGGTGACTAAGTCGGAGATTTCGACTTTCAATTGCTCCTATCATGTCAGAAAAACTTCGAAGTCACTTCTCAGTTGCCTGCCTTCATCCAACGAAAAATTTAGACACGTATCCAATTTCATTTAGCTGCATCGAAAAGCGATTTGAAAGAGATTATGTTACGTCCATGTACAAAACATGTCGTTGGAATTGAATTGAGTCTTAAATTTTACCTCCTAACATCATCAGGAATCATTTTGACGTTTGCTTGAACGGAAAAAAGCAAAAAATGTCTTACCTTTTCTCATTTTGTAATAATTTGTTGCAGAGTTCCAAAGAAATCGAGCTCGCCGAATATCAATTATATAAGAAATGCTTACCTGACACAGTTGGTATCTTGGAGACGCCTCTTTGATGATAAGCTAATATAACAAGTCAACATCACTACTTGAAATTAATCTGGCTGCAGCGAGATTTTAAAAGATACGACGGAATAACTATAACTTGTCACCCGTGTTAGTTTGACGTTATATCAAAAGTAAGTCGAACTTAATCACTGAAAAAGCAAAAGGTTATATTAAATCATGAGTTGAATGTAGTAAGGAAACATGTCAAAGTAAACAGTTGTATGTGAGCTTTGCATGATGTTAAGGTCTTATTTTCACAACATCATTCTCAGCTCATTTTAATCACAAGTAGCTCGGATCAATTAGCAAGATATATTAGTC
>NC_090869.1:1987175-1992175 GCF_036669935.1 Montipora foliosa | reverse complement strand
CTTATTTGTCCAAGGTTTGCGTACATTCGCCTTCAAGTTGTTGAATTGTCCACCCTCAACATGCATTTTGACGAAATCTGAATGTCTGTAAAGCTACATTTTTAGTTTGCAGTTTGACGACAACAACGATTGTTAGCGGCAAACAAAGGTTGCAAACACTTGCAAACACTTGCAGCACGCGACCATTAAAACGCCGTTTTTCGTTTTAAAGTTGTTAATTACGTAAATTGTGTGCACTCCAGTACTACATTAAACAAAAGAAAAAATTGACGAATATGTGAAACAAGGACACGAAAACTTGACATTACTATAGTAAGCAAAGTTGTTCACTCGCGATAATTATTGTAACGTCAAAAATATTTATATTCGTCAAAAATATCGTTGTTTAAAATAACCGAGCTGGGAACTCGAAAGTTACGTAGAGGGATTTTACTGTATGAAAGTTATTTTGAGGGGAATTAACGGCGAACGGTGAACTTTTAAACAAGGGCAGCCAACGAGAATATAGTTCAAACCCACTTAAACAAAGCATTGTTAAACATATTTTCACTATGATTCAAATGACAGATATAGGCATATTTTTTTCCCCTATAAAGTTTTCATCTGTTCGGATTTCCTAGCTGAAAATCTAGTGATCCGAAAATTATAGGAATCAAAACTTTCTTTTTCGAAATTTTCAACTAGAAAAAAGGCTCCCGAAAATTCTAGGTGACCTTTTTAGGGTAAAAATCGTTTAAAATGGGCAATTACATCATCTTTTAGATGTTCGAAAATCCTTGGACAGGCAGGCAAGCAAGAAATTTTACAACAAATGTTCCGAAAATTCTAGATCTTAAATCGTCTTCCGAACAGATATTTTCCGAAAATTGACGTTGGGTGCCCCTGTTTTAAACTAGATTCTTTCGCGAATAAATATAGTTGAATACAACGTATTCACAAAGGAACTCCCCGTAATGTGCCCAGACGGAACAGTGGCCAGTATAGATCGTTTGAAAATTGTGATTGAATTGTTGTATGAAGTGACCTTAATAGTGTTCAGCTTTTCAGTTAATTCTTTCCAGTAAAAATTATTAACCATTCCTTATTCACAATCATGTTAAAATTGTCTGGAGTTAAACTGTTAGTGGTCATTTTTGGAGGAAAAGTGTCAAAGGGGACATAATTTTTCAGAACTCGTAGCTTTTGTTAAAAAGGTCAAGAAACCTCGAATAAGTAGTAGGATCGGAGTGTGGCGCAGTGATTTTTTTAGGTCACAAAAATGACCGAACCTTTTTCAGCAATAATTTGTGTTTAATATGGTACCATAACACTGCTGTTAAGTAAGTGGATGTGATTGATGTACAAGATTGCTCTAGACAGTTTGTGAAGAATTCATGCATTTGATTATCTGTGATAGCAAAACGTATTCAAGCTGTGAAGGTCACTAAATGACACGACAAATCAAAGAAGTCTAGGAAAGTGGCGTGGCTAGGAAGTTGGTTACATCCGGTGGGTACCTTACTCAAATAAATCGCTCTAAGATCTGTCTTCGTAGGCAAAGAAATCAACTAAGCAACGCTTTGTAAACTCTCCAACTCCTCTTCTTCTCCCAGCTGGGAATCTTAACCGTAAACACATTTGATACAAATAACTTTATATTCTGGAATATCGCAACATCGTGATACAACGAATAACTGGTACGCGTCGTTTGGTTTCATCTGAGGTGGGTCTGAAACGGATGTTTCCGACACAGAGAGAAACGATCCATGGCGGAAAATTTGCAAACAACTGATGACAAAAAGATAATAACATGTCAGAAGTCAAAAGTTTTAAAGTTCCTCCGTCTATAAATTTGTTCATATATGCTCAATCGCTTAAGAATAAATCCGTTTGCAACGTTATTTTTCACAGCGCTCAGCGTGAGTTCTATTTTCGCTCCTCTCGCGCAACTGTACAGCTTCAAACAGTACAACGGGTTAGTCATGTACGAGTTGTTTTAGGATAGATAAAATATTAATAGTGATGAAAATCATTTTCCCCACAGTTGTCTTCGCTTTCAATATTATGATTTATGTCGACAGCGTCTTTTGGCTGTAGCAGTGCAACATTACTGCTTCGAATAGACGGTACGCACTTCGGTCTTTCCAGTCGTTCTTTCGATGCCTCCAAAGGCGGGAGATCGGACATTCTTCGAATTCTCCTGCGCCTTGATGTTGGCGTCGTATCGCTCGCGGGTGATCCCGTAGATCGAGCTAGGGGTGAGCGATTTCTAAGTTCAGTTAAAGGTGCATCACTTAAAGATCTCCAGCGTATTTCCAAGGCTTGTTTGTGATCCAGTTCATCTGGACAACTTCGGCTATTTGACTTCTCGCTAGCTTCGAGATCATTCTCAACCCGAATAGAGGGTAGTGGTTCATTTGGTCTTGTCACTGAAACTCGCCTCAACAGAACCTCATCAAAATGAACGTCTGAGTTCTTTAAGTCCTCAGCGCGCTTCCGAATAATTTCAAGTACTTCCTTGGTATCTTCATTTGTAGGTCTGTTGCGAAGAGCAGGGTTTTTTATATCGCCCACATTTCTCATCGTCAGCTTTGATATTTCCGTACCCTCGTTCACAAAGACACCCGCTTGATAATAGGACCCAAAAATTCAACAACGAATGGCACTGTGACAGTTAAAGAATCCCGTTCTTATGAAAACGCTACAAACAATCTCAGAAGCTACGTCAATGCGCACATTAATTTAACGCTTCATCAACTTTTCATAATCACCAACAGTTTAGTTCATCTTTCCTTAGCGACGCAGTGGCCGTTATGGTCAATTAATCACCCGCGAAAACAACAATGCGTGAAAACTAATATCGCAGAACCGGCATTCAAGAAAAGACAAAAGCATTAGCAAGTTTTGCCTGTTGTGACCTATTTTTACAGTTCTTTTGTTCACGGTCCTAAGGGATTCTGTCTAATTAATCATTAGATAGACACTAATTTAGGTGGATTAAGGAATTGAGGACAATCAAAATATGGAGGATTTGTTCCCATTTGTGGTCTGCACACTATTTGGGGGATTGTGAAACAGGAAAATGCCATTACTGACTCCTTATTGGATCGTATCAAATGATAAATGAAAGTTTGAAATAATAAGAGAAATGAAACGAAAAAGAGGAAACATTTCGAGAACGCCATCATAACGTCGATATGTTGAAACTGACGAACTTATTTTTTATGTAGATGAGATTAATCTTCATTTATCAATCTTGAGATTAGCCGGGCGAAAATGTCAAACTTTGTCAAGAATCAACTGACTTTCCGAGCGCGCGCAACACATAATTTCAAGTTTCCGCTGTAAATTAAGAGACAAACGTCACTTCAAAATATACTGAACTTTGCTCCACCGTAATGATTTCGTCATTGTTTCATCTCGTTCGCCTTTTACAATAAAAGCAAAGTATCCTAAAATGAAATTGGTACGAGCGGTTTTAAAGTTAAGATAGAGGAAGAAAGATCCATTTTTGTATGCTCTCGTCGTTGTTAAAATCTCAAATTTGGCGACTTTACGTTGTTCTTATGTAGAGCACGCAAAACTTCCTAAAATGCGATACGATAATTATTTTCCCTATTTTAACCAATAATATTAATTGTTTTAAGCTCTCTCGTGTCTTGTCCAAAATGTACAAGAATGTATCTCGACTCGATATTGGGAATTTATAATAAAAGTACATTAGTGTGTCAACAGTTATTTGTGCCTATTAACAGAGAACAACAAGGTATATTTAAGATTCAAAAGGTGTTAATGGTAGTAATTGGTCTCAAAAAGCAATTCAAATGGGAGTCGTTGTTTTTTTTAACATTCCGTTTGTCAAAAGTTTAGAATACACTAGGATCGCCTGGAAAGCGCCAGAAAAGTTTGCGGCCGGGACTCTTTTTTTTTCTGTAAATCGTATTTGCCTGGAAAGCAGCATACGTGACTCAATTTATGAACTCGCCGGCAGGGTGGGAAATGAATTTGACCAAATTACAAAGCAACAATTCTTCAAATTATTGAAGGATGTTTTTTCACGCTGTAAGGCCGCCTATGTTATGAATCATGGAAAAACTTGACGAAGAGTTTTAACGCCTGGTTTCCATATGATCTGCAACGGTCTGCGACCATCGGAAGCAGTCTGCGTCGGTCTTATCGCAGACGATCGTAAACAGAGGAGGCAAATGTTTCCATTTAAATCTGAAGCGATAGCAGACAAGCGTACATCTAATCCTCTGCGAAGCGAGGAGAAAAAGAAGAGCACTTTCTGATTGTATATGTTTCAAGGCAAACAATAGAGTGTGTCGCCGGTAGGACACAGATCACCTCAGACACAAGTTTCCATTAAATTTGTCTTAGTCGGAAGCATCGCAATGGTCGGGAAAGTAGAACTAGATTCAACTTTCCCGATCATCCAGACCGTGTGTCGCAGATCGCCACAGAGGCCTGGGACAGATGTTACCATATGTCTGCGACGTGGCTTTCTATTCGCGGACCAAAAATTTCGCAAAAACCAGGTAAGGAATCCAATGGAACGGAAAATATTCTGGAAAATTTTCCGGCGGAAATTTGGGTATACCTCGCGAAGTGGTCCTGAAGTTCCGGAATTCCGGAATAACCGGAAAATTACATCCAATTGGTTCATTCCTCGTAGCTATTTACATTTTGGGGCAATACTCGCTGATTTGCTTAGTTTCGAGCGGCTAACTGAAAAATGCTATTCCATTTGCCACATAAAACTATCCAAATTTTTAAATGAAACTTCTGGTCGAATTGAAAGCGCCCCGTGATAACTTCCAAATGAGTGAGCAATCTTGATTTGCAAGCGACATCATATCTTCAAATAAAGTTTACCAATATTTAAAAGAAGTGAGAGCTAAATCGAAACCATGGATAGCTCCTGCATTTAATAAGTTCATTCTAATAAAAAAAGAAGTTGTGTGAGATCTGAATTATGCTCCCAGAAAAAAAATTCTAACATCAGCTTCACCATTGCCATG
>NC_090869.1:1959675-1982175 GCF_036669935.1 Montipora foliosa | reverse complement strand
ACTTTAACAGCACTGGCTTATCAAAGAAATGAACCCTGTGGATACAAAAAGTGAAATAAATAATTTTAACAACACTGAGTTGTGAATTTCCGGCAAAAATCTCCTGTGATTATATTCTCTCTGAAGTAGCAGGTGAAAAGTATGTCGTCACGAAAAGACAAGATCCCAAAGGATTCCTAGAAATATATCGTTCTGCAGAAGCAAAGTCAACTTGAACGCACTTCCTGAAAACACAATTTTGAAATCAGCGCTGCGGCAACAGTCTGCGAAGAGAAACTTTTCATTGTATTTGACTCGACTTTATTTTCAGTTTTTAACTTGCAATTTTATTCAGCCGGTCAGGATATGAAAGCATTAGTACAGGCAATGCAGCAAAAGCTTGTTTCTATTCTCCTCACTTCTCGAATCAGTACTTAAGCCAAATGTGGTTTCGTAGCTAATACTTCAGAGGTTAAGTTCTTATCTTCCACATTTTGCCATCATTTGAGGGGAAAAGTAATGCCGGCCGAAAACGTCGTTTCTCTTTACGAAAACCGGCAGTTACGAGAACAAGTTGGATTTAACTTACTAGAAGAGAAATTGTTAAACCGGAGACAGAACCAAATTGTTGCCGCCGAAAATGTGAACACTTCCGCTGTCGTAAAACTAAAATTGCATTTTTTTTGTCAGTTCAAGTTGACTGTAAATATTTTTGCTCTCTCAAACGCGAAGATTTAACAAGACAGCTTGGCTCAGAGGCTAAGTGGCTAGACAAATTGGCATGCAAGTAATAGTAACAGTAAAAGTCGAAAAACGTCGGGAGTGTTACATAATCTACGGAGCCAAAAGCTTTTGATAGAAAACGCTCGACAAAAAACGGAAAGTTCGTCTCGACTGTGACTAAATAATTTTATTGCCTTCCTTCAACTGGATCGTAACGTTGCTTCCTATCTTTAGTTGAATTGCATCATTGTGCGAGTTTAACTTGCAAGATAGCTTCTTTTTCAAAGGAACATCATCAAGGTAGCAAGCCTTGCTGTCGCTTTCTAAGTTCGGTTTAGTTCGATTTATGAGCCTGACCTTGTTGGCAGACACCACAACAGACTACAGCAGCAAGAACCCCTTGCCAGACCTTTTTCAAACAGTCTATAAGACATTTGACGTCCTGGAGGGCCTACGAAGAGAG
Organism: Montipora foliosa; assembly: GCF_036669935.1. Lineage (NCBI taxonomy): Eukaryota > Metazoa > Cnidaria > Anthozoa > Scleractinia > Acroporidae > Montipora > Montipora foliosa. The sequence continues at coordinate 1,981,010 of NC_090869.1, read as the reverse complement.
GTTTATGAGAGAAAGCCACATTTTACATTCGTCTGACTTGAAAGAATAATCTTTTTCGTACGTAATCGCCGGCATTTTCTCCCTGGTTAGTGTTGATCCAGCCGGGGTGGTGCAAACCCGCGACTTTCCCAAGGGTCGTCCGATGTTCAACTCGGCACTCAGTTAACCGGTCGGGGAAAAAGGGCATTTTAGGCAAAAAGTTTCAACGGTAATCTTATCCGGTATTGAAGTGCTTGCACGATTTAGAGCTAGCTATATCATGTCGAGCTACACTCTCTTACTATATGTTACTATATAAAAGGCTATCGATGATGATGATAATAACAATAATAATAATAATAATAATAATAATAATAATATAATAATATAACGCAAACTTATTGACAAGCTTCAACAAATAATTAGTCACCAAAAATAACCACATTTGAGAAATTCTTATGGGAAAGCTAAAGCATGCATTAAAGCCCATATTCTCGCCATTACAGTTTCAATAAAGCCTTATTTGTCAATATCAGCGAACATTAAATTTTGCAAACCCATCTGTAATATTGCGTGCCAAACACGGTTTGGAGCTGCCGGTGTCATAATAAAAAGCTACGTCAACTCTCTTAGAAGACTTTAATTGAATTTACTTCAAATAGCCTTGTTTTTCTTTGTCTAACATGGGCGGTCGTTGGGCAAATATTGGAAGCAAAAAAAATTGTACAGAGGCGGTTTTGACGGTTCCTAAACTTCGAAGCAATTTCTTCTTATCCAACATTTCAGTTATGGTCGACTTCAAGCTTCTTCCCTGCTTTAATTTTTCCTGACTGTGCAATGATTACTTCATTCGCGTTTGTTGAATACACACAGCGCATGGAAGCGCGAATGGAACAATTGTTTCGTAAAATTCTAATAAATTATGAAAGTTTGGATACTTGGAAATTTTGCTTTCCCCCAGCCCCCATGTTTTTTGTCAGTACCTTGAAAACACTTAGCTTGTTCCTAAGGCATATCAGCTGACAACCGAGATTCAGGGAGCCAATCGAAACGTTGGAATCGCAATATCTGGGGTTGAGAAATCTAATAATAGGCATAATCAGATCGCTTTTTCAAGTAAATAACCACCACATGGGGTAAAATCCCATGTGTTCCTGGTAACTACGTCCATCATGATTTCCTTGGAACTATATAGTGCGAGTGATACTTCAGTCAGAGTGAAATTGATAATGGCGAAAACATTAAGCCAAAATGTCATGCTTATCGTTATTATTATTTCACAAAATATTCAAGAATCACTTTGAACCCAAGGATGAATTAAAAATGGCGGCCATATTGGTGTCCCAGAATCCTAAGAGAGAGAGGATATTTTCTTTTCAGAACAGGGTTATTGATCACGTGACTTGACGCTAGCCACATTTTCCTAGCATTTCTGCAAATACCACAAAAACCATTTCAATCTCGATTTAACTACCTTTCGCTTATTGCTTAGCTTTCGAACAAAAATCTGCGGAAAAATAAGAAATTGTTGAACCATTCTTAAAACTCTAATTAAACCGAAACATGCCTCGAGCATCTCTTTTTAAAATACAGTAATTGGCTCTCGCATTTTGTTAAATGTATTTGGTTACCAAGGAAACCATCTTTTGAGTCACGTAAGCTTCCACATTTTCTTTGTGAGATCAGGTTAAGTCACTCGGTATTTGTGTTGGGAAAAGTACTACATGCAAGTACTACATGCAAGCAAATATCAAACGAATTAGCAAATATCACATGAATAAGAACTCAAGAACAGTAACCATTTAAAGTTGATGGAGAGAACTAGTGGTATAAGAGGCAATTTGTTTCGATAAGAAGAAATACAATCCCTGCAGCTATAATTGCAGACAGTCAACTTGCTCAACAAAGGTAAGACATAGATTTTGTGTTATATTTTGCAGTTAAATATAACTACAGACAATAATGCGCAATCTGTTATGTAACCGGTAAATGCAACTTATTTGAATCGCAAAGCGCCGCTCTATACACCAAAACTCACTAGTTGCTTCACAGTGAGTGAACGATTTATTTCTTCAGAGGAACCCGTAACGCTGAAGTGAAACCCTCATCTAATGTCGTAGGTTTCATTGGTTTCCTTTTCATGAGGCCACAAAGTAAACTTATATTGTGGAAAACTGAACATGAGAAACTATTCTTCATCTAAAAGCAAAGGTTAAAATTTAGAAATCTAAGTCACAGTAACGCGTGTTTTGCTTTTTGTAAAGACAAGCAAAAACAATATAACAATTTGTGAAAAAGGAATAATTTTCCGTGAGCCTGTTTTCCAAAATTTCACTGAATTAATTAAATATTGATCTTAAATGGAAGTCTGACTGCATTTACTTTGTTTCGAAAGAAAGGGATAAAGGTACTTTACATGAGATTAACCGGTCGCTTGAGTAAAGCCTCCCGAGTACAGACATTCTATGTAATAAATTTCTCCTCAAAAGTGATGGTCATTTTTATTCATAACCGCATTGAAGACACGTAAAAATGAGAGAGCGTATCCCTGAACAACTTCTTGATGTGTAAAAGTGATTGAAATCTTTCAGTTTCATTTGCATGAGGAATTAATGACCAAAACATAATTTTTTTCCTCTTACTCGTTGACATGTGAATGGTAAAAAACAAATACCTTTGCAACACGAATTTTCACTCACTCGTGATTCAGTTAGTCGCCGTTCGGCTGTACCAAGAAAAAGAAAAATTATTCAGTCGATTTTTGAATTAAGTGAGCATGAATAAATGCTGAAAATAAAATATTTATGGCATCTTCGAAATTTTTGTATAACAAGTTTTATCACCGAATTTGGAACGATCACCTTCAATTTTGTTTCAAAGCAACCGCATTGTAAGAAAAAACGATACGCGCTGAACTTTGAACGGAGAATTTGTGCTCTCGCTCACAAGCGAAGTAAAAAATAATGCTATGGTATATTACGTTTTCGTCTGAGTCATGATACTACCACAAACTGATGAATGACTCAGGATTAATAATTACGAAAAACACTTCAAATGAGAATTGAACAAAGCCTTCACTGGTACGCAAAAAGCTTCACTAGAGTAACCTTATTGGCTGCAAGTTTGTGTTTTCAAAGATACCATGGAAGAGAAGCAAAGATTTTATCGAAAACGTTTGAATCTAACTGGCCTAATGAAATCACAAAAAAGAGTGTGGTCAGGAACTGATGCACTTTGATGTAATAGGATGAAACATTAACAGCTGCAAAAATGAATTTTTACTTGGTATCGTGATAGGAGAACGGAATATTAAGTAATGACACTTATGTAATGACTTCGGTTTTTGTTAACACGTAATTTTTCGTGCAAAGGGTGCGACTCTTCTGCGTTTTAGCACTGAACTATGGTTTTAGAGAGAAGAAGTCAAATTGGGTATTTGACAGAACAACTTAGTCTATATTTCCGGTTAGGACATCTCTCCTTCTAAGTTAACGATAGTTCAAATCATTTTTGTTTTTCCTGATGAAGGAAACAAAAACACCATGACATTGCGAAATATTTTTGTGATTATTGTTTGTAATGTTTTATTTAAATCGCTCAAATGTAAAAAGTTCATTTGAATATCTCCAAGCAGGAAATAAAAATTGTCTTCTTTACTTGTTAATTCTGCCAGTTCCGAGTCAGCGCATGTGGTGCTAGCCAGCTTTTAATTTCCCTTTAATACTCAATCAATTACCAAAAGAGGCGCACTTTGGAGTTTAATTAAGCGTTTCTCACGAAAAACTTCGATTTACTCCGTTTTTTTTTTTAATCCACGCGCGTAAACTTCATTGACACCAACTGTTTTGCAATTAAAAGGCGAAATATAATAGTGCTTTTTGGCTAAGATGTCCGCCTTTTCGGGTGACAGTACATCATTGAGATATACAGGCAGGGAGCCTCTAAAAGTCTTACGAAAAACCGGTATATTTTAGCTTCGTAATATACTGGACTTATCTGTAAATCAGACTATTTCGTAAACTTTTCCAAGGCTTCATGTAATTAATTGAATAATATTCATTTCTACCAACAAATAAGACTTGACCTTTGACGTAAAAAATAAAAATAAAACGCCAAAAAGCATGACAAAAAAGACGTAACGAGAAGTTGTCCCACAACTTGGAAAACTATTCAGTCAACTCTAAAGAAGACAGGACTGAGAAACCTCGAGGGAAGCAAACGTACCGGTAGTCGATAGTGCAACATCTTATAAGCCAGTAGATGGCCAGTCTTGCATGCCGACTTGATTTACTGTTGGGCGTTTTCTAATCGTTTCTCCTTTACAATAAATTCAACAAAACAACTGACAGAGAAAACCCGGGAATTAACAGTGATACTTTGTGAACGCAATGGACAAAAGCTGACTGATTTGTAGTTGTTGGTTCGTTGGTCTATGCTTCAAATGCAAAAGTTATCACTGAGCGACTACGGCATAGTAACTTCCAACGAAAAAAGAAAAGAAAACTCTGGTTGATCAGTAGCAGGAATCAAACCTGAAGACCATCCTATAAGTAAGTTTGATACTCCAGCTAGAAGAGAATCGTGCGAACACCTAGGTCATTAAACTAGGTTATTGGATCAACGGATATGCGATGCTGACAGGACAGTCACTAAATTACATATCTTCAATTACCGCAAATGGAAGAAAAGATGTTTATAGTCTGCGATCATGTAGACGTTAGAACTCAGCCCAACACTACCCCAAAGTCTTTTCAAAGTAAAAACAACTTAAATAAAGCACACACAACGCGTTCGATCGTCGAAGATTGAGCTAAATACATTACAAGCAGAATATTCTGTTAATTAATAAGACCTCACTATGCTGAATCGGACACCACATTTTCTTTCCTTATATGGTAAATCAATTGCCATGATACCCAGTGCTTAAATATCTAATATTGTAATCCACAAACCCGACGTTTTCTCTCTATCGAAGAAAACATCAGTCGTTAAAAAACTCCATATCTCAAGTGTCCGTGAAAGATAAATTTGGAAAGGAGTGCACATTTCTTCAGTTGACAATTATGCACGTAGAACTCCAATCGAGTGGGCACGCAAAGGAACAGAATGATGAGCACTATACTAAAATTCGGTTATCGTTATAATTTACCCGAGTACGCTGCAATGTGTTTTTTAAATGACGTTTGCATGTAAAAATAAATTTGGCAACAGATATGAATATACACATAGTCAGTCATATTTAGCTGTGCAATATTTCTCGACAAAGCGAAGCAGTTAGTATTAGCGGAAAAGGCTACACCATGGCCCAACATTGTTAAACCTTGTTTGGATTTCAGGGATTTTTCCAGCGTTTGTAATGAACTATTTTTGAAGGCAAAAGGCGCTTGTTTTTCGTCTTGCATAGAAATATCTGTATTCTGTCAGTATGCAAATTTTTCTTTAAAAAAACCTTTCGTGCTAAATCGCAATATTATCCCAATTACCACTTGTCAATATAGCGTTCGAACTCCGTCTTTTATAAACAAAATTTCTTAATACACTGCCAAAGGGCAAAAAGAGGATATTTAACTCTTGAAAATTACATTTCTAAAAAAAGAGTTTTGCGGGATGCTCTGGCAAAAAAACAACCAGGTTTTCTAAAAACACCCACTTTAATTCTATATGCTAAAACGACCCCCTGTTGTGGCGGCGATTTAGGAAAAGACTGGTTTGGGCGCAGAAATTCGATGACAATATGGGGGAACTAAATTGAAGAAAATTCCATGGCAACGTGACAGAAAAACACAGTGTTAGCCGCGGGGACACCGAGTGAAATTCTAAAAATTAAACCCGACTATTAGCACTGTCAGCGGAGTCGCCAGATTTCCTAAAGCCTCTGTAGAAGAGAGAAGCCCGGTAAGAAATGATTTTCGCAATTGTATCTTCTAGAATATGCCAAGATGAGATTGTGTTCGCGCAGATGAGTGGAGTTCTCATGTCTCTTAGAAAGATCCGGCTTGGTTCATTAAGGTTAAGAAACCCGAAAAATGTTGTTCCTTTCTCAAAACAGATATATTGCCTGTAAATGATATATAACCTGTTGGACGCCAACGGTGTACTTTGAAGATTTCTAGTTCCTAGAGCGTAAAAAAAAAGGCATCAAAACTAAATTTGCGCAGATGAGATATATAGCCCAGCTGTTAAGGGCTCCATTATTCTCGCTAGCGTGAAGTGTGTGAGCCTGGGGGAATAATGGTGAACAGCAACCATTTTACTTTCAAGTAGTGTTTGTAAACAACCCTCGCGTTGCTAACGAACACTGAGGACTTTAAGATATTGAGGATTGAAAATTTGGCGTCTCTGCATTTATTTATTAGTAACATCAACGTCATACATTTATTAAAGAACGAACGATCAAACGTTCTTACTTGTTAGTTATTCATCGTGAACAAGGAACCTGCTTAGTGCATTAACATGTTCTTAGCATTAGGCGTGCACATGAGCACATCACGAAACGATTTTAGAAGTCAGAAAAGAAATATAACGACATCTTAATATCGAGGTGTGTCTGTCTTTTAATGACGGCTGTGAAAGGCTAAATAATCGCGAGATAGCTCCAACAGGCCAGATCCGTTGAATCAAGATCTGGAACGAAAGGTCAGCTGAACGCGTGGTGAGTCGCAAGCTTAATTACATCTCGCGCGTTCACGTTGCTCTATTGTTTCGGATTCCTGTCGAAAATTACAGCTTATTGGCGAATTTAATGCACACGTGTTGACGTTCTTGTTTCGAAAGCTGGGGGCCAATGATAAAAGAAACTGTCTCACTGATAATGTTGCTGTTAAATCAGCCTTTTCTGTTTTGTCTTCATTTATATTCGCACATGTATTGCGGTCGGAGTAACGTGGCTTAAAACTCATCTGAAAGAAAGAGAAATTGTTCGCTACAGTGAGTCGATTCGTAGCCAGATTTCTATGATAATCGTAATTTTCTGGTAAGTTCTATTCACCACAAAACAGAAAACCACGCTACTTTGTTGTTAACTATCTTTTCGGTTGTTGAAGAGATGTTTATGTAATCTGCCGTGCTGTTGCTCAAACTACAACTTTCTGTTTATTACGCTCTGCAGGCGAAGCAAAAAGCCATCTTGACTTCTCCATGAAGGAGACTGAAAAGCAAGAAACGGATGAAAACCCAAACGGGCAGATGGCAGCTACGAAATACCATTACCCTCGCCTTCCAAGAAAGAAGACTTCGGAGCAACAAGCTACTGTTGACGAGATTATGGAAGTAGTCGCGGACCAAGGGAGACGACTATCTCTTTCGAGAACAGACTACAGCGTTCAAAAGCGCATAGAGCCTAGTCTTAGGCGTCAACGGAGACTAACAAGCGACGCATCAAGCCTCGACGACTCTAGTTCATGCACAAGTTTATCCGATATTTCTACTTCGCCGCCACCAACACGCCAGAGCAGCATATCAAGTATATCGGACGATGGTAGCAAAATGTTTGAGTACAGCAGTCGTCCAAGGACTTTGCCTCCTTTAAACAGGAATAGAACTCACCGACCACGTAGACCGGCACCTCCTAAATTTGATTTTGAAGAAGAAGGAGAAATGCTGGATTCAGCCAGCAGATTATCCAGACCGATGTCTGCGATGGGCCAGCGATCACGCCCTCAGCGAGGTTTTACGCTTTAATTAGGCCCGGTCTAAGCAGACTTCAAGTTGGGTAAAAAGAGATTCTGTTCACTTAATATATACGTGTTCTCTCTTTTCACCATTCAACTGGATACGTGTCATCAAAACGTTCGGCAAAAGGGAAAAAGAACACTGCGGTGGTAAATAAAACACACAACACAGCAGATAATACTTTTAATGTTACGATATTGGGTAAATGCCGACTTGTGTCAACCTGTTCCTTTCAATTAGCAAGAACAACGTTCAGTCTGTACACAGAGTTGTCAAACTAAAAGGTTTCTTGTCTACAACAATGGCATGGCTATACAAGAGATAGAAAAGAGGAAAACGTTTGCGATTCTTGTTTGCCAGAAGAACAGCAGCGAGATGCGTAGACGATTCAAAAAACGATATAGATAGACAATATTAAATATACATTTACTGTGGTATACATATATAAAGCCATTTGAAGAAAACAAAAAGAGTCTGCAAAGAAACATAACAGAATTAAACAGACGAGGGTAGTTATGGAGTAACTAAAAATTAAGTGAGAGCAGAAATAAAACGCCGGGAATAAAATACAAATGGAAAATAGACCAAGAATTTCACCGATGCTTCTCCTTTAGTAAGAGGTACGTCCCGTTAGCCGTCGGGTTTACTTTTTAGCGCTGTGAGATAACAATAACTACTTAAATTGCCATCGCAACAAGAGAGGGCTGAAGTGAATTAATTGCAAAGATTAGAAAAACTATTCGATTTGATTATAAAAGAAATACGAGAATATATCTATATATCAAACGAGAGGCCTAGGAACTGTTCGTAGCAGAAAGCACTGATTTTATAAGTCCTTACTTCTTGGCGAACAAAAGGCCATGTTTCGAAATAGGACAAATTATAAAATATTAAAATGTTAATTTTTCCTCCGTGTTTGTACTTTTCTTAGAAATTCCTGCTATTCTCGAGAATATTCTATAGTACAATATCTATGAACTTAATAGCTAATTTAAGAGTATAGACAGTCTTGTCAATAAATTGTATATAAAACAAAGAAATTTTAAAATAAATAAAAAAGAAAGGAAAGAGGTGACAGAGCCAACTTGTCACTCTAGAACTGGAATATGCTAAATATTTAACAAGACAGATATCAATTGATTATGCTCAGCTTGTTTGGTTTTTTGAAAAATTTGAAATCACCAATGGACCCTGACTTTTCGAACGTTAGCAGACCGGTGAAAAAAACCACTAGTGTTTTCTAATATAAATACGCAAGAACAGTTTTCAATTGACAAATTACAACAAGTTTAAGTTAATCTCTTCACAGTGACTGTGGTAAGCCCAACAATGCAACAAACAACCGTATTTTCCACTTCTGTTTCCAAAGTATCGCCCCAAGGCACACGCCTACGTTCTATTAAAAGAAACTGTCACTTGAAAAAGAAGTCAAAGGTTTTCAATATTTTTCTTGAAGGGATATTTCTTTTTGCTATTAAAAATTATCTTTCAAAGAAGGCCCTAGATTTCAGTTCTCATACAAAGCCTCAAATAATAAAGTTTTGAGTAATTTAACAGTTAGAACCCTGTGCTCGTCACAAAAGAAGTTATAACATAGAGTTTTGAATGGAGGTATCTAATTGGTCTTAGAAAAAAATGAGTCAACTTTATGCTATTAGGGAGATCATTAAAATGCATTTCAAAAGAAAAATTATTTTTTGACGCTGCTCTTCAAATACTAACTTTTCGGCTCACGTCTATTAACTTGATGAAGAATTCTATTTCCTTCGGCGAACAAGCCTTTTGTACTCCATGCAAATTCTGCGCGAAACTCTTCAGGTTGACTCAAAAGCAATTAGCAATTTTGCTGTGACGAGGGCTGCAGAAAAAATGTAACATTTAAAGGCTGGGGCTGTGTGTGACGCAGTGCAATAGACCACTTTCGATATATTAAAATTCAGCTTGATAGGCAGCCTTGGAGGACACAAACAAAAGAAATGAATAAACGTGTTCATTCAGTTTCCTTTGTTTGTGTCCTTTAGGCCTCACTGCCAAGCTAAATCTTAATATATCGAAAGTGATCTATTGATTGTGCGCAGTTTTACCAGTTGTTCGTCACTACTCGCTATGAAACTTACGGTTAACTCATGCAAAAAAAGAACTTTTCAAGAACACATCTCAAAGCTTTGCGACGAAAAATGTATGTCGAGCATACATAATTGATCTAACAAACAATACAGATATATAAACTTTGAAACTGCTAAGCTGAACAGTTTTCGAAAACCCCAATTGCAATCCACTTTTTTTCTTCTTTTATTTTGCCCATCCATGCCTAGTTTTGTACTTAGTGTGTAATTCAAACCTTCCTTAAGTGGTTTTAAAACTAATTACATTTATTCTTACGTTTCGCTTGATATGTTTGGTTATGGTTGGTGGTTCCCAATCGCTGAATTTAACTAGATTTCGTAACAAAGCCCCTTTAAAATTCTTAGATCCATTTCAAATAGCTATTTTACTTTTAGAATGAACATTGTTTACTGACGGAAGTAAACACCAAACACATGTTCGACTGGCTGAGGTTATGCTTCTGTTATCGCGTTGTTTGGACAGAAAACTCAGACACATTCATTTTAGTCAAATGTTATGTCTGGAGAACTGAATACTGATTAGATGAAAAAGAGGACATCCACATATTAGCCAATATCAAAAATATCATAATACTCTTTGTTTGTCCTCCCAAATTTTGTATAAGCATTGTTTCCAGTTTTTCTTGGGACCCTTATAAGTCCCAAGAGAAAATATAAAAAATGCTCATGCAAATTTTGGAGGGACAAACAAAGAGTATTATTGTATTTTTGATATTGGTTAATTGTTAACATAGCAAACGTGAAATAACAAGAATAGCCATAGTTCTGGGGAAAAATGAGGTTTTCTCCAAGGTCAAGCTTTTTGTCCATAAGCAACTTTAATTTAATATATCAAAAATCGGGTAATTTAGCTATTTCTATTCACCCTGATGGGAGAGTTTCTTCGGCTTCGACTTCTCCTAGACCGGGAGTTCGAACAGACTGATAGCACGAAGCACTCCGATATTATTGGTTTCTTAGGTTGCCTGGCAACGACCTCAAGCGCCCTTTTTGGGTATTGCTTCACGGTAAAATAAGCCTTCCTCGACAAACAATGTGATTCGAAACTTGCTGTTCCTAGCCAACATGTAAGCTAAGGCAATGAGTTTAATACACTAAATAATCTTAAATTAAATTTATCAACATTCATCATCAATCAGTAAGCTATTCTCGTCACCAAAGCCTCGGATCGACCCAAGGCTCTGGGAAACTCTATGTAGGAGAACATGCGCCGTACGGTTCTTACAGCCAAAAACTGGCTATTTGAAACTTACGGCGCCTGCTCACTCCTCGTGCTAACATGAATGCACCAATGAGAGACGCTTTTGATTGTTCTTTACGAAAACCAATGAGAAGACTCTTTATTTCAAGGTTCCCCAGAGCTCTTCTCTCCCTCAGTCAAGAGAAGAGCTCTGAGGTCGAGATTGGAATTTACCAATAGACCTCTTTCATAATGGCGGCCAAATAAAATATTCTTTTGTGTTAATGCTAATAAGCCTTACTAGCCTCGCTACGACAAGCAAATTTCAAAAGAATTTTTGTTTCAAAATGAGGTCAGTAGGTCTAATTGACAACAAGACACAAGAATGTAAAAGTGGTATATTAGAGACGCTTTTGATTGTTCTTCAAGAAAACCAACGAGAAGACACTTTGTTTCAGGGTTCCCCAGAGCTCTTCTCTCCCTCAGTCAAGAGAAGAGCTCTGGGGTCGAGATTGTCAGTAAGCAGTCTCCAACTGACTCAGTCTTGGGCAGTACGCAAGATGTGATCCACCGAGAAGTGCTTGTTGAGATCGATCCATTTCTGGACTTGTCGGGAAAAAGGACTCACACGGTGTCCCAGAAGGTCATCTTCTGTGGGGGGAGGGCTAGTAAAAGGCGTAGGTGTTTGGCGTGTTCATCATCCGTCTCCGGTATGCGCAAATCAACAACATTATACCAAATATATCACAACCCGTTTTAACCTTGTCCTGTTGTGCCTTTTGTATCTTACATCTTTCTATAGTTTTTTAATGATTACTGCGATGACTTACTTACATGATCCATTTTATTTTATGGCGATCACGTGGGCCATGGAATAACTCGCTCAAACTCGGTCAAAAGATACTTTTTTAAGAGCACTTCAGAAATGCAGTTTACTTCCTTTACGCAATGAGACGGTTTCCCCCAAAAAATTTTTTTCATCACGAAAGATGTTTTTACAAGTTGTCAAAAACACAGGATTTGATTACAAAAATTAATTTTGCCACTATAGGGAAGATATCGTTGACGTCACCTATTGTCATTAATGCGCCAACCAGAGCCTCACTGGCTGTCGAAACAAAGGATCTTTTGTTCCTGTGGCTGGCACATTTGAATAACAAAAGCAATATTTGTAAACAGATATCTTCCCTATATTGCACGCATCACATCTGTTCCTCACAACAGTTCAGCTATAGGCCACTTTCAAAAATAATGTAATAATGTTTGTTCGCCCTCCAACATTTTACATAAGCATTGTTTCCAGTTTCTTTTGGGACTTACAATGGTCCCAAGATAAAATCTAAAAAATGCTCATGCAAAATTTGGAGGGCAAACAAAGAGTATTATGGTCGCCTATTGCTCACGAGCGTTCCAATGAGTAGAGATTCTCTTGACGAACACCAAAATAACGAGTTTGACCATGCAGTTCCGGAATACGTGAGTGTTTATGGGATCCATTCTCCCTTCTACGACAGAAGGGAGTAGGAGTTACGGAATAACTTTAAAACGCTTTACATTCAGCTACATTTAATTGAAATCCACCAGCGTCCGACTTCTGCACGGGTTCGTCAACGAGTGCCTGCATGGAGCTGGTCTGGTTCTTTATAACAGACTCGGATGTGAAATCCAAGCACTTCCGAAGACAGGTGTATTACATGAACTAAAAAAGAACCAGGGCCTGAGTTTGTCCCCTTGGGGGCCCACCGCAGCTTCCCACCCCAAGAAAATGACAATCACTGCACACTGATTCGCGGACTCACGGCCGGACTTGTCCCAACGAAAGCAGCCGGAGTTCGACATTCTTGGCGCTGAATGAACAAAATCGGGTCTTTGAGGGCACAGACTAACAACTCAGTGCGCTCGTGTTGGGTGGGAAGAAACACCGGAACGTGGACCGTGCAGCATATTAGGGAGTTTAACAAACAACAACGCCCACAAAACAAGAATATCACTGGTTAAAAGTGGAAAAACATCGTGCACTTGCAGCACGAATTTAAGCGCATATTTTTGCGCTACTCTGCATCACAGAGACGTAAGAGGTTTTGACGACAACGTGAGCATTCTTTGGGTAACCCTGAAACCGCTCGTATCCAATTTATTTTAGGATACTTCGTCCACTCAGCTAGATTAGCTTCTTGGTACTTCTGAGTACTTTGTTCTCATTACTGTTCTCTCTACATATTTGTAAATCTTTTCTTTCCATTTACACAAGGTAATTCTCCCCTTGCGTAAATCCCATAATACACCTCTTTTACCCCGCAAAATTTTAAATAATCGTTGTTTGCAATTTCTCCCGAGACATGAAGATGTCCCAAGAGAAATCGAAAACAATGCCTATGCATTGTGTATTATGGGATTTGTGCAAGTAGAGAATAAAGTTGTTGTTGTTTTCATAAAGCCTCATTTACACTAGCAAGTTTTCCGCCTTGTCAAGGAAAACTTGCCAACTGTACACACTTGCAAGTTTTCCTTGACAAGTTTTCCTTGGTAGTGTAAATGGAAAATATGACAAGTTTTCCTTGACAAGTGCACTTGACAAGTAATTTACACTAGCAACTAATTTTATCGTCCTTGACAAGTTTTTCCTCGACAAGTGTCCTTGTTCATTCAAAAACTAGCTTGCTAGTTTTTGAACAAGGACACTTGTCAAGGAAAAACTTGTCATATTTTTCCATTTACACTGCCAAGGAAAACTTGCTAGTGTAAATGGGGCTTAAATGGTGACCACTTTTACATTTTTTTGTATTTATGTTAATTACACCTACTGCCCTCATTTTGAAACAAAAATTCTTTTGAAATCTGCTCGTCGTAGCGAGGCTATAAAGGCTTATTAGCACTAAATCAAAAGAACAAGTTCGCCGCCATTATGAAAGAGGTCGACAGTGCAAAGTTATATTTTGAGGTGACGTTTTCGTCGCCGTTGTCTATCTGAAAGTCCCTGCTAACGCACGTGCATGCATCACGCAGGACTAGCACCATAACACACGTACGATGTTTCATTAACCATAGTTTTGCTGTCGTCCCGTTCTCCAACGCCTTAGACTACCAAAACGTCTAGTATTAACTTAAGTTCGACAGTTAAAACAAAATCAAGCTTACTCAAGGCAATATGCAACAGTATGCCAGTGCGGAGAAGACAGTACTGAACACGTAAACAAATTCGCAAGAGCTTTGCGAAGACACCGAATTTAACCTGCCTTTTCTGATAACGAAAACAGGAAGAAGCAAAAACCCGGTGTTTTTCTAATATTCTCAAATAACGTCTTTTTTTTCAGGAACTGGTCACTCTTGCTCAGCAGGTAACGTTTTCAAACACTGGTTCATTCCAAGCAACATGATCAAAATCACATAATTTATTTAAAATCAGATATGAACTTCCAATATAAACAGTGGAGGACACGAATTATGGCATTTTGTACACTTGCTTAAAAATCCGTATGGTTTGTCTAAAAACCATCCAGCGAGAAAGCAAGTGAGTTTTGAAATTTCTGAGTGTAGCCACTTGGAAATAGGTTTTAATTTTTTTTCCAAACTCTTTTTGGTTTCCTGACGTGCTTACGAGCAACCATAAGGTCGTATCTAACTACTTGAAGGCGCCGGCCCTTCTCTTCCAATGGGGGGCACATGAACAAAGGCGTAAGGGGCGTTGGAAGAAGCCGCGGAACTACTTCGATAAAGAGGTATATCTGATGGATGCACATGTTCCAACCCAAGCGGCCTCTCGAATGCTACCTGCGCGTCGAGTCTGTTGAAATTAATATACGTTCTTCCTCGGGAGCACTTGTGAAGTTTCTTTGCGTACAAGGCGGATTTTGTCAGCGAAGACGCGTTGCATGTTAGTCGATCACCTCCGCTGGCAGACGATATTCTACCGGTAAGGATTTCTTCGGGTTTAATACGCTGTAAGCTTTGGCTTGATTGAGGCCGGAGAACTTCAGAAGAGTTCTCCAAGGGCGAACGGTAGTAGTTCGAAACGTCCTCACCTTCGCAAACTAACTGCTTTTGTAGGGGGACGAAATTTTTTCTCGAAAAGCGTTGCTGTGCCGCCGGCCAGGATAGTTTTAAGTTAGTTCTCGATTCCGTGTCATCGGAGATGGACGTTTTCGACGAGATGTTTAATTCCCTTGTTTCTTTAGATTCCCGATTGATGACATCCCGAGAGCGATAATGCAAAGACTCAGTTTTCTGAGCTTCTGTCCGATTCTGTTCGTCGGAGTAGTCGACCGAACACTGACTTGCTACTTTCCTTGACGACGAACGCGTACGGGCGCGAGGTCGTCCCGACGGAGGACGAGGTGCGAAGATCGCTTCTGTCGGAGTGTTGGTCGTGTTTCCCTGGTCCAAGTTTAAGTTCGACAATTGACGCGTTAAAGGTCGTTTAATTTTATGATCGGCCAGACTTTTGTCCTCATCGGAGCAATTTACCTTTGTATCTTCGCCCTTGGCAACAAAGGCTGATTCGATTAAGTCGAGAATTTCATCGTCAACGATTTTCAAATCCACCTGGGAAGTTTGAAGAGCTTCTTGATCCTTCACGAAACGCAAAACCAAATCGCGTTTTGCCCTGGGCAGATTCTCGGTGAAATCGTCGAAGACAGATTGATTCTCCGAAGCAGCCATTGTGAAAACGTTACCATATATATATCAATAATCCTTGATCATATAAACTTCATGAATATAAATGCTCCATCGTGCCACAAGTTGTCCAAACGTTGATCGATTGATCTTCGCTGAAGTTAAAACGACGAACAACGTATAATTAATCACTTCTATTTGAAAAGAAGCAAATTTTTACCACAATTTTGTCATAGAACAAACAAAACTTCTGATTTTGTTACCGCAATGAAGCCGGCTCACTCCTTTCTGACACAAAGCTTTGCTATCATCCCAAGAAGATGGGCATTCCAACTAAAGTAATTAAAGATTGAAGAAGAAGTGGCGAATTCACCATAAATCAGTCTCTTTGCCTCACAATTCGACTATAAGACAAGCACTATAATTCAGCAGCAATTTCCTTCCATCGACGTCAATACTTGAGTTTCTTTGCCCGTAGCAAACGCACGAAGCATTCAAGCGGACGATAATTGGCTGAACTCAATAAACAAACTAGTCATAAATATTCATTACAAATAGCAATAATATCGATTTCTAATGCGAACTAATTAACTACCGAGTATTACTTAAATAAACAGTTATTAATCGTATTCCTATGCGAAAGTCTAGAGACCGAAGTTACAACTCCAGCAAATTAAAGTGTTCGTCAGCAAAGTACGCGAGGCCGACCTCATTTTAGCAGCAGTCATTTAGTAAATACCAAACAGAGCCAAGAAAGAGCGAGTAATTATAATTCTTTTTAATTCGGCTTTCAGAGAATGTACACTATTTAGGTTAGTCTTTGTTCAGTTAAGCACGCTCACGAATTGTGAATTGTCCAATTTGTTGAAGAGCTTTTGTTCTTTTACATTGAGCCAGCCTATATTTCAAAACAATAACTAGTGTCTAACGGACAAATTCATTTACTTTCTCTGTAAGAGGCAGCATTTTCTGTTTGGAAACTGAATTAGAATCTTAAGTGTTTCTCCATTTGTGTTATTGCAGTTCTTTGCCCCCATCTGAATTAGAACTTAAGTCTGACGTCATGACACATTGTCCAGTTAATACCAATGTATAAAAGTTTAATCCGCTATTGTTTGTTAAAGATAAAAGCACCAAACGGACGTGCCTTCATTCAAATTCCCCTCAGACACTAGGTAAAGAGGGAAAAAAGTTAGCAAAGTGACACCAAAAACATGAGTTTTCAAACAAAGAATAAATGATACTTCCCAGCCAAAAACGTGGTTTAGGAACTCAGGCACGAGTTCCTTGAAATCCCGAAACTTTACAGACGCATATTGTCGTACTACAGTTTTTTGTATAAGTATATACTCTTGTAATCGACCAATTTCGATATATTAAAATTCAGTCCGAAGCAAAAGGCATCATCTCGAGGCTCTGGGGAATAAATATTAGGATTTGTATGAGTTTATTCCCCAGAGCCTCGAGGTGATGCCTTTTGTTTAGGACTGAATTTATCGAAAGTGGGCTATTATTTATAATTTTTTTCATCTTCCAAGAATGTTTGAATGCCAGCTCTCAGCTTCAGACGAATAAGCGGATCGTACTTTCTACTATAACAAAGGAGTTTTTCGGAAGCATTAAAAACAGGACAAAGGAAGAACTTGTCTACAGCAATTAAAGAAAATTGACAAATTTGAAACCACTCTAAAGCGCAAAAAAGAGGCATCGACGGTAGTTGTGACTGTTTATTACACTTTTGTGGAAATGGTAATGGAATTTGTTTACCCACGGAACACCTTAAGAGCGCTCAGTAGCTCCTTCAACATGTGTCCGTGCATTCCGGGTCGAATTGAATTTGGCAGTGTTGGCTTTTAAGGAGAGGGGAAAACCGGGGTACCGGGGTACCCGGAGAAAAACCTCCCGGAGAAAGGTGAGAACCAACAACAATACTCAACCCACACATGACGCCGGGACCGGGAACCGAACCCGGGCGACCGGGCCACATTGGTGGGAGGCAAGTGCTCTCCCCACTGCGCCACCCCTGTTCCCTCAAAGATATCTTCCTTCTTCCTTGAAACGTTCGTCGATTAAAACCAACTGAAGCTACTCATCATGATTTTCAAACTGTGTCTTTTTCTGTCCTTTCTCCAGTAAGAAGAGTAGTGCTTTTAAAAGTGCGCCTTTAGTTATAGCCTCAAAAGGTTAACAAATTCGATTGGTTTGAGATATTCACAAGACGTGATAGTGGTTATCCAAGGCGTTGAAGAAAGACTCAACGTGTATTATACACCTTCTGCATGTTGCACGTGCATTATACCATCCGCCCTGCATGTTGCACGTGCGTTAAACTGGCAGCTAGGTAAGAGAATATAGAACGTGTGTACAGAGCTGGCAGCTCTCTGCCATATCAATTTAATTTCAAGTGGCCTTTCAGCGGTTTTCAATTGAGTGTCGAATGTAATTAGCGAATTGCTCCTGAACATGGACAAACAAGAAGTTACTCTGTTGATCTTACTAGACCTTAGCTCCGCATTTGATGCCATTGATCATGGCCTTCCTTGCTGCTAGGAGGCAACGTGTAACTGTTGACGGACGAAAGTCTCGAGACTTTGATGTAACGAGTGGAGTTCCTCATGGTAGCTGTTTGGGACCAATACTTTTCTTATTGTATGCTTCTCGGCTATTTCATGTGGTGAAGAAACACCTTCCACAGGTTCAGGGATACGCAGATGATACGCAATTGTACCTTTCCTTCCAACGACCAAGGGAGGCAGAGAAGAGAGATCTATTGCTGTTGATCTTTCTAAAGCATTTGACTCGATCTGCCACAATCTACTTCAGGCTAAATTGCAAGCCTATGGTCTTAACGATGATGCTATTGCTTTCTTACAATCATACTTGACTGATCGTCAGCAATGGGTCAAGTTTCATGGGAAATTTTCCGAATGGTGTCCAGTCAAATGCGGCGTACCTCAAGGTAGTCTACTTGGCCCTCTGTTATTCAACATTTTTCTAAACGACCTAAACTTTGCCGGACAAATCTCATCTTTGCGTCTATATGCTGACGACACTACAATTTACGCATCTGATCGTGACATCATCACCTTAGAAACTTCTTTAAACCAGGACCTTAACATTCTGGTCACCTGGTTTTCTCAGAATTATCTGATTGTCAACAGTATCAAAACTCAAGGTATGGTACTTGGTAGTCACACTCATGTACCCGAATTCTTCGTTGGTGAAACCAAGGTGGAATTGGCAAACTCTCTTAAAATTCTTGCAGGGTTCTATCTAGGGTATTTGAGGGGTAGAAGCTTCTAAGTAATTATTAAATTCTCAACCTCGGATAATGCATTTCGCGTGCTCTGATTGGTTCACTCAATCTCGGTTATCAGCTCATACACCTTGGTTTGACCTTATATGGTAAATGATTGCGTTAAGCGTTGCTAAACTAAAAATGTTTTCGCCGGAATGCCAAATTTCTCTTTGAATAAAGCCAAAAAGGAGAAAAAAACTTTTTTTGTGGAAAGTTTGGATCAATTTCGACGTTTAGAAGTACGCGAAAAGGCAAGAAATGTTTTTGTGATGAGCCTGCGTCTGTCTGACAACAAGGTATTACGCAACATCGCATAAGTTCTCATCAAGTTTTTTTCGATTTGGCTCGGATTTGCTCGCTTTTTCCGCTCGTATTTCGTACTTCCAAATTTTTGGAGTTGAAGGAATTTAATAAAACAATTATTCCATTCGCGCTTGTTGGATATGAGACTGGTTATAGCCAACTCGGCGCTACGCGCCTCGTTGGCTATTTACCATCTCATATCCAACGCGCGCTTATGGAATAATTGTTAACTATACCGGAAAAATCATCCACACGCAACGAGATCAGTGCACATGAACTTGGCAAAGGTAGCTGCGATTGTAAATGTATTACCGATGACAACAGCCACTGTTGAGCATTCCTTCAGGGCCATGAAGCTAATTAAAACAAGGCTCCGCAGTAGGCTCGGTGCGGATGCACTTGAACACACCATGCGCATTTACATCGAAGGTCCTAACCAGTTGTCAGATTACGTCCTGGAGTCAGTGGTTGATCATCAGATTACAAAAGTCTAAAGAATCGCAAACTGGCTTTGTAATTCAATTCAATTTCAATTCAACTTTTTAAAGAAGGAAAGTACATTTAGATCCTGAAGTTGATCAGGGAGATTTTCCAAAGATCAATTGCCATGATTATGTGATTATGATTATGTGTATTTTCACACTCGATTAGACGCATTGTCAGTTAACAGTCGCATCTACCGCGGTCAGTTTTTATTTACAGGTTTACAGTTATCTAGAATTTTGCAGTAGTTACGAGCATTGGTAAGAAATGGGAAAGAGCCGTTGTGGAGTTTATTTATTTTATTCACGTACTAACAAGTCAACGAATATGTATAAATATTTGTGGAATTTGACGTGTCGGGTAACTCTTCTGTTCACGTTAGCAAATATCGGAGCTCAGTTTAACATTGTCAGAACGTGATCAAAAAACTAAAAAATAAAATAAAATGCTACTGTAACATTTCTCAAAATTTGGGCCGTTTATACCAGAGAAACTAAGCCGCGGCTAACTCTGGCCGCGGCTTACGTAAGCCGCGAACACCCCGTATAAATGGTACAAAATCTGCGTTCACGGCTTTCTCAAGCCACGGCTTATCCTGGCCGGGGAGTTTATACTCCTATAAATAGTTCCTTTCGCGGCTTACGTAAGCCGCCGCCAGAGTTAGCCGCGGCTTATTTTCTCTCGTATAAACGGCCCTAATGTGTCTCAAAATGCACCAGATTGCATCTCAGCGCATATTCATTTCAAAAAATTTCCTGGGGAGCATGCCCGCGGACCCCCTTAGGAACCTCGTGGCCTTCGGTCACTCGGGACTTCTCCCCCAAACGATAAATCCTAGATAGAACCCTGTCTTGGGGTGACTATTGATAATAAACTGACCTACTGTGAACATATCGCCAACATGCCAAGATTGGTGTTCTAAGACGTCTTAAAAGACTGATGCCTTGTAACGTGTCTCTATCACTTTACAAGGCCTACCTGCTTCCTCATTTCGAATACTGCAGCCCACTACTTATTGGAATAAATAAAACTTTCAACTCTAAACTTGAGTCAGCCAACAAATCTGCACTTAATTTTAAAACTCTATTAAACCTAGGTAATAATCTTGACTATGATACTATGTTATCCTTGAGTGATATGCAGTCTCTTGAACATAGACGTTATTACAGTTCTCTTTTTTTTATTATACAAATGCATGAACTCTAACGGTCCACAATATATCAAGGACTTTTTTCAGACTGGATTCGTTATACTAAATATAATTTAAGAGGTAGGGGCATTAATCTGGAACAATCTGGCTACAATAACAAATTCTTTCATAACTCGTTTACCTACATAGTTAGTCGCCTATGGAATAAACTGCCTGCACATATTAAAACATCAAGTAAGTTTAGTGACTTCACTCGTAACCTGAAGGCTTTTGACTGCAGTAAATTAGGGCCCAGCTGTCATTGTAACTCTTGTACATAGTTTCATTTCTATTTGTTTTCTATTGTACATTTTATTCTTACCCTGTCCTAGTGTATCTTAAGTAATTTTTATATTTCAATTTGATTTTATTTCCACATTTATTGTTCTGTTTTTGATACATTTTTAATATATTTCATAATTATAGTTTTACTCATCGATAGTTTTGTCTTACGTTTTAAACATGAGCCTCTGGCTCGGGCAACTGGGCAAC